>NC_051162.1:131035806-131337854 GCF_013339745.2 Dermacentor silvarum
AAGACGCTGTGGCGTATATCACAGGCTTAATAATTGACGCTGCCACGAAATGCATCCTTCAAACTAACGGACTTACGAATAAACGTCGCATCCCGTGGTGGAATGAAGAATGTAAACAAGCACGGAAAAATCAAAACAAAGCTTGGGGACGACTTCGCGACTCCCCAACTGCTGAAAATTTGATTAGTTTCAAACAAATAAAGTCCCAGGGTAGAAGAACACGTCGACGTGCTAAAAGGGAGAGTTGGGAGAGGTACATCTCCAGTATAAATTCTTACACGGATGAGACAAAAGTGTGGAATCGAGTAAATAAATTAAAATGCCGGGAGGTACACCCTTTACCGTTAGTCAGTACACAAGGTGAGAGCCTGGAAGACCAGGCAGGTTGTCTGGGCGAACACTTCGAACATGTATCCAGTGCGTCCCACTACACACAAGCATTTCTCAGGTTCAAAGAACACGCAGAGCGAAAGCCCCTTGATCGAAAATGTTCACAAAATGAAGATTACAACTGCCCATTCAGCCTAGTTGAACTTAAAGCTTCTCTTACTTGCTGCAACAACTCGGCGCCAGGCGGCGATCGTGTCATGTATGAAATGATTAAGCACCTGCATCCTGAAGCGCTGAAAACACTCCTGTCTCTTTTCAATGCCATGTGGGCGGCTGGGTGTATCCCGCCCTCGTGGAAGGAGGCCATAGTCATCCCCGTGCTTAAACAAGGCAAAGACCCGTCCCTAGCCAGCAGCTACAGGCCAATAGCGCTAACAAGCTGTCTGTGCAAACTATTTGAAAAAATGATCAACAGGCGCTTAATCTGTTTCCTTGAAAATAACAAATTACTAGACCCCTTCCAATGTGGTTTCAGGGAAGGTATGTCCACAACAGACCACCTTGTTCGCATTGAGTCTTATATTAGAGACGCTTTATACATAAGCAGTTCTGTATTTCAGTGTTCCTCGACCTAGAGAAAGCTTATGACACGACATGGCGCTACGGCATTCTCAGAGATCTTTCCGCGATGGGTGTCCGTGGCAACATGTTAAATACAATCGAAAGTTACCTATCTAATCGCACATTCCGCGTAAGAGTGGGTAACGCTTTTTCGAAGTCATTCACCCAAGAGACCGGTGTGCCACAAGGGGCGTGCTTAGTTGCACACTATTTATTGTAAAAATGAGTTCCCTGCACACAGTCATCCCACGCACTATGTTTTATTCTGTTTATGTCGACGATGTGCAGATAGCCTTTAAGTCATGCAATATTGCCATCTGCGAACGACAAGCGCAGCTGGGAATAAACAGATTGTCCAAATGGGCAGATGAGAATGGTTTAAAGTAAACGCCCAGAAGAGCACTTGCGTACTCTTTACAAACAAAAGAGGCATAACGCCTGTCCCCAGTATAGAAATCAAAGGAGATGCGCTCTCTGTGAGCAGCGAGCATAAGTTTCTAGGCATTATTTTAGATTCCAAGCTTACATTTATTCCTCATATTAAGTATCTGAGGGCAAAATGCCTGAAGACAATGAACCTTTTAAAGCTTCTGTCACGTACGACTTGGGGTAGTGATCGAAAGTGTCTGCTTAACCTCTATAAAAGTCTTGTCCGCTCACGTCTCGATTACGGAGCTATAGTGTATAATTCCGCAACGCCAAGTGCATTAAAAATACTAGACCCCGTTCACCATCTGGGAATCCGCCTCGCGACCGGTGCTTTCCGAACAAGTCCTATCCAGAGCCTCTATGTAGAGTCGAATCAGTGGTCACTCCATCTGCAGCGTTCATATAGCAGTTTCACGTATTTTCTGAGCAGACGCGCGAACACTGAACATCCTTTTTATTCAACTATAAATGACGTGACCACTACCACACTCTTCCATAATCGACCGGCAGCGAGAAAGCCCTTCTCTTTGCGCGTGAGGAGCCTCAGTGAGGAAATGGGTGTTCCTGTTCTTGAACATTGTCTTATGGCTCCAGAAAAACTGTTACCACCGTGGAAGTGGCAACTCATAGATTGCGATACATCATTTGTAGAGGTTACGAAAAACGCACCAGAGGCACACATTAAAATGCACTTCCTAGAGCTTCAATCCAAGTACTCATGCGCAGAGTTTTACACAGACGCTTCTAGGTCACATAACGGCGTGTCATACGCAGCCATCGGCCCATCCTTCTCGGAATCCGGTGTACTGCACCCGGAAACGAGTATCTTTACGGCTGAGGCCCATGCACTATTGTCGGCCGTGAACCATATAAGGAAATCAAAACTTCAAAAAGCAATTATATTTACAGACTCCCTAAGCGTCGTGAAAGCCCTGATGTCACTCTGCAAACACAAAAATCCTTTACTGACGGAGCTCTATTCCATCCTATGCAGAGCGTATATATCAAACCGGCATATAATTATATGCTGGGTGCCGGGTCATAGAGGCATTGAGGGTAATGTTCGAGCAGATCAAATGGCCACATCTGTTACATCTCAGGCTATTAACCCTACAACTGCTGTTCCTGCAACAGATTTGAAGCCTTTCCTGCGAAAGAAACTGCGAAGCCACTGGCAACGCTTGTGGGATGCTGAAATAAATAATAAGCTTCACTTCATTAAACCACAGTTAGGTTTCTGGCCTCCCATAACGAAAACACGACGAACTGATGTCCTATTCTGTCGTCTCAGAATAGGACATACATATGGCACCCACAATTTTTTGCTTACTGGTGACGAACCACCAACCTGTGGTAGATGTGGTGAAAGGCTGACCGTCCTCCATGTCCTCGTGGAGTGCCGGGAAGCCGAAACAGAAAGAAGGAAATATTTTCCACAAGCGTACCAATATCATGTCCCGCTTCACCCCATTATGTTTCTTGGTGAAGAACCGCTTTTTAATGCCAAAGCCGTCGTCAAATTTTTGAACGATGTGGTCCTGCATGTTATTAGCCCAACTAGTTCGTAGCGCATCCTCTCTCCAGAGGATGCCGCTGTGATAGTAGTTTTTTTTTTTTTTTTTTTTTTTTTTTTTTTTTTTTTTTTTTTTTTTTTTTTTTATAGCACATGCCTCCAGGCCCTTGTGGTTGAAGGGCTCTGTTTAGGCAGTAGTGCTTCTTGCCAATTACTGCATTTTAAATATTTTAAATATAGTATTCTTCTTTCTCAATGCATTCTCAATTTCATAGTACACCTCATTAGTCATTGCCATGATTTTAGTACATGTATATTTTACGCACTATACAGCGATTATTTTTAGGCCCCTTTACAGCCACGCCTCATCTACTTCGCAGAATTCATTGCTCCACTACAAACTCACAAACACTGGCATGGCGCTCTTTGGCCATACTTGGCCCTTGTGCCATTAAACACCATACATCATCATCATCATCATCCCTTGGCGTCCACTGTGTAATTATAATGGTCCACCTGTTATCTGCCTATATGCATTACATTGCCTGCCCAGCTCATTTTTTTTCTCCTGTCAACTAGAATCCCCGTTTTCTCTCCGATCCACATCGCCCTCTTCCTGTCTCTTAACGTCACGCCTAACATGTTTCGTTCCATCGTTCTATGCGCAGTGATTAACTTGTTCTCGAGCATCTTTGTGAATTAACCTCCAAGTTTCTGCACAAGGGCGAATCAGGAAGTATTTGCCCCTATTTTTTTAATTAGAGAAAATAAGGTACATACAGGTAATTACAAATATACGCACTATTTTACGTACCTTACACTATTTTTTCACATGGTCCCCACACCGGTTGAGAGATTTTCTCCATCACAGCACTAAACTTGAGATGGCCCTGTGGTAGAATTCACCCGGCTGACTGTGAAACCACCGTCGGACTGCTGTCTTGGCTTCATCGTTGCACGTGAATCGCTGTCATGCCGGGAACTTCTTCAGCGGACCGAAAGCGTGGAAACCACTAGGGGCGAGGTCCGGACTGTATGGTGGGTGGTCCAGACCCTCCCAGTGAAATTACCGGAGCTTGTCGGCGGTTCTTATTGCCACATGCGGCCTCGCATTGTCGTGGAGAATAAGCGCGTTGTCCACATGGAGATTCCCTCGGCGTTTTCACCTGATGGCAGCCACCGGGCGTGACAATGTGTATCAGTAGCGGTCGGCATTGATGGCTGCATCCTGCGGCAGGAGCGGTCCTCGAAAATCCCAGAAGACCATTAACATCACTTTCCCAGCAGATGGCACTGAACGAAGCACCACCACCTCGCACTTCTCAAAGCGAGACACATTCCCCTATACGTGGGCCGCATTTCCCTCTGGATTTCAATGGACGTTCGCCCCTTGCTCCATAGAAAACCAATCACGCTTAGTTGCTTGTACGCCGTGGAAATGTGAAGCACAACCGCCATCTTCAACAAGTGACAGCAGCGCCGTGCCGCGGAGCTACCGGCAGGTAAGGCCGGGCCGGTCCAAGAAAGGTCGACCGCTGCGAATGGATATGTTAATTTCGCATTTACAGGCGTAATTTGGCTAAAAAAATGGTGCAAAGACTTTCTGATTCGCCTTCAACGACAGTGGTAAGCTTCCTGTCATGATTTGGTAATGCCTGTCGTATGCACTTAACTACTATTTATTCTTCTGTAAATTTCCTTCTCGTCATCAAGGTTTCTGTGAGTAATTCACCTAGATAAACGTACTCCTGCACAGGCTTTAAAGGCTGACAGCCGATCATGAATTCTTGTTCCCTTGTTAGGCTATTGAACATTACCTTTGTCTTCTGCAAAAAAAAAATCGTCAACCCTACTCTTACATTTTCTCAGCTCAGGTCCTCAATCATTTGTTACAATTCATCAGCAGTGTTCCTAGACCTTGTTGTTGCTGAACCAAGTGCTGCTGAGCCAAGTGTTGCTGAACCTATCTACCTTATTAGAATTTCGTACATTTCTTGTAGGTCACACGACGACAAGAAAGCAAGCACGGTTGGATACCAGCCCACGTGAAAACGGGTCCCGGCCACGGCGGCCGCATTTCGATGGGGGCGAAATGCGAAAACACCCGTGTACTTAGATTTAGGTGCACGTTGAAGAACCGCCAGGTGGTCCAAATTTCCGGAGTCCCCCACTACGGCGTGCCTCATAATCAGATCGTGGTTTTGGCACGTAAAACCCCATAATTTTTTAATGAAAACGGGGAAGGAAACAGGACTGGGTAGCCGTCAGGACGAGGCCAAGAAAGGAAAAAGGATAGGAAAACCCATGTAGACGTGGGGGAAGGTAAACAGGGCAAAGTGGCAGTTCATACGAAGACAAGGAAGGAAATATGACAAAAAAAGCCTTCCAAACGAGGATAAAGAATGAAACAGGGCAGGATAGTCGTCAGGACGAGGTCAAGGAAGCAAACACAACATGATGCCCCTCAATACGAGGACAAAGAAAGGAAACAAAACAGATGAGAACAATCCAGATGAGAACAAGTCAGGAAACAGAACCGTATAACTGTATAGATGATTACTATGAAAGAAGCAGACAGGGTACCTGTTAGGACGAGGGCATGGTGGAAAGCAAGACAGGATACCCGTCGAGATGAGGACATGAAATGAAACAGGACAAAATAGGTGTCAAGATAATGACAATGACAAAAAATAGACTGGATTGCCATCAAGACCAGGACACAAAAGAAAAGGAAACAGAATACCCATCACGATGAGGACAAGTAGGAAAACAGGCAAGTGTAACTGTCAAGATGATGACAATTACAAAAACTTGGCTGGATAGTCATCAAGATGAGGACAAAAAAGAAACCAGGACAAGATACTCACGTACACGAGGACATGTAGGACACGATTGCTGTCAAGATGATAACAGAAACTAGACAGGATGCCCGTCTAGACGGAGACAGCGGAAGAAACAAAATAGGGTGCCAACAATCGAAGACAATGAAACAGGGCAGGATGTCCGTCCAGACGTCGACAACGAAGCAAACAGGATAGAATAGCCATCAAAACGAGGACAAGATAGAAAACACAGCAAGATGCCTGTTCAGACGAGGACACGGGAACTAAACAGGATAGCTCTCGATATAGTCCCGTTCTGGTGACCGCAAAGAACACAGCAGCAAAAAAGCCGCAGTTTCGCCCGAAAGGCGAAGCATCGACTGCTATAGCAAATAAGTGGGCAGCTATACAAACTAAGGACAGTCGTTTTATCGGCCGTATAAACTTGTAAACATAGGCACACTAACTAAATTAACAAGCGTGGTGTCACGCACGCAAAAGCAAACATGAACGAATCTCACTCGATGACCGCGGAAACTCGCCCTCAAAACGCTGGAGTGAGTAAGCGCGGCTGCAGCAGCGAGCTAAAATGAGCACCCTTGTGTGTGATAGCCGCGATTTCCGGCTCACCGTCGCATACTTTCACTCGCACATATAGCGTACGGCGCGCGGCGACGACTTTATCGCCCGAGAATTTTATAAGGAACCGCACGGCGGCGACGACGACGACGGCAGAAATTCGCCTAGCGTGTCCATATAATTGCTATCGTAATAAAATATGAATCACAAAACTAAATCTTTAATGGGCGAATTTCTGCCCAGAAAACAACTGACCCTCAAAGCAGAGCAATCGCGGCGAGCACAGTTGGCCATCGTCGACATCTGATCAGCGGATCAAGCGCGTCGGCCATTTATACGTGACTCGTCGAATGTTCGAGCGTAATCACTGCTGCCCGCGTGCCCTCCCGAATGTAAAACACCATTCGCGTCGCGCATAAAATCTGATTACACAAGGTCCGACGGCAACATAGGCAACAGATAGAATCAACGAGAACATTTGAGAAAGCCTTGATTCATGCAGGCGCGCCTTCCGCTGAGCAATTACTGAAGTTATTAGCCCGGGAAAAGCGGTCCCTGGAACAAGGATGAAGAAATAATAATGTCCGAGTGTCCATGCCACCTCCCCC
The DNA here is from genome assembly GCF_013339745.2 of Dermacentor silvarum. NCBI lineage: Eukaryota > Metazoa > Arthropoda > Arachnida > Ixodida > Ixodidae > Dermacentor > Dermacentor silvarum. Next base: position 131,042,709 of record NC_051162.1, read on the forward strand.
CGCAGACGTGGCGATGCTGCAAGAAGAACAGAAAAGCGAAGTAGATGTTAAAACGAAACTAAGCAAGCAAGCCAGAAATAAAATATTCACAGCATTGTTCGTTAGCGTGCGTAGAACAGGCTCACACGCACTGATTCCGCTGCGATTCCGCGACACCGTCAGGCACAACCTCACAGTCCAGTGGACTAACACGTCGGAGTATCTTGTACAACCCGAAATAACCTCGCAAATGTTTTACCGCGATAGCAATTAAATGGACACTCCAGGCGCATTGCCGTCGTCGTCATCTTCGCCGGCGTCGCTGGCTCCGCGCTTTTCTATATAAAGTTCGTCGACGTACTTCGTTAACATGTCGGCGAGGGCCTCATTCAGGCGCTCTGTAAGGCCACCCGTCTGCGGGTGACAGGCGATTATCCTCCTGTGACTTGTCTGGCTGTATTGCAGAATCGCTTGGGGAAGCTCTGCTGTAAAATCCTGCCCTGCGTCGGTGATCAAGACTTCTGGAGTACCGTGCCGCAGCAGGATGTTCCTGACGACGAATTTGCCAATTCGGCCGCACTACTTTTAGGTAGCGCTTTCGTTTCGGCGTAGCGGGTGATGTAATTGGTGGCCACGACGATACACTTATTCCTGATGTCGACGTCCTGATAGAGTCCCAATAAGTCCATTTCGATCTGCCGCCACGGTCGGCGAGGAGGTTCTATAGGATGCAGTAATCCCGCTGGCCTCGATGGTGGTGTGTTGCATCGCTGCCAGTATCGGCAGGTCTTGACGTAATGACCGACGTCGGCGGCGAGGCGAGGCTAGTAATATTTCCTTTGTATTCTCGAGGGCATGCGGGAAAATCCAAGGTGCTCAGTGGTCGGGTCGTTGTGCAGGGCATGCAGAACTTCTGGTCGCAATGCTGATGGCATGACGAGAAGATAGTTGGCGCGGCCTGGTGAGAAGTTATTGGCAAGGAGGTCGCTTCGCAGGTAAAATGAAGAACATCCGCCCCTAAATACCCAATGGCCAAAGTCGGTACTTGCCTTCCAAGTACTCAGCAAGACTTCTTTGTTCCGGGTCTGTTCGCTGCGGTTCGGCGGAGTCATCGAATGAGTGTCGTGGAATGAAATTACAGACGTCTGTACCTTTAAGGTAACGTCCTGTGAATGTGAGGACAGTTGCTGTAAGACGGCTTGTTATTATTGAGGTGTCATGGAATGAAAATACGGCCTTGTGTATTTTTTGCGGTAAATTCCTGTAAATGTGACGGCGTGTCATTGCAGTATCGTGGAATGAAATTACGAACTTCTGCATCTTTGGGGTAACTTCCTGTAAATGTGAGGGCATGTTACTCCTGTGCCATGAAATGAATTTACAGACGTCCGTATGTTTCACTGGAAATTGCTGTAAATATGATAGTGCGTTTTTGCAGTGCTGTGGAATGAAATTACGGACGACTGGATATTTCGCGCGAAATAGTTGGCAGCCGATGCTGCCAGGAAGAGTCCAATAAGAACGGCGTTTATTTTTAATTTTTACAGTGTACTACTTGTCGTTGAGTACAGGCACACTAAAAATTGGGTAGTGATTCTGCAAGATCGCACTGGTCTGCTTTTATTTTATATGGTGCATCTAGTGCTGCTTGTTGTCTTTATCCTGTCTTTAGCAATTTTCTGCACAATCGCGCCACCCTGCCTTTGATAAAATAATTACACGTACATAAAGAGAACGCTCTTTTTATAATGTATTGAAAAAAGGCGGATAAACGTTGAAATTACTTTGTGGAGAGGAAAATATATACACGCTACAAGTGATATCCAAGCTTTCATACAAAACAGAAAGATAGCGGTGCTTCCGGTGTCTGCAACACCTTGAACTGCTGGCTGCTAGCAACGGCGGCGCTTGCTGTAGACGAAACCTGCACAAGGTGTCAAAGTCTCTGGGACTACAACACTGAAGCCGGTTAAGCCAATCTGAACCGTTCGGGCCAGCTTGTGTAATCGCCCGTAGTCTTCAAACCCGCCACAGCCTCTGGTCTCGTCCAGTTCAACGTTAAAGATGGCCACACCATCTGACCGTTCATAGAGATCATCCCACTGAAAATAGACACATCGGAATGCGCATGTTGAGCCACGCACACAGCAGCAGCAACACACGTAGAAGCTTTTTTTTTTTTTTTTTTGCTTCGCAGAATCGGCAAAGATTGACACAGATCGCAAAGTATCAAGGCAGCAAGAAAACACGAATTTGTATTAGGATACAATAGGTCGTTGGCGACATTAGTCAAAAACTTTCGCAAGAGCACCGTGTAAGTATCTCTGTCCTGCTATACGGTAGGCAGTAACTATACCAGACCACTATAACTAAGTAACTAAGTAACTATACCACACATGACTTGGGTTATTTTTATCCACGCCATACAGCCATCCCTTCTGCAAATAAATGGTTCACTCATTCATTCAATTATTCATTCATTAATTTAGGGTGCCTCGGAAGACAAAGTCTCCGAAAAATCAACGCGAATGACGAGCTAGACGTGAAATAAGGTAATCACAAGGCTTTAGCCATTTATGCAGAGTAAGAAAGAGAATAGCAACGCCAGCTATTTAACGAATTCATGCTGTGGAATATCCATATTCAACATCTAGAAACCAAGCTTCCTTGAGTGCATGTTGAGAAAATTGCAGCCAATATGCTACCCAAACACACTAAGCTATAGTTATGCCGCGATTCTTTTTTTTTAGTCATACGTTAACTACTGTCATTTAATGACGGCTACTACAACTACTAACAATAATAATAAGCTAGCAATGTTACAAAAAGGTGCGCTTAGAGCAATAGCTAATGTACCATCCACATCAGCGTCTGAACCACTTTTCAAAAGCTTCAGTGTCATAAAAATTAGGCCCATTGTTGAAATGCATCTTATTCAATTGTATAAGGCGCAAACAGATCTCAAATAGATCTGCGAGCCGCTCGGACAACTGACAATTAGTGAAAAAGAGCAGAACTGGATATAGATGCGTTACAATATCCTGTTCCAGGTCTATGCGAAGTTTATTTTCACACACTTGCGGACTGACTTATCAACGGCATACGACTTTTTCCACTAGATCACAATCATCACCCCCCCCCATTGCCCCTTCTCTAGCAAAAAAAAATTGTGGAAGTGATTGGAGCAACGTCCGTTGTGTGCATGCGAGAGGTTTCTGAAAGCAGGTTACCTTTGACAACTCTTCATTAAATGTAGCAAAGTAGTTGCCGGTCGTAGTGCTGAAGTCGGCGGTGGTGGTATTATCCCTTACTCCTCTGCTGACATCGGCCTTCAGGGAATCCCAGTAGCAAAGAAGTGCGTACGATGTCATGAAGCGACTTTCACACTCAGCGTAAATTGTGGAGGAAATGTCTTTGTCTTTCTTGGGTTTGAAAACCAAGACTCCCATGCTCTCCGAGTACAGGACGGTGCGGTTGAAGTTCTCTTGGAGGAGCAAACCCCTCAACTCTATCGCTCCAGCCTGGAAATCATAAAGGAGGTGGTAAAACGAAAATTGTAAATTCTGGTCAAAGCAAAATACTATCCAATGCGCGCAGCTAAACGATTGCAGAGAGAGACAACACTGATTTATTTATTTTAACTACAGGGCACGAAGCACCTTCGGTCACTTTTTTTCTGCTGCGTCATTTCTTTTAACTACAACAATTTCCCGACGTGTGAGGCACTACACTGTTCTTTTGTAGCCGCGCTGCCCCAAATGCTGCGCCCTTTCTGTGTGAGTGCACTTCGTTTAAGGTGTAAATGCCGGTGTATAAAACGCTGCTGCCAATACCGGCTGCTCATCATCGTCATTTGCATTGGAAAGCCTGGCCACTGGCTGCCACTATTAACATGGGAGGCGCCGGAAGTACGCATTTTGGCGTAGAGGATCTTTTGAGTCGTGTTGCGTCTCAAATTAGCAAGGACAATCTTCGTCTGCCTCGTTGGAACCGACGATCATTCATGTGCGCTCGCCTACACGTGGGGAGCCAATGTGCCTCCTGGCGGCGGACATTTACTATTGACGGGCAAAGAAAGACGCTGCCTTCTGTTCATCATCAATCACGGCCTTCTGTGGGAGGTGTGATGATTGTCAAGGCGTCTACACTAATCACAACAAGGAGACTGCATCCGATGACCCCGATGGAAATGGAATCAACCTTTGCATCCTGATTGCCTCGTAACTGCATCGTAGGCGGGAACGAAGGTCAGACATCATGGGTGGAGTCCTGTGAGAAGTTTCGAAATAATGAGGGGGATGCGACTAAAGTTATATCCGTCTGATTGGCCGCGACAAGGTCATCGGATTCCTTGTCTCTGGACATTGGGAAAACTACTGCTTTAAAAAGACTTCTTCAGTGTGTCCTAGTGTGGGTTGACAACGCGTAAGGTGCCTTGATAACCGTGATGATGGATGCGATAATCCCAGTATAATCATGTAAATATTTCTAGTGTAATGCCTATTGTATAAATGTCAGTAAACTCGTTTCTGTAACTTCAACCTCCCTACCACCACTTTTTTCACCAGCAAGCAATTATTGACGATAAAGGCAGACAATGGCGCAGGCCAGCTTGGCTGACTTTGTGCGAAGCTCCGCTTGCGCAGGCGAGCTACCACGTTATAGACGCCCTGGCGGCGTAAGCGAGCGAAACCTTTAGGTGATCCCTGACTGCGAACCACGACTCAGCACTAGAATCCCAATGGGCGCGACATGGTTTTCAAAGTAGAGCATCTACCGTGTTCAATTTTAGGTGTCTGTACTTGGAACTACTGTACTGCTGTCGTCTGAGTGGCGGTCGTGGTTTGGTTGAGGTGTCACGCACCAGCGAACAGCATCATTTGAACGAGAGCTATGAAACAACTTTGGCCTTTTTATCAATATGTTAATATTCTTACTCGCCAGTGATGTTCAGTCACCATGACCTAAGAACGATCATGTTTTGGCAAATGTCATGGCTACAGTTTAGAGGTTTGATAAGTGAAAGCCGTAAATGGCCTACGTGGCGAGGATATTTCGCAAGATTCCGTCGATAACGAATCAAAATAGTCATCTTCTACAATTCATGCCCTCTAATTTTACTTTGTGGCCATCCAAAAAGTAGCCCGGATTCCGAGAAAAGTGTCATTGCCAATCTCTAGCGACAGCATATGCTAAAAATGTAAGGCGATTGGATTTCGATGCGAAGACGCTTAAGGTTCATGCATAGATTTGCTGTCTTGGTTTCGTGAACATTCAAATTATGTCCTGATCAGACTTCTAGCGGAATCTAAATGCATATCTAGGGTGTGTCAAATATAGCTGCTTCAATTTTCTCTCAATAAATAAGCTTTGCGGATTCGCGACACCTCACTCATTGTCGAGATTTGTTGTAACTCTAAATGCCTAAACATTTTTTCCTGCTGTGTTATACTTTTCGAAACACACGACAGCGTAAAAATTGGTGGAGCTATCAGTATTTTATTTATTAAATCAAATTTTACTGAAATGGCTAGCTAGCGAGTGTGTCCCTTGGATCGCGTGTATATTAATGCAGTAGGTTTTACTTAGCCCCAAGCAAAATCTTCGTCTTGACGTCTAGAATTTCGGTTAAGAGGTTAAGCCACAAGCGGAGCTTTGCTTATGTAAGAAAACAAGCTGGCGCCGGAAAACCACTGCAGAATCTTAGAGCTCTCTGTGGCTGAAGAGACAAAAGACATTATTCATACAGCATGGTTCTTATATCGCAGTAGCGACGCTAATAATAACAAATTCTAGCGGGCTGCATTTACCAGAGTGACTTTCAGGATGCCAAACTATATATAATAGCCACTGAAGACTAGTGTCCTCCTTTTCATAAAGCTCACGGCGCCTGCATAATAACGTACCTCGTGCATAAATAAGAAGCATCTGTTTTGCAAATAATGTAAACATCATCCGGATCTATTTAAGAATATCGTAGTGAAATGTATTTCCCCGTTTCATTCCATCAGAAGTGACAAAAACACTCAGGAGGATATTAACCAATGGACTAAGCGTGGCGTAATTCGTGGTAAATAAAATAATGCAAAGGTCCAGAAGATACTTGAAAACAACAGGCGAAAGTCGAAGCAAAAGGAAGAAAGTGGCCAACGCTGTTTCATAACTTAAAATTGATGTATGCAAAAAAAAACAATTTCTGACGAGAACTTTTTACACTTTTTTACTAGCCATCCTTGCCAATTGAGCTACCATAATCGCATTAGTACATCAACCGCCAGAACGATCCTTAAGTGTGCCACCCACCCTACCTCTATAATCAATATATTCAGGCCGTGTTTGCAACGAACAATACTATATGATGTATTTAGCAGTTCAAAGAGGAGCGACACGGACCGACATGTCGATGAACATTGCCCTCTTGAATGAACCCTCATGCTCGCACTTGATTGCGGAAAACTTCACCATCTTTCCTATGCCACATTTGACCGGCGGTTGCGTAGCGCGTTATCGTTAATATTGTCGCAGTTTTCGAAGCGAATAGGTTTCTATGGCTCTTTCACCCTTTCTCGTGGTGGATGTTTGATGGTCGTTGTTTGGCGGTTAATTGTCGTACTTTCACCGCCTATACAAAGGCGCCGATGCAAAGTGCGTGTGCTCTCGCGAAATCGAGTAGCACACTATACGGCAAAACATAATTCTCGCTACAGTAGACGTCACGGCTCTATCCACCAACATTCCAATCCCTGATCGTTTATCTTCGATAAAGGAAACTCGGTCCAAACACAATGCAAAACACTCTATTGAAATCTGACTCTTTTTCAAGTAGTTCTAACATATAACTACTTCGAAATTGAGGACAATTACTACCTAGAGGTACTTGGGACAAGTATGGGCAGACCTTCATCTCCAAGGTATATACAGGATGTCCCATTTAAAGTAGCCAATGTTTTAAAAACGACGGAGTGTGCTAGGAGGCTCAAACCAATTCAGTGGTGTTGAGGATCGCGTGTCCTAGTCAGCGGTATTTTTTTCGTTGTGCAAAGTCAATTAATTAGTATAAACTAATTGCCTAACTTTTTAAATATTGGCTTCACCAAGACAGTACCAACACGCAGATCAAGACTGTACCAAGTTGTAGATCACATTTAAAAATGACCGACGGAAGTGTTTGCAACTAAGTACCATTGATGAAGCTTCTTGTAATTGCCTTGAAAGAAACCCCTCGAAATACAAAAAAAAAATCACCGCATATCCACGGAGTGAATGCTGATGAGTGGGCGAAGCACCGGGGGATCATTCGGTTAACCGTTAATCCCCCGATGCCGGCAAGCGGACCCAGAGGCGGCGAGAGCGCGGAAAGCGGCGGCAAAACGCAGGAAGCGTTCTCTACCTGAGGTTGGTGGCGCCGATGCTCGGCTCAAGCGCGAGCTTCGCGAGCCCTCAGCTCCGGGTCCGCTTGCCGGCATTGCCGTACTGCTGCGGCTTCGCTAGCCCTCAGGCCCGGGTGCGCATGGCGGCGTTGCCGTGCTGCTGCGGCTTCGCTAGCCCTCAGCTCCGGGTCCGCTTAATGGCGTTGCCGTTTTGCTGCAGCTTCCCGCGCCCTAGACTCCGGGTCCGCTTGTTGTCTGCGTCGCCGTGCTGCAGCAGCTTTGCGAGCCCTCGACTCCGCTTGCAGTTGAGCCGCCACTCTCGCCTCTTCATCCATAGCGGGCGCGCCGTTATCAGAAGCGACCGTTATCATCCATGGCTGAAGAGAGGAAGAGAGCGCGCGTCCGGAACGAACGCCCTTGGGCACTGCAGCGCCCCTAGCGGACTCCATGCAAACCAGAATTACGGACGAGAGAGACAGAGAGCGCGCGTCGGGAACAAATGCCCTTGTGTACCACAGCGCCCCTAGCGGTCTCCATGCAAACCAGAGCTAAGGACAACGGATGACGAGGGAGGGACAAGGCTCGGCCCTAAGGTGATTCGCCCCTAAAACAACCCCGTTATACCGCCACTACTTCAGCGCTCCCAGAAAGAGCAGGAGAAGGAGCAGCAGACGTGGATAGCTCAAGTTACTCGTTTGGTCAACTCGCGGTGCATTCTTGAAGCTTCCCTCATGGTAAAACAGAAGAAAACTTGGCCTAAATCATAACCTTTGGTGTCCTGCTTGTCGTACCGCACAATCCCTCTGCGTTTTAGACAACACAGGCGGCATCCACCTGACTGGATGCTAATGAGCCTTAATCAGACTTCTATATTGGTTGCTAGCAAATTGAGCTACGTTGATGACGAGTGAGCACAAAATGAGTGTAATGGCGCTTCGAATATGCGGCAAGAGAGAGAGAGAAATAACATTTATTAGCCCCGAAGGAACTAAAGCCCAAGTCCGGGCCTCCTGGTAGGCTCATGCCTCCTGGCCCAGCACGTTCTTGACGTGCTGCACCAGAAGCGGCCACCATAGTTTTTCAAACCTCCGTGGGGGAGGGGTCCACTCCTCCCAGCTGCCAGGACGCTGGTTGTGTGGTAATTTGGAAAGTATCGTCTTTTTGAGGATGGCGTTTGCAGGGCACTCCCACAAGATGTGTTTATTTGATGGATAGGCCCCGCACTGTTTACAAGTGGGGGAGCCTGGGTCCCTGTTAATAATATGCGGCAATAGATTTTACAACAGCCACAACACCCACTTACGTAGCTGGGTGCATGAGCTGTAGGATCTGTGTGAGTCATGAGCACAACTTCACACTCTTCTTTGGGCCTCAAGTGTGCGGCCGTTGTGAACCTGAAGTATTAATGTGCGCACGTCACTGAAAAACAAGGCAATGAAATGATCAGGGCACATGTAACAAAGCTTTCAGTTCGTGAATATTTGTCATTGCAGTGTTAGTTAAAACAATACGCCACACGTCGCGATTGGCTGGCGTGGGCCCTCTGCGAACAGTTCTAGCGTAAGGAAATATTTGACGTATGCAGACTCACATTTTCATTTTGATTCTTGCAATGAGGCAATGTAGTTTTCTTTTTTTCAACCTAATTTTGCGTGGTCAAGCTGAACTCCTTTTTTTTTTCGGAAACTAGATGTTTTAGACAAGTGGCGTAGATACTAAAGCATGCCACAGGACAGGAAGTGCTGAGCGACATATTAATTGTGGAAACTAGCGACATAGCTAGTTTCCACAATTTCCGCGGTGTATGCGATCGTCGTGCCCTTATTGATGTGTTTATACTCCTGGCTGAAGTTTATCAGAATCACGTTTGCTTGTCCTCTTTCCAGGCGAGCGATTCCTGTTGGTACGCAAATTTCACGGTCGAGCAGTAAATGTTGCTTGCCCTCGACGATTTCTTCTACGTCTGCGGGTGTTTCGACTCCGACGGAAAGGATGATACTGGAGCGAAGCGGGATGCAGACTTGATCGTCGAGCGCAATAGGAACAATAGGCGTGGAAGAATTCGCTAAACAGCATCGAGTAGACCGGGAGCTAAAGAGGCTCGTCGAGTATTTGGAAGGCAACACCGACGTTGTCCCTAGGGTATTTAGGCGATAATTGTCTTCGTTTTCGCTGCAAAACGACATCCTCGTAAACAAGGACTTCTAACCAGTTCGCGCCAACTACGTTCTTCTTCTCTTCGTCACCGACAAAGAGAATCTCGACGTCGCCACTTTTCTCCAGCGCGCCGAAGAAGCACGACAGCTCACCCGCGTGCGCATCAAGAACCAGCAGAGGACCGACAGCTGACACTACAATCTTCGACGAAGCTACATCGAGTACCAGCCCGGCGATCGTATTTGGGTTTGGACCCCAATACGCCGTCGAGGACTTAGGGAAAAACTTTTGCGACGCTATTTCGGACCCTACAAGATCATCCGACGTGTTGGCGCATTGGACTATGATGTCGTGCCAGACGGCATTTCGCCGTCACAGCGGCGCCGCTCACGGCCTGAAATAGCCGATGTTGTGCGCCTTAAGCCCTTCTACGAGCGCTAACTGGGATATTGTTTTACAGCGAAGCTGTTTATGACTAGGGTGCCATGTATTTTTCGTGTCCATCAACAAATCTGCGTGTGCAAAAACTCCGCTACTAAATTCGATGCAAAATCGATTCATTCTATGCAAAAGCTTATTCGTCTCATCACTTGGATATGCATTTTCAGTAGAATAGTTATCAAAAGGCACCATTATCAAGATTAGTATACTCTCAGGTAGATAATAAGAGTTTCACAAAGATTTGCCGCTGCGCGACCCACGTCAGCCATGTGTACGCTCGCACCGCCCTCTTTTTGTCGTCGTTCTACTCGCTTGGGTGCCTAGTTTCCTTCCGCTCTCCCGGGGTGGCGGTCCCGTCACGCGTGTCTAGTTTCCTCCGGCTCCCCCGAGGTGGCGGTAGACTTTCACGCGAGTGTATGCCGCCCATCAAGGCCGCTGATCAAAATGAAAGTGTGTGCGTGTGTCTTCCTTCGGAATGACTGCCCGCACCGCTCAAGAGAAATAAAATTTGCTCATACCTTTCACCTAAATATTGCGCTGGTAATCCACCTTCACATCAGTGAAATGGCGCGTGACTTTTATTTTTGCTTAGTTATTTCTCTTCACGGCATGTGCTTTAGCGTCTTGCGCTTGTGTTTGTAGCATCGGGACGATGTTTTTTAAGAGGGGGCCATTGACACGTGTACTTATTTATCCTTTTCTCGGGGACTGCATTTCACCCACTCACAACTTAAAGTTATCGCTCAGCGCAAGGCGCGCCTGCAGGAATGGAACTTATTGGAATGTTATCGATGGTTCTATCCGTTGTCTATTATCACCGAAGCTTGCGAAATCTGATTGCATGCGCGACATGAATTGTGTGGTACTTTCTGGAAGACACGCGGGCCCCAGTGATTACTCTGGAAACTTCGATGATCGACTCATGTATAAAAGCCGACGCGCTTGACCGGCAGCTCCGATTTTCGACGATCGCTGACTGTTCGCCGCTATCGTTGCGCTTTCAATAGAGCCTGTCTTTCTGGGCACAGTTACGCCCAATAAAGAGTTAGTTTCGTAACAGTTTTGCTACTGTGTTCTTGGACCGTCACTACCACGTGACAATATTGTGCACTCAAGACAACTGAGCACTCAAGTAGATAACGTTACTGCTGTCGCAAGTAAAATCGCCCGTTGATTTTAACAAAACAATTAGATGCTGTGCTTCTGGCAATCTTTCATACTGTCATTTGTAGTCGAGGTGCGTTTGGAAAGGAGACGGGAAACATGAGCGTTCGATTGCGGATTAGCTGAAAAATATTAAGTACATAAATTGAGAACACCTACCGGTTACCCACCTGAATAAATGCGTATCATTCACAAACATCTGCATAACCTTCTTCCTTATAAGCTGGACTCCGAGAAACGTCGTCGCCATCGGCGTATTCTGCAGGACACGTGTGAACACCTGTCGAGAACATGGTACAATGCGTTAGTAAGTTTTCTTAATGCGCGCAGCATTCTTGGCATTGTTTGGCGAGTTTTCTTTGTTATTTTGTGTCTTTTCTGGAGCGAGTCCGACTCGGGACCAGCCAAGTCGAGAGCAGAAGCGGAACTGTGTTTATTCAGGGTGTACAGATTCAGGGACGCGTTACATAGGTTGCGCCAGCTGTCGGTTAAATTGAAAAAACGTCCCATAGATGGGTGAAGAGGAGGAAGCGATGTGCATATATAACACGCCCTTCTTTTTGATGAGAATTGGTTTTCTAGCTAATGGATGCGTTGTTTACATAAAACAAATTCGAAAGCGATCGCAAGTTAGGAATATTTTGGGCGACGTTTACTCTATAGTTGCGTGAAGTCTCTCCTCAAGCTGGGGTATCGCGCAGGACGCTTGATCCTTCCTCCGGAACGAGCAGCTTGAGGTGGACCTGGCCGAGGATGAATTTGCTGAGCTGGAACTGGTGATACGCTTGGTTGTACGCTGATGCTCTTGGCTCAGCTTTGCCGCAGTCCTCAGGTAAAACTAGGTAACAGTCTGTTCCGGAGCTCTTGGTCGTAGATGGATGCAGTTTCTGAAAAAGGTACCTCCAATCTTTACGGCGTTTCTACGAGGTTTAGGACCGACGTTGACCACTGTGGCTTTTTTTTTTCAGTTTTGAATGTGGCGAAGCCATACAAGCTGACGTGGAAGCAATGGCGGGAGATTTCTTGTGCGGCAGTCACCATGCTTGTGCTGTTCCCTTTGTCTTTTCTGGAGTAGCGTGTGGTAAGGTGTGGTCGGGAAGCTTGGTTTCAGGACGCTTTGTAGGGTTGGTAGGATGTACACAGCTGTCTACCCATTAGGAGCACAGCTGGGAATCGTCCTTCTATAGTTGCGCTGAGCGATTGATGATTAGCACTACTGTGAGGCGCTTGCCTTCCTCTGCTGCCTTTTCCTTCATTGAATTGGCTGCTTGGAAGATCATTCCTGATAAGTCATTCTCGTTCGATGGAAGTGGTGTGGTTTCAGTGGTCTTTGCTTTTCCTGGATCTGTAGCGATCTCTTGAGGTGTAAGTTGATGACCCAGGAGCGTAGTTATTGGCAAACTTAGCTGGAGCATGTCCTCGTTGAAGTTAGGGTTGTTGGCGCGTACTACTATGAGCACCTTTCTGAGGTCTGCCGCCTGTCCCTCAAAGTTTTCTGATCTTATGCCACTAGATCGTCGTCGAAGTACGGCTTGACGATGAGCTGCCGTTCGAAGATCCTCTCAGCATATTGCTCGGAGAGCTCAGGAGACAGTTGGCCGCTGCCATGTTTTATTGCGATAGCAATTACAGGGACAGTCCAAGCACATTTTTGCCGCCGTCGGCGGCGTCGCCATGATGTTTCGTATAAAGTCCAAGGGCGATAACACCGTCGCCGCGCGCCGCATGCTGTATGTGCAAGTGAAAGCATGCGAGAAGAGCCGACGATCGCAGCTCCTCTCGCGCGCGCAAGGGAGGAAAAGTGGGAGGAAGCGCGCCGTCTTCCGTCGCGCGCGTGGAACCGGGGGAATGAAGGGAAGGGGAGGAGGAGGCTGTGTATTCTGACAGCAACTGCGTGATGCGCGTGGTCGCACCGGCTCTAACTTGAAAGCGATCTGCGTTGGGACGGAGTCTCGATGGGCCGACGGCTCATACCTTTGTGCGTGCTGTGTTCTCGCCGCTCAGTTTGCGTTGAAGCGATAGCACGAAGGTCACCTCCTTTGCTGCTGCCACCGCGCTTCCTCACGCCAGCGTTTTGACAGCGAGTGTCCGCGGTCATCGAGTGTAGTGTGTTCATAGTTGCCTGTGCACGTTGACATCGTGCTTGTTAATTTAGATGGTAAACGAATGTTTACAAGTTTGTACAGCCGATAAAATTACTATCGTTACATCGTATAGCTGTCTACAAATTTGCTATCGCAATCGATGTGTCGCCTTTGGGGCGAAACTGCGACTTTTTTACTTTCTCTTTTTTTTTTCATGACGACAGTCGGGTGGGCCCACTCGGCAGGCTCTTTGCCTTCCGTGTTGACGAGGAACTTTAGGGTGCACTCCTCTTCAGTTGAGCAGCCCCGCTCGCATTCAGCGTCGATGGGAAGTGTCTGTCCCGTATACGTAGTCACTCGCACAGTTCTTGGCTTGAATGCAGATTGCTATGGTCATGTGCTAAGTTTATTCTCGGCAATTATATTAAGTCGGAGCCGGTGTCTAGCTTGAAGCTGATGTGTGCATTTACGCTGACCATTTCTATCCGTTCCGAGTTTTTTTTTATTGCGATAGCAATTATATGGACACTGCAAGCGGATTTGTGCCGTCGGCATCGTCGCCGTCGCCGTGAGGTTCCGTATAAAGTCCAAGGGCGATAAAATCATCGCTGCGCGCCATATGCTGCATGTGCGAGTGAAAGCGCGTCAGGGACGCGCGCTTTCACGGAGAGCGAACGCACGGCGGAGAGTAAACTCGATGTCTTCGTTGTGCGAAGGGCCGTGGGGGGATGGGAGGGAGGGAGAGGAGGCGAAGTTTAGCTGCGGCACCAAATGCGTATCTTGCGACCAGGCGCAAGGGCAACTGGCGACTCAATCTCCCACGCGAAAGGAGGAAAGCGGGAAGGCCGCGTGGGAGGGAGGGGTTGCGGCTTTTACTCTGTCAGCAACTGCGTACTTGTGCTTTGCGCGGCTACGGCCTGTCACGCGCACCGTATCTTGAAAGCGGTCCCCACACGTTCTTACCTTTGTATGCGCTGTGCTTTCGCCGCTGAGTTTCAGTTGAAGCGATAGACCACAAGAACCTTCGCTCGCTGCTGGCACCGCGCTTGCTCACGCCAGCGTTTTGACAGTGGTTGTCTGCGGTCATCCAGTGCGATCTATTCATGTTTGCTTGTGTGCTCTGACATCATGCTTGTTAATTCAGTTAGTAAGCGAATGTGTCCGAGTATATGCAGCTGATAAAACTACTATCCCTGCTCCATATCATCATCATCATCAGCCTATATTTCATGTCCACTGCAAGACGAAGGCCGCTCTGGGATCTCCAATTACCCCTGTCTTAGCGTATTCCAACTTGCGCCTGCAAATTTCCTAACTTCATCATCCCATCTGGTTTTCTGCCGACCTCGACTGCGCTTCCCTTCTCTTGGTATCCATTCTGTAACCCTAGTGGTCCACCGGTTATCCATCCTACGCATTACATGGTCTGCCCAGCTCCATTTCTTCCGCTTAGTGTCAACTAGAATATCGGCTATCCCCGTTTGTTCTCTGATCCACACCGCTCTTTTCCTGTCTCTTAACGTTAGTCCTAAGATTTTTCGTTCCATCTCTCTTTGTGCGGTCCTTAACTTGTTCTCAAGCTTCTTTGTTAACCTCCAAGTTTCAGCCCCATATGTTAGCACCGGTAGAATGCAATGATTGTACACTTTTGTTTTCAACGGCAGTGGTAAGCTCCCAGTCAGGATTTGGCAATGCCTGCTGCATGCACTCCAACCTAATTTTATTCTTCTGTAAATTTCTTTCTCGTGGTCAGGGTCCCCTGTTAGTAAATGACCTAGATAAACGTACTCCTTTACAGACTCTACAGGCTGACTGGCGATCCTGAATTCTTGTTCCCTTGCCAGGCTATTGAACGTTATCTTTGTCTTCTGCATATTCATCTTCAACCCAATTCTTCCACTTTCTCGATTAAGGTCCTCAATCATTTGCTGTAATTCGTCTCCATCGTTGCTCCAAGGCAACCAGTAGGTAATCTCTCCCAAAAAACAAAGGACCTAATAAAGAAACGACAAAACATGAAAATGTCAAACTCAAGAGATCAGATAGAATTCGCTGAACTGTCAAAACTGATCAACAAGAAGAAAGTAAGGGATATTCGAAATTATAACGTGGGAAAGATTGAGGAAGCCGCAAAATATGGACGCAGCATTAAATCAGTAAGAAGAAAGCTTGGCATAGGGCAAGGGAAGATGTATGCACTGAAAGATAAGCATGGTAATATCATCAGCAATTTCGATGACATAGTAAAAGCAGCAGAAGAATTCTATACTGACCTGTACAGTACCCAAAACAGCCAAGCTACTTTCATTCGAAATAGGGATGAACCGGATACAGAGGCTCCTTCTATAACTAGCGATGAAGTTAGAAGGCTTGTAAGACATGACCAGGGGAAAAGCTGCTGGAGAAGATAGAATAACAGTAGATTTAATCAAAGATGGAGGAGATATCACGCTTGAAACTATCCCTGCTCCATATAGCTCTCTGCTAATTTGCTATCGCAATTGATACTTCGCCTTTCGGGCGAAACTGCGACTTTTTTATGTTGTGGAGCTCTAACCTTGTTAGTGATTCTGCTGCCGTGGATCCTAGAGACCGGAGGTGATGATGCCTCATTGGCCTTGCCTACACAGTTGGAGCCATCAGCTGGGAATTCGCGCGGTGGTTGTTTCACAGTGTGAACATCTTTGTTGTGGTTTCACCTGTGGTTTCAGTTGCTTGTCTCTCTATGTTGCTGGTTGTTCCGAGTTCTATTTGAGTTGCTCCTGTTTTTGTATGGCTGCTTCGGTGCTTCAAGCCATTTTACGTGCTTTTACAGCGAAGCTGTCTGTGGCTAGGGTTCTATGCATTTTTCGTGTCCGTCAACCGATCTGCGTGTGCAACAACTCAGCTCCCAAATTTTATGCAAGATCGTTTCTGTCTAAGCAAAACCTCATACGGCTCATCACTTGGATATGTATTTTGATTAAATTAATTATCAATAGGCACCATTTTCATGATCAGTAGACTCTCTGGTAGATAATAAGTGCTTCTCAAAGATTGACATCTGTGCGGCCCGGGTCGGCCATGTCTACGTTCACACACCCCTCTCTTTTCGTCGTTCCAAGCTCGTGCCTCGTTTCCTTGCGCTCCGCGGGCCCCGGGGCGGTGGCACTGTCGTGCGTTGTCGTATAGTGCGCACTCCCGAGGAGCAGCGCGCCTACGAATAGCGACGGCGAGAACAGATGCGAGAATGCAATCGGCGGCGGCGGGCGGCAAACACCAATGAAGATCGTTCCCGAGAGGGAGACGACGCCATTCGTGTGCTCTGTCGTGTGCCAAAAAGCTTCGCTGGTCACCCACCTTTCTTTTTGCCTTACTGTGTTCAAGACATCAAACGACTGTATTACGTTTTATTGCGATAGCAATTACATGGACGCTCAAGGCGCATTTCTGCTGTCGTCGTCGCCGCCGCCGTGAGGTTCCGCATAAAGTCCAAGGGCGATAAAATCGTCGCCACGCGCCGTATGCTGTATGTGCGAGAGGGAGCCGGTGATCGCGGCTCAATCTCACCCGAAAGGGAGAAAGGCGGGCAGTAAGTGCGCCGTTACCGTAGCGCGCGCGGCACCCAACGTTGTGAGGCACCGGGGGGAGGGGAGGGAGAGGGGCGGCGTTTTACTCCGGCTGCAACTGCGTATAAGACTGCGTACGGTCGCCGGCCGTATCATGAGTGCGATATGCGTTGCGGGCAGTGTCTAGGGGCCTCGGCGGCTCGTAGCGTTGTGCGTGCTGTGTGTTCTCGGCGCTCAGTTTGCGTTGAAGCGATAAATCGTACGAAGGTCACTTCGCTCGCTGCTGCTGCGGCTTTCCTCACGCCATTTGACAACGACTGTGCGCGGTCATCGAGTGTAATGTGTTCATGTTTGCTGTGCGCGCTTACACCACGCTTGTTAATTTAGTTAGCAAGCGAACGTTTAAAAGTTGATATGGCCGATAAAAGTACTATTCTTACTTTGTATAGCTGACCACTAATTTGCTATCGCAATCGATGCTTCGCCTTTCGGGCGGAACTGCGACCTTTTATATGGCTTGTAGAGGGCGTCGAACTATTCTAATAGGCATAGGTAACTTGATCCATCGGCTGCACGCAGTCGGCCTTAGGAGGTGCGGGGAAATGTCTGGCCGACGCGGCGGCCGTGCGCACCGAGAACACTGGGGGCTTTTTTTTCGTGGCTGCGGGTTTGGTGGCGTACTCAAAGGCTTGTTCGTAGATCGTGTGCGCTTCTTTCCAGTCCTCCCAGGCTTGTTGCGGGTTGTCGCCATGCTCAAAGTGTGCCGGTGGTTGCAGGAATGCGTTGGCCATAGTTGCGGAGTGGTTCCGCAACTATGTAGGATCCACGGCAGCAGGATCACAAACATGATTTTTTTCTGGGAAAGTTTAGAGCTCCACAACATAAATACTCCGATGCTATGTTATGTTGTGTTGTTGCTGGAGCGAGTCGGACACGGGACAAAGCGAGTCGAGAGCAGAAGTG
This sequence comes from Dermacentor silvarum, assembly GCF_013339745.2. NCBI lineage: Eukaryota > Metazoa > Arthropoda > Arachnida > Ixodida > Ixodidae > Dermacentor > Dermacentor silvarum. Next base: position 131,060,415 of record NC_051162.1, read on the forward strand.
AACGGTGTTCATTCAGGCTGTACAGATTCAAGACGCGTTACATAGGTGACGCGAGCTGTCGGTTAAATTTAAATACGTCGAATAGATGGCAGGAGAAGAGGAAGCGATGCGCATATAACACTTTCCTTGTGTCTAAGCGTATTAATGAAGCACCCAAAAGTCACCGGAGTGTCCGTGTTCTGCAAACTATAGCCTGGCATTTATTGAATAAAGAAACCATGCACAGGAATAAATTCTGTCGGTCGGTTGAAATAGTTTTTTTCAGCATACATAATGAACGATTTACGTCGAAAAAAAGATAGCTGTACATCTGATAATGTGAGGGTCAACTCGAATGCAATTCCGCTCGGCTCAGGGTCCTCCTAGAATGCTTTAGAGGCGCACAATGCGTTCTCACCACCGTAGGGCGCCTGCGCATTTCTAGTGACGCATATTGAGGAGTGCGTGTTTTGACGAGTGCGCGTGGCATCAAGTACACGTCACACTACGGTGCCAATAGTCCAGTATAAAAATTTTCCCGTTCAAAAAATTTTTTAAATATTGTCTCCGGTAGCTAGCACAATTATAGTTCATGAGCTGGTATAGTCGAAGAGGCGTACATTACTTGCACAAAAAAATTGAAATGCATAATCGACTTACTAACCAAAAATTATAATTAGGTTTTTAACTAATTACCTTTGGGTCAAATTGCAATTTACAAATTATGGACGTGGAATTCGCAAGGAAGATCGACTTGCAACGAATTCTCAGGATGACACCAGTTTCAAGGTATTAATTCCCGTACTTTGCAGACAAATGCATTGGCGTTCCAGTTAATTTCCTAACAAAACGTCTTTCATGCATTGAAGCACAAACGTAAGTGGACCGCCAATGCATTTCTCCGCAAAGTTCGGAAATTAATGTCTCGGAACTGGTGTCATTCTGAGAATATTCTCAGGATGACACCAGGATCCATTTGCAACGAATATTCGTTGCAAATGGATCCGCCTTGAGAACTCCACGGCTGGAATTTGTAAATTGCTATATGGGCCATAAGGTAACTGGTTAAAAACTTCATTAGTGATTTTGTGTTAATTAGTCGATTATGCATTTAATTTTTTGTGCAAGTACAATCCGCATCTTCGAGTATAGACCAGCTCATGAACTAGAATTGTAGTATATGCCACAGGCAACATTTAAAAAGTTTTGAAAGTGTTCACTGAAACTCCCGGTATACCTAAATGTATGCGGAGCCCCGCTGCGACGCCGGTGACGATGGCAAAAATTCGCTTGGAGTGTCCATATAATTGCTATCGTAATATAATGGTAGGCTTAATATTACAAGACAGGAAGACAGCGGTGTGTATTGGGGAGCCAACGGGGGTTCCCGGTATTCTAGTTTGCATTACGAGAAAAAATTGGAGCTGGGCCGGCCATGTAATCCACAGGGCAGTAAACCAGTGGTCTATTAAAGGGCCCCTTTTTTGAACATTTCAAGTAAACACGCGCATCGAGTTCAGAATGCCGTCACGATCGACGATGCCAAACGTGGCCGCGCTACGCGCCGCGGGCGCCCCACAAAATTTAAAAAAAAAAAACAAAAAAAAAACAATTCCGTCCTCCTCTACCGGCCTTTCCGGTATCCCCAGCGGTCGTCACGATGTCACCAGGGTGGATCTGGTGATGTCAACTGGGTCGACGATGTCGATTGGTCGAACAAGAACCTACGACTTCCGGTTAGTGTGCTAGCAGGTACGCGCGCTCCCTGCTCTTCCTCGCCGTGTTGCTCGCTTGTGCGCCCTTGCGAATCGGTATAATTACAGCCCGCAACGCAAGTGCCAAATCGCTCGCGTTCCAACACAGTCGTGCTCGGCGGTCCTGATTAGCTGCGCGAACAGAGTGCGACAGTGTTGGCCTTTCTAGACGTGCGCGCAACACAGGGTCCACAGCGGCACGCTCCGCGCGACCACGGGCCGGCACGGAAGCAACAGCGGGTAGCCGAGAAGCGCCGAGTCGCGGCTGAAGCAGGCGGTGGACAGTCGGGCTAGTTTCGGTATTGGCAATAAAGCGTCGCCATGACACTGGTAGCAAAAGGAAAATTCAGTAACTTTTGCATATGTGGCTCTATCTTTTCAACCTACCTAGCAATATAGTAAAGTCATGCAATTATGTGTAGAAATAAAATGTGTTGTTGGCTATTTTCTTTTTTTTAGCACGCTATATTTTTATTTAGTCGCTTCACATGTTGCGCGAAGAGGCGGCGCTTTCGCTCTTATCGCTTCGGCTGCCATTCCGGTCGTCTGCTCCTGCCGCTCTCTGCACCTTGGCACACGTGCACGCCTTTGCCTTCTATTGCGCGCTGCAACATTTTGTTTCTGCATCGGCCGGTGGCTCCAGCGACGTACGAAAAATAGAAGTAAGGCCGCAAGACGTTTCCGCGCGGCTCTGTGGTTGACGAGCACGGGAAGGGACAGCAGGGCCACTTTCTTCCGCTTCCAAGAGAATGAAAGGTAAGCACGCTTTTTATGCAGTTGCTATTAGCGATAGCCGCTAACCTTATCGAAACGGCTGTAAGACGGAAGGAAGAGTATTCCGTACGTGGGGTATATTTCTCTGTGGTGTGTAAATACATTGAAGTTACCTATCGACAGCAGCTTCTGAGGCGAGTGAGTGCTAGCTGAACCGCTGACGGGAATTGCGTTTCGTTATATCTCGGCGACTGCAGTTCGCTTTATGGAATAACCTGATAACTTTGCTGAAGATCGTTGAATGCTTGCTGCACGGACGAAGCGGTTAAGTTAGAGACTTGCCTGTTCTTCGTTGGACATTGCAAGTCACCTAGAGCTTCACAAGGTGCGGAGACCAATTGAAGGTGCACTGCACTAGTGCAGAAAGCAGTGCAAGCACCGTTTCCTTCGCGTTCGTGCTACGGCGCCTGGTGCATTTTAAGTTGTCCCGCGAAATCTGTTGCGAAAAAAAGAAAAAGAAAGAAAACGCCTGCTTGTCTGTTCTTCTTTATCGAATATTCATCTGCGATGTGCGATGTTCGCGGTTGTTAACTGAGAACAAAGCAGGCGAGCAGTTTTTGTTCAAAACGAACGAATTTACCTTCGGGTCAAGTCGCGCTGGCGCGCAATGCGTACGAAGGTGCTTACGTCGGCGCTGAGCGAACCACTCGCTCCGGTGTTCCCGCAAGTCCCCCTGTGCAAAACAAATTGGTCTATAATATGAAATGCTCATAGACCGTTTACCAGTGGCTTACAACATCTGGAAGATCGTCTTCCAGTAATAGGCGTTCTGCAGAACTAGGAAGACGAGGAGTATACAAATAGGTTGAACAAACTAATCCGTCATTGCGTTATTGACAAGTGGATAGGAAATTTAGTGATGAATGTAATTTAGCTGTAAGAAACTGATCAGTGTTTTCAGGCAGCTGTTGAGAAAGCTGCGTACCAAACCTGTTATTGCAATATAGTAGCAGTTAAAATAAGAATTTGGATTGTTAAATTTTTGCCATATATTTAGCATAAATCCTACAATAAAATATAATTAGAGTTGACGTACATGAATTGAAGGCACTGTTTTGTGGAAAGAGCGCTGAAATTTGTTCCTGCAATTGCGTTGTGTGTAAGCATAAAACTTATCCAGACCACAGCTCCAGCTCGGGTAACTCCACCTCGTCTGTGTTAGGGTATGGCAAATGTGCTGCCGTCAGTCTTTCAACCGGTCTCGCTTAATGATATTTTTGAATGAGTAATCACAGATAACTAGCAAGCAAGCCAAACGATTTGCGTTGGTAAGATAGCCTCATGCGAAGTAAAAAAAACATGACTTGTGCTATTCAGAAATTGTAAGAAGCTTTATGTATATGCGCCTATAGAATTTGAAGTTTGTACTGTAGATGCGAGATACTCAGGTCTGCAATATTCTTTTGTGTATTGTATCTCTTGCTGTACAAATGTTGTTAATAAAATTGCAAAATAAAGCACATTTCACTGTCTGTTATTCTCCTGCCGAAACGCAATAGCCACAGGCTATGGCATGCTGGCTCACGTATCATGACGGAATAGGGTAAAATTTTAGCAAACACACATGTACTGCTAGCATTTATTCAATACACGAACCACACACGCAAAAAGGAAAGTGTCATTACAAAAAGGAACAGGCTGAAAATGACAGCCGTTAGAATAATGCGGAGTGTAGCAGCAAACGGAACTCGTGCTAGTTTCCTTTTTCGTCTGCCGAGAAAATCGCACACTCGTCGAGCGCATTGTAAATAAGCGGGATGGCCGCCACCCCCTTGCGCATCAGCAAAACCGTTGCCATAACAGCAGGCTTCATTTTTTTTTTTTCGTTTTTGTTTTTCTCACAAGCATGGCCTACCAAGCACCAGGGGAGAAATTGGCGCTCGTGATGCAATTCCCGTTTACCTGGGGGGGTATACCAGCTGACCTAGCCGTGGCTAAGGGCCGTCCATGTTACCGGCAGGGTAACTTGCCGCACACCTTTTGCCATTCGAGGGCTGCCGTTCGATGGCGGTTTTGCTCGCGAACGGCAAGATTTCCTTGACGTAGAGGGGACGAGACCGGGACTCATTTGTGCGGCAGCCTCACCGCTGCTGATCGCTCGACGGCGCCGATATCGTCGCTAGGCCTTTCCCGGTTCCCTTGAAAGCTAAAGCGGACTTCTACTCTGCCAACAACCGCGCTCGTCGCTCGTCCGCACCGTCTCTTATCTCCACACGGCTCTGACCTTTATGCGTCGTGCATTCGCCGCTCAGTTTCCGTTGAAGCGATAGACCGCACGTACCTTCGCCCGCTGCGGCGTATGCTTGCTGCCAGCGTTTTGACAGTCGTTGTCTGCAGTCATTCAGTGTGATCTATTCGTGTTTGTTTGTGCGCGCTCACACCACGCTTGTTCATTCAGTCAGCAATAGTCGGGCCACATTTTCCAACGCACGCTACACATGCAATGCTGCCCGGATCGGCAGTGCAGCGCTACAGGTGTGTCCCTTCGCACGCGCTGCCCACGGGAAGCGCTTATCATCAACACCACCGTTTCACACGCGCCTCCTCGTGGTCATCGAGTCTCTCTTCATGTCGGTCTACTTACGCCGCAGCACACCTGCTTACTTAATCAGCTCATGTTTACTACAATTCATATTGCTACCAAAGCCGCTCACCTTACTTCGTATGACATTGCTGTGTTGCTGTCGCATTCATTGCTTCACCCTTAGGGCGAAACTGTGACATTTTTTGACGAGATCAGAACCGGAAACTCATCGAGCAGCGTCGGAAGTCTTTACCACCTTCTCGCCTCGCAACGTTTTTATATAAATACGCATTTGGTGCCGCAGCTAAACGTCCCCTCCCTCCCGTCCCCCCACTACCTTTCGCGTGACGGAATAAATCGCGTTTGCTCTATATATTTCGTGATTATAAAGGAGGAAAGAGACGCTTAATTCTGCAGCCCTTTAGGGAGCACGGCGCAGAACGCGCGTTTGTTCGCCGCCGTGCGTTCGCTCCCCGTGAAAGCGTGCGTCCCTCGCGCCCTTTCACTCGCACATACAGCGTCCAGCGCGCGGCGAGGATTTCATCGCTGTTGACGTCATACGGAACCTCACGGCGACGGCGACGGCAGAAATCATCTTTGAGTGTCCATATAATTGCTATCGCAATAAAAGAACAGAATCGAAAGAAACAACAGCATTCAAACCATGTCCCCATTTCTTGCGTAAGAGAGAAAAATGATCTACGACTGCAAAATTAGAGGTTCGCAAATCAGGGAAAATCTGGGGTGGAAGTTGCTGGGCACACGGAGAATAATAATCAGGTTAAATCTTTTACACAACATCAACAGCGGTAACACAGGAATCGACAAGAACATATATTTAAAACAACCTCATTATCAGTCTAAGAGACACGGCAATTCCAAGAAAATAAGGCCTTACCAAAATGGTATTAATGTGTCTAAGTTTTCATTCTTTCCGCCAAAAATTGCAGTATGGTATTTACTCCTGGATGAGATAGTGTGCGCACCTAATTTTTCATCTGCCATAGATAACTTTACATGAATCTGTTTTAGACAATACTTCCATTGTAATGTTTTATGCATTGTGTAACAAATTTTATAACGGGATGTTTTTGGGATTGGATGTGTCGCCTTCCTCTCTAATCACGATGATTGTATTTTAGTACTATAAGTAATTTCGTGCTGTTTTTCGCGAATTTTAATCTTTGACCTTTATGTTTGTAATTACCCTCCTACGATAATGCCCAGCTCGGGCGCTGTAGGTATTTGTAATAAATAAAATAAATAAATGAAAATATAAAAATATTTTAAACACCTGTGCTTTCCTAACACATTGAAGCCACCCACCTTGTATGCATCTTTGATAGTGCCAGTGATATTCATGATCTCGTAATCGATATCCAAAAAACCAAACGCCATAATGTTTTCGTTCTTATTCAGATCCATCAAAGACTGCTCGAGCTTGTCGAAATGTTCCGTCACGGTCTTGGGGCCATCGGGCCAGGGAACCACGATGCTGATTCCCGCCGTGAAATTGCCTTTTTTAATTGCCTGCAAGGAACAAACAACGTGAGGTGTAATACGTTTATGCGCGTATCGTCAAGCCGTCTGGTGTTAGTGAATGATAACGCCACTGAATTTCGGAAATGCTGTGCTTTGTATATGTGAAACAATATAGAGTTCCACCTGGTTACAATTAAGATCGCATAGATCCAAAATAAAAATCCGAAGCATGACTCTGGAGCCATGCACCTTTGTACCTGACGCACACTTCCGTCCATACGTCTCCACTCACCTGTCTGAATACCTGCCAGCTATAGGATCCGAGGCCGGGCTTGAGCTCATTTCTAATGCGAACGAACCCGCTGTAGATGGCGACGTCACAGAAGCCAGAAGTCAGAGCGTGATCATTGGTCAGACGGTCGCCTGTGACACAGTACACATACTTCTTCGGAGGCGGTGGTGTGGTAGAAGACATAGGGCTCGTAGGTTCCGGTGTGCTGCCGGTCACCATAGGTGGTTCAGAAGTCATCTCTTCAACTGATGCCGAAACCGTTTTGCTCATTTCTGTGACTGTCGTGCGTTTTACGGCTGCAAATAAACAATACGAACCTGTGTTAAAAAAGATATAACGGAGGGAAAGAAGAAAGGTTAAAGAAGAGAGGAGAGAAATAAAAAGAAATGAGAGAAAAAAAGAGATAGGGTTAAAAAATTGAAGGACGCTTAAGCTTCGCCTTTAAGAGTGGAATGCGATAGTATTCAAAGATCCCTCAATGCTTGTCAGGCTTCCCGGCAACTGCAGCTTTCTTTTTATTGCGATAGCAATTATATGGACACTTCAACCGGATTTATGCCGTCGCCGTCGTCGCCGTCGCCGTCGCCGTGAGGTTCCCTATAGATAAAATCTTCGCCGCGCGCCGTATGCCCGAGCGGAAGTGTGCGGGGACGCGCGCTATCACGGAGAACGAACGCACTCAATCACCCACGCGCAAGCAAGGAAGCGGGAAGCCAGCGCCGGAGGGAGCGCGGGAGGGGGGGGGGGGGCGCACTTCTACTCTGCCAACAACCGCGCTCGTCGCTCGCTCACCCGCACCGTCTCTTATCTCCACACGGCTCTGACCTTAATGTGCCGTGCATTCGCCGCTCAGTTTCCGTTGAAGCGATAGACCGCATGTACCTTCGCCCGCTGCGGCGTATATGCGCTTGCTGCCAGCGTTTTGACAGTCGTTGTCTGCAGTCATTCAGTGTGATCTATTCATGTTTGTTTGTGCGCGCTCACACCACAGTTAGTAACAGTCGGGCCACATTTTCCAACGCACGCTACACATGCAATGCTGCCCGGATCGGCAGTGCAGCGCTACAGGTGTGTCCCTTCGCACGCGCTGCCCACGGGCAGCGCTTCTCATCAACACCACCGTTTCACACGCGCCTTCTCGTGGTCATCGAGTCTCTCTTCATGTCGGTCTACTTACGCCGCAGCACACCTGCTATACTTAATCAGCTCATGTTTACTACAATTCATATTGCTACCAAAGCCGCTCACCTTACTTCGTATGACATTGCTGTGTTGCTATCGCATTCATTGCTTCGCCCTTAGGGCGAAACTGTGACATTTTTCGCCACCTTAGCCTCTGCGCGCCGCTCTTGGTATGGTAGAAATGCTGGAAAAGGGGTTTCCTCGTTACTGAATTACGTTTCCTCGTGCATTCAAATTACAATCCGACGCTATCATGTCTGTAGGTTATATATGGTTAAGTCACACTTTACGATTTTTCTGACGGATTTTACTTTGAGAAATTCAATTGTGTTAACTACGCCTCTGCGCTACGCGGAGCGCTTTATGCCGGGTTTCAGGACTGCTTTCCGGCAGCGGATGCAAGGGATGTGAATGTGACGTCGGCTCCAGCGACACCATCTAGGAGCGGTGACGCTAAGTACTGCATCGTGACACCAACGAGCGCCGACAGGGAGCGCTTCGGTAGTCACAGTTAACCAAAGATCAGTAGGCCGGTTGGCTTTGGGAGCCCATGGTAAAACTACAAATTAGGCAGTGAAAGGCGACATGGGTTGGGCCTCTTTTGAAGTCAGAGAAGCACAGAGCAAAATTTAGTTTGAAGAAAGACTCTGGAACATGGATGAAAATAAATGGGTGCCTAAAGTGCTCAAGTATCTGTATCTGAAAAGCGTGGACACAGAATGGAGGAAGAGGTCAAGAAAGTTGGCAGCTAAGTACAGGATAATTCAAACTGTAAATAGAAAACCAGGAGTCATCAGAAAGAAAGTGAGATATATAGAGACCAGTGAATTGGATGCAAAGAATGGAAACAAAAAGGACAATGGATATTTACAAGAATGAGAAGAAAGAAATTAGGAAGGGAAATATGTGCGATAACACAAAGAGAAGTGCCTTGCTATTTGAGGCTCGAGCCGGTTGCCTAAGGACCAAAACATACCGGAGCAAATATTCGGAACTACGATGAGACATGTGTATGCTGCAGCAAAGATCCGGAGACCACTCAGCACATCCTAATGAAATGTGAAACGATTAACCCAGTGAGAACAGTAGGTAACGTACACCTTCAAGAAGCGCTTGGGTTTAAAGTGGACGGAAGCATCAACCGGTCAGCAGTCGAGATAAGCTAGAGACGTTTCCAGTATTGGCGGAAAGAAAGCAGCGAAGAGATTGATACGACCTGATGTGATCGCTTAGTCATAGGTAGAGATACAAGGTAGATCTCAACTGCTGACTAGTTAATGCTTCCGTCAAGCGCTTCTGGAAGGTGTACGTTATCTATTGGTATCACTGAGTGAATGCCTTCGCATTTCATTGGGATGCGCTGAGTGGTCTCGGTATTTTTGCTGCAGCATACACATGCCTCGGACTCAGGCGAGCGCCGCGCCACCTGGTGCGTAGTCAATGGAAAAGGAGGCTGGCGGTGCAGCGCACTGGAATGATGTCTGCACATCTGGCGCTTGGCCGTCAGCAGGTGCACTTCGCTGCAGTGCATGTACGGAAACGTGTCGCGCGTTAAGATTGATAGTCGCGTTAGTTTCTTCATTTCTGTTCTGTGTGCTGTGTAGTTAAAGGTAACAGTGCACGCCGACCCTTCTACGAGTGGCACCAGTGATCCTGTACAAGAGCATCGACGGAAGTATTCCGAGGCTATGCGACGGAATAGTGTAGCATGTCCTATCATTCCATTCAAAACAGCCAGAACGTGCAGAAGTGGCAGAACAGGGGAAAACTATACTCCGTTCCATACATATAGCAGTCAACGCTGTGGAAGCTACGCCAGAAGTTCGGTAAAGAAAAGTGTTCCGTACGTCTATGCTGCGCTGGGCGTTTCATCCATGCTTCGTTGCGCGCCGACAGCGTTCGCTCGCGCGAGATTGCATGTGAGGCTCCTCGCGGCGGGTTGCAAATAAAAAAAAACGAAAATAACAACAATTAAAAAGATCTAAAACAACGCATTAGCAGCCGTATACCGCAGTGTGTTTGTTTCTAAGCATTAAAATGCTGGCTCTCCCGTAATCGAGAGTATAGATGTAAGCATAAAATGGCTGCCATGTGGCGTCTTTTGCTGCCTGTGGTGCCGCCGCCTTCAACCGCTTTTCATCGAACAATGCAACGTGCTCAGCGTCTGTCTCTACTCAGCGTCTGTCTCTTCGTGTCGCGGACCGCTCACGACTCACGGGCCGCTGGCGTTCAAGAGAGCAGACAACCCTGTCTCAGCGCCAAAAGATGTATGGTGTCCTCTATCTGCTATTGGAAATGACAAATAAACCTTCAGCGTACTAGAAGTAACCGCTTGAGTGATATTGTGAACAAACATTAGGAAGAAAACGGAAGCGATATTTTTGGTAACTTGTTTGGGAAGTAGCTAGCGTATGTAATGCGGTCCTGTACAAAGGGTTAGGGGCCAAGACCTAGATGATTTTCTAAACTTTGGACTGGCTGCCCGCATGATCTCTTCTTGTTCTCGCAACGATGCCCGGATGTTCTCGTTTGAGTGCCCGGATAACGGCTATGGCTTTTGGCTCAAGGTCACTTGAAAGTCATCGACAACGGGAGCTAAAACGCTTAAAACTTGTTTTATTGAATACTGAGCCTATATAAAAAATGGTTGCGCACAATTGGGGTAAAAAAAATGTGGGCAGTTTGCACTAGTGGTGCAAGGCTGGGTCACAGCGGAGCTAGTCTCCGCTTTTGGTAAGTGTTGCAAGGTGTGACCAGGTGTGACCAGAGCGCATGTGACCGGATTTAGCGAATAGGGGCTCGAGCGGCGCATTCAATCAGATGCGCAACTCTGCTACCCAAGGGGAGGATATACAATAACTCTACGGCAGCCTAAAGACCAGGGGCATTACGGCAGCCGCATGCGGAGGCGAAGTTGGAGAAAAAAAGAAAGCCGCAGTTGGGGGGGGAGCTTGAGAAACAGTCAGGGATCTTTGAATGCTATCGCGTTCCACTCTTAAAGGCGTAGCTTAAGAATCCTCCAATTGTTTTTTTTTTTTTTTTTTGGCTTAATCTACGCATCAGTCGGCAGTGCCGCGTATCTTCGCATAATGAAAAAAAAAAACCTTGTAATCACTTTTTTGGGTGTACTGATAGCCCGTGCCGCTAAATCCTTGGCCATCGTCGCCTGCACTTCCTGAATACTCCTCCTCTGCGGGACCTGCATCATACGCGCAATTTTACTCATCAGCGTCAACCTACCTTAAACAGACAATAAAGAGAACAGTAAAAACTTTCTAGATTAGAAAATAAAGGCGGGTGTTACAGATAAATGAGTCTTGATAAGGCAGAAGTAGAGGCAATAACGAAGGACAAGCTTCGACGTCACCTCGAAGTTCTCGCATCCGTGAAGTCATGCATTATTCGGCGTCCGCACAGGACCTATTCAATTACTTATCGGTAATTATGGACTACATTATATTCTAAAAGAGCCGTAAGCTTGAACTTTACAAGTTTTGAAAACATTTACTTTGTCACGATCGACGGCCAAAATACAAGAATCGTTGAAAAGTATACGAGGTCCCACCGGAGCTGAGGCCGCCGCACGAAATTGAGAATATGAAAATTGGGCTCCTGTGTTCTGCCACGAAACTAACGAATATCAAATTTTGAAAAATGCCTTGACCTTAGTATTTTTAGTGCCCCCGTATTTCAAGAACAACGACAATGAAGTGTTGTACCAATGTTCAGGTTGAACACGACTGGAATACTTAACACTCAAAAGAAATAACCTACAGATATTGAAGTCAACATTAAAAAAATGCCTTCTGCGTATGTTTCCAGCCAGCCGATGGCTGTAACTGCTTATTAAACTGTGCTGCATATAACTTAGGCCCACTGTTGTAGCAGCCAACACAGAGTTTTTTTTTTTTTTCGACCGAGCAGTGTCTATACACTATTTTCCTGCTTCGAAGTGTTAAGACAATTCGTATAACACGTGCCTGGGGTTATAACACGTGGCTGTAGTATATGCGCGTCACTCTGTGCCTAATGCATCGATACATATTCAGCTTTAATAAATGCAATTCTAATTATAATATACAGGTTACATAAACAGACCTAAGGCGCCTCCGAAACGCCAGTGAAAGTTTCCATAGGTGGACCTTATCTTTGTCAAAGGCCTTTCACAAAGATAGCTCCACCTATCGAAACGTTTGCCTGTATTCCTGAGGCACTTTATCCCTGTTTATGTAACTTCGATATGTGCTACTTCGCCTGTTGGCCCCTTCTTGATTTTGATAATCTTTATTAGAGATTTAATGTAAAAACTGTTCTTGAACAATGTCTGGAACACGCTTTATAGCGACAGTAGCTGTAAGTTCGGTGCCTTCGTCTGTGTGTCGTGCCACGACACCACCTCAAATAAAGTAGACAAGAAGAAAAAAACAAGCGCTAGGTTAAGAACAAATTATATTTATCAGCTGGCTGTTCTGTTGCCTATGTACTCTTTAGCAGGAACATATCGCTGAACCTTTTAATAGCTTTTGGCAATTTACGACATACGTCCGGCGCATTTGAACCAATGATCACATTTAAGCACTTTTGTTTTTCTTTTATGTTTACACACGCCTGGGGCAATATCACACTGGCGGCAGTCTGCATCTAATGTAACGTTCCCGTTTTCAGCGTATTTCTTTCCGACGTGCTTACGGAGGAGTATATAGTAAAACTAAATCATTTAAGGCTTCTAGAGGTTTCCTTGAAAACTCTCATTCCAGTTAGTTGCTGCAACACGATTGACTGCGCCGGTGGAAAAAAAAAAGGGGGTGAAGGCCAATCTTCTGTTTTTTTAACCCTTTTTCGGTTATTAAAAAATCTACAACCAAAAATCGACAAAAAGGCAGGACTTCTCTCAGAAATGGGAGTGGCGAGTGTCAGCAATGCTAATTACATTATTTGCCGACATTGATGCCGCAGATTAACATTGTTCTCTCATATACGGGTGGTTTTTGTATTGCACCATAATGAATTTTTAACGATCGCATCTGGGCACAACGCACATTTATATTCTTTAAGCATAGCGTGTGCTACTATGCAAGAAGACGTAGAGGTTCCGTACTCGTTACAGGATAAATGACACGTTTTGGAAGTCACTGATGCTCTAAGAGCGTGAAGTCTTTCCAAAATGTTAAATATATACAGAAACTCTAGCGGCAGCTGTTCCCAATGCTTCAAAAACCGTTTGGGAAGGATTGACAAGAGGGTACGAAGCGCTTGAGATAATTTGTACATGTGTTACTGTTTGGCTCGTAAAATTTTCTCAAATTAAAAACAAAGCAAACATCATTGCAATGTTTGATGTCTGATGTGATTGATGCATAATGCTCACCTTCTTCCTTGTTGCCAGAACCTGCACGAGTGGGGAAAAAACACAAACAGCACTATTGAAATTTGTTTTTAACCAACTGCTTTATACCCACGGCTGTAACAGGAATTTTTCAGTAGCGTTTTGAGCGAGATTGCTCGGAAATGTCGCTCAAAACGCATACGTAATAGATAGGTTGCGGGTTCGGCTACCACCTGAAGGCAAGTTGTTTTTTCGTCCACTTTCATTATGCCTTAGCTTCTCATTTCTATCAAACTACAAATACATTTCCTTAATCTTTTCCTGGCTTCATTGTTGGCTTCGTGTGGTTGTTATTAACTAAAAATCGGGGCCCTCGGTTCCCCTCCTTCTCTTTCAATACATTCGGTATTTCCTCATATTAGAACCACTCGAGGGCCGGCTTCAAGCTTACAAAGATTACCGTGTAATTGTCTTTTATCTGACAGGCAGACCCCTTGCCTTTCGAATTTCCTCTTATAATACGTAATTATTTTTTTCGACGTTCTAAGAAAATAATATATCATTATTCTACAGCACTCTACGGGGCTGTTGGGAACTGTATCCGATCAATCGAGATGCGCTGGGCAATCGCCGACATTATTTTTTTTTCATTGTGCCTGCATAATCGGCTCGAGTCCCAACTGTGAGCTCCAAAAATAAAGCGGGTCAGTGTCTTAGTTTACTATGTGTTTCTAGAATATTCTGTTTTGCTGCGTAATTGTCCTGTAGTATGTTTAAGTAAGCAAACTGCAATTTACGCAGTATTCAGCGTTAATCTGCCGATCACGCCGTCAACAGATTGACACGCGTGCCATGTATACGCAGCAATACTCAGAAACAACGCACTGCAGTTATATGTTTTCGTTTCGTTATCATCATGATGACAGGATAGTCAGCTTGCACGAGTGTTCAAAACGTGCGTCACGTTAGGTGACTATCGTTGGAGCTGGATCAGTACGCCCCGCTGATGATTGCTTTCATCTTTATATCACTTTGTCAAGCTCACAAAGGAACGGCAGTTCGTGTACGAGTAGATAATATTCCATCTAAGATTCTGTTAAAGTTTCATTGAATGATAGTAATAAAGACAGTGATTCAAGGAAGATTACGTTACACCTATCTCTTTGTGGGAACGTGCCATGGCACCTACTATCAGTAGCAACGCTCATCTCTGTGGTAGAAATTTCAAGCCGATGGGCTCACAAACGGTGCAAGCGATCACGGCAATAGCCCGGGTTCGGCCACCCTTGTCATTGCCATTACCATAAGAGGGCGTTGCAAAAAAATATTGCAAAAAAGTTTGCCACTTTACAAGAATGTTGACTCAGTGGGCAGCAACTGTGCAAGCGTTCCCCTCGGGTTTGCCAAATTTGGTTACGGTGGCATGTGCAGTTTCACCAGAACAGCTAGCTAAACCTTGCAATACTCGTAAAACACCTTCAAAACGTTCCGGATGCGTAAATATTTTCAAATGCCCCAATTAAGCCACACACTTCGAACTTTGTCTGCCCGTAACATGCAATTTCTTCCTTTTCTTTTCCAAATAAAGACTGTTTCCTGGGGACACTGAGAAACATAGCATTTATTCCACGTGAAGTTCAAGTCGCATACGTATTTGCCATAGTATTCTCCCCACGTTCGCTAAATTTGATCTCGTTAGTACTTGTAGTTATTGCAAGGCAACGGTATATATATATATATATATATATATATATATATATATATATATTGCATCGCTTGTAGTACAGTCATAATGCTCCGGAGAACTTCTATATGTAATTTATTGCAAAGACCATAATTAGCCCACACATTTTGAACTTCGCCTGCACATCACCCATAATGTCAACCGTAGTTCTGCCCATTAAACAAGATTCCTTGTTTAGTTCACCGAGTCCACCGGAGAAATGGACTACGAACCTTGCTTGACGCATGGAAATGTGGAAAAACAAAGGCTCATTAATTACTTGCAATGTTGCTAGTTAAACCACGAACGTGAAGGCTTTGTCACGCATTAAACTTAACATTTCACCTATTTGCCCCGAATTTGAAGCTCTCGATCGTCTGCTACTGTTATACAGGAGTGTGAGAAGCATTGTGGATAACGGTAGTAGTTAGTCTTTTATTGTTCCAGACATGTAATACATCACATGGCTGAGGAGATGGGAAAAAAAACCACTGTATCGCGTCTTGACAAAGCTCACATCGCCCGTAAGCACATCAAGCAGTTGCATGCCGACGGATGATCCATTCGATGAGAATATTGCAAACAGTACTTTAAGCGAATACTATAACATAACTGAGATCTAAAATTCTACATTACCACAACTATTACAACGACAGTATGACACACCTGGAACGTTTGAATAAGTAACTTTCTGTAAAGGCTATATTTAACCTACACAGAATAAACATTTATCGTTAGTCAAGAGCGGCATACTTGCTACTTCAAGGAAATATAAGCAACGTGTCTTGCACAGTTTCCCCAGGTGTATGGGAAAAGAAACACGTACAAAAATTTGAAGAAGATGAGTACTAAGTAATTATTTTCAGTGCACCTATTTAACGTACAGACTTGAAACATTCAGAACGCATTACCAATGGAATGAGGCTCATTTCGTGTAAATACATTTCTCCAATTTTCGGGCTTCCTTCCGAATCGAGCGGGATACCTTTGCAAGGCATTCATATAACGCCTCTAAATTTGCATTTAACCTTTAATTGACATATACACTTCAAAACTTGCGTGCACATTTTCCTTAACATTCCCCACATTTCCTCAAAATCTTATCTTCGTGAGTGATTTAGTTTTTCGGTAAACTGTTAAAACCGGCAATATAACGTTTTTGAACGGTTCTAGTCGTATTAACACCTCCTCTGTAACATTTTGACGCTGCAATGGTGGTCTTACTGCCAGCCACGTGACACCTGCGTCCCCACGTTGAGCTTTGCACTGTACCAGCAATATTGATGCCACTGTGCAATTGGCCGCTGTGTTAGCGGAAGTGTTCAATATTATCAGGTCATTGAGGGCCTCATACCAGAAATATATTGGTGAGAATTTCAGTGCAGTACACTTACTGAAGGTGCCGGTGGCTAACAGGATGGCTCCTATCACAATGGCAGCGGCGACGCCGATAATTGCGATCCTCCTGAAGGAACCTCCTCCTGACCTTGAGCCATAAAGTGGTGGAAAGGAAGATTGAGCGACGGATCTTGTGACAATGTACGAACGGTCCAACACACTTGAAGCCACTGCGTCCCATTTAGCCGCATGACGCAAGTCAAGCAGGAATGCTTGAAAAATGCACGAAGTCCTTTCTTCTTTTGTTTAGCGAAATGGTGAGGGGGGGGGGGGGGAGTATTTCTACTAACTCAAGCACTGATGCTTTGTAGCATTTGAGACTCTACTTGACTTCTCGAGTGTTTTATCATTTTTTTTTCGTACTGCTCTTGCGGCTGTGTACGCGATGAAAATAGTCACGCGGTAGAGGTGGCGATAGGCAACAGCTTTAACGCCAAATTTATCACACCTCGCGGCTGCTGCTCACTGTGAGTCAATTTGTCAAAGAACGTAGAGACGTACATATAGGGCATCCAAAGCGATATAACGAGTTCTGGCGTGCCATTTAACCTGATAACGCGAAGCCAAATTCTTATTAACCACCCTGTATTTTTCTCGAGCCGCCGCGGCCAGTGGGGCTCTCTCTACAAGAGGGCTCCCCCCGAGTATAACCACACCAACCACTCTTCGTACAATAAAGTTTATTCTCTCTCTCTCTCAAGTACTGTGTGTTCAATTGTACAAGTCAAAGTTACCACTCATATTCACAAAGACGACTTTTTTTTTTTTTTTTTTTTTTACGCAGGGATGGTTCGTATAAGAGCGGGTACCAGTGAATCGTGATGTTAGTTAATTCTGGTTTTAATGGCGCAAAAGCGACAAAGGCCATGCTGTGCCAGTCACAAGACAATAAAAAACCAATGTTAGGGCAGTAAACGCTGTGTTACTTTATAGTTTATTTAAATAACCAGTTTCATCTAAAAAGTTGAACAACTCGGTGAATGGCACTAGCGGGTCGTCTCCTAATAGTAAGGTGGGGTGTAAAGGTATATGCAAGTTATCTAGATTGCGTATAAGTTTCCGTCTCTGTGTTTCGGTATGTGGACATGTCATAATAATGTGCATTACTGTAAGTGGTTCATGGCACTTCTCGCAAGTTGGTGGGTTTTCTTTTCGAAGTATAAAATTGTGTGTTAGATGTGTGTGCCCAATTTGAAGTCGACACAAGATTGGCCATATTATAAGAGGCGTTGGGCCAAATGTAAACATTTCTTACGAAAGCAACGCTTGGTGACTTCAGCCCCGCTATTTTTGGCATGATTAACAATAACGTTTAATGGGATAGCGAACCATATTTTCTTCAGCCTTGCGAGCACGCCAGATTGAGTGCGATGCGTATTGCGAAATATGTGTTCGCGAAAACATTTGTAGGTGGGAGCTCATATGAAGTGGCAGATCAGTTTTGTGGATGCCCACAAGTTTTGGTGGAAACCTCCTGAAAGTGAAAAAAAAAATGACATCCACCCGTCTTGTAGACGAAAGTTCGAAGGCAACCGATACGTGTTTACTTTTTTTTTTTTTTTTTTTGGGGGGGGGGGGGGGGGGGAAGAAAGCCACGCAGTTCATTCAAGAATCCCGGACCAGGTTGAATTCTTCTTCAACTACGAGATGCCCGCATGGGGGTTTCCTTTGTAGCTTCGCGGCTACAAGACGGGCGCTTTTCTGGCGCTTCCCGATATCGCCGGGGTGGATCTCGAGCTTTTGAAATTCGATTATAAATGTCTCAAATTAGGTCAGCTTTTTCAGTATATATTTTCTTTACGGTGGTGCAATAAAATGCTACTGCCTTCAAATATGACGTGTAAACAACTTTCCACGAGGTTTTAATAACAGCGGTAGTTGACAGATTTTTCTTCTTTACATTTCCAAGATTACGTTAATTGCAGCAAGAGATGTCCAACCTTGCCTAACAAGCTCTACAAAAGCGCCCCGTCCGCTACGCTAATAGCATTTTATTTATTCTGTATACATTAAAAATGAAACATCCTGCAAAAATAAATTTCAGGTTAGCACGATGAAGGAAGCAATAACACACCTTGCTGATGAGCAATGCTTACCGTGGTTCCGCTTCTCCTCCTGAAGCACCAATCGAAGCGTGTTTCATGAGGAGTGCGTTAAACTAAAGTGCTTCAACTGCTCCGCATAGTGAAAAGTAATGTAGCGCGAGAGATACGGACGAAATGAGAACACAGGCGCTTACTCACAGGTCACAATCTTGTTGAACAAACACGTGTATATAAGCAAGTAGTTATAATTTTACAGAAGCGATAAAATTGGCGATAAAGAAAGACTATTGTGAGCAGATGATATTTGAAAAAAAAACATAACGCCATCAATGGAAAAGGAATCACGAACAGGTCAGGTATGCGAGTCGCCTCTTTCGATGGCAAGAGTGTCCACGAGTCTTGTGCGTCACCTACATACCTGCGGCCGTCTTACAGATGGGCAACGTTAAGGTAGTATCACTTTCGGCAAACTATTTTATGAAAGCCTACAAGCGGAGTCATTGTCACTCCATCGTGCTGGTCGCCTCGTGATAGTTAAGTGACACTCCCTCTGAACTGGATTACGGAAGCCTTTGACCGCGCCGTCGTCAGCGGTCGTCAGCAAGGCGATGGTGGGAGCGCCAATCGAACGCCGCCTACTCAGTGACTAAGAAAGTCCGGAAAGTGCGTTGATTGGGCGATCCCGCCCCTGTGCATCGACATTTAATGTGCGTTTTAGTACAATTCTCCCTCATTTCTTTATAGTGTGGGCCTCAATTTTCAGTTCTCACCTGCGGCTTTAATTTCCCTTAATAAGTGGAATGTGGTCGCCACCTGATTGCGTATGTGTTTAAGGATTCTATGGCGCAGGTTCGGCCAGATGGCATCGTTGGTTCTTTGTAGTGCGTCAAACATGTAATGCGTTTATGTAGTGCGTCGCATATGAAATAATATTGGTATGCGTCATGCAATGCGATGTAACAATAAGTGTCACACTTTATGCATTCTTTTTTCTCTAGTAATGAACCAACTATGACAATTGAACATATGTATTTACGGAGAACGAATACTATGCACAAGACGGAGACGCTGCTTACCGAAGGCAGACGACTGCTCTGAAAGCCAAAGGGAAAACAGACATTATCACTGCTTTGCATGCCGAAGCTTGCACTAATGCGCCGGTCAATGACCCGTTGAAATTGTCATCTGCTACTATGTGTACGGATACTATGAGACGCCACCTTTGTTCCACGGTGTTTCATGTACAGCGGTGACATCCAAATCGACAGGTCAAGACTTCCGTCATTCGATCCCGACGGAAGCTAGCCATACATTTCCGAAGATACCGAATAGTTCCTTTCGAATACGAATAGTTAGTGTGAAATATTTGATTCGTATTCCAAACTTCGAATATTCGCTCATCCCTAAACGCAGCACTAGCGCTTGTGACCAAAACATAGCATAGGGTAAATAGGGCAGGCACAAAGATGAGCAAATAATGCGTAATTTAACGCAACCTTATGTCCACAAAATACAGTTGCAAAACCGTTATTCTGTAGAAAGCGTAGCATATTTAACACAATCGCCCTGCGAAGCACTTCAGTAGAGACACCAACGGGTAGGGAGCTATTGCATGGACACTGAGTTGAACAAGTGCCCACGACTGTCCTAGGAATGTAATTCGCGTGTTGGTAAAGTTGCATCTTTGGTTAGCAGCGCACTTCTCTCGCTTCCATGTACATCGTCGCGCTACTAACCAGAGATATCTTAGGAAATAATCGCAGAGCTTCCAAGTCTAGTGTAATTATTCGCAAGAAAGCAGTGATGAATGGTGTCCGGCGAGGTGACACAGCTGCTGCAGTATTATTCACTATACTCGTTTCGAAGAAGTATTAATGTGCTAACTTGGAAAGCAATAAAAGTCCTCATCAGTGGTGAATATATCGGCAGTTTGCAGCCTACCGATGACATTGTCATCTGCAACGACGGTGCCGATGACTGGCAATCAACGATTGGTGATTTATACCTGAAAATTTTAAGGCAAGGTTCAAGTGTCAGTGCGCTAACGACTTGAGCCCATATCAAGTCGCATATCATTGTACCGTCGCGTGTAAGCCTGTCAATATACTGATGCGCAAACCCAGTGGACCGTGTTGTCTATTCAAACACATGCACCGTGGTGTTTACCCACCCAAGTTGTTTGCTTGGTGAGACAACCCCTGCAAAAAATGGTGGGAAGAAGCACAAAAACACGTCGGCTCAGAAGCCGTGAGTGTTTGTGGCGTCTCATGTTTGTCCACTAAGTGCATAGTTGGTGTTCTGGCGTGTTGTGTCTCTAGCGTGTCTAAAATTCCCGTTCTAGAGTGCCGCAAATGCCTATACAGACAACTCATTATAAAAAGGCACTTCCCGAGCCGAGCGTAGGAAGACAGGCAGTACACAATGCTACACCTGCCGTATAGTTTCCTTTTAGAACAAACACGTCTTCAGACGCAGCACGCCGAGGTAATGAAATTAATGCACAACGTTGCATGAGTCTGCTATAACTTTTTTTTTAAATTATAAGTTCGTTTGCTTACCCGCAGTCGACATCTCAGACATCTGCGACATCGCAGCTGAAAATAGGCGACAGAGACGTCACAACAGAAAAACGTTGCACAGGATACTACTATAGCCACAGGTCAGCGGAAAGATAACAAATGAATACTGCTTACACTCGTCATCCATCTTGCAGGTTGTGTTGTCCTACGTCCAAAAGCGGAAGTGCGTTACGCGGCCGAAGAACAGAGATGACCGTTCGCTGCTTGGTTTGGTTTGGTGCCTGTAGATATAGCACAACCCACTACGGGGGATTGGCCATGAATCGCTGCGATGACGGCTGAAACTTTCAAACGAAGCTTCTTCTTCTACTTCTTCTTCTTGTTCCCTAATGAAATGGCGCAACCCACTCGGGGGGATCGGCCGGTGAAAAAAATGTTATAACTAACGAAAAGTAGGTTGAAGTGAAATAAATATCTTGTAAGTGGGACTTAACGTGTATACTGCTACAGGTAAGAATGATCAAATAGCTAATTATTATGGAAAACAATTATGCGATCATACTATTAAGAATTATAGCATGCAATTAGCATTTGTGTCACGCAGAAAGATGCAGAGGGCTTCAGAAACGTTCGTGTGGCTGTAGCCCAGTACGGTAGCCCCAAAGGAAAGAATTACTGGAAGAGTCAAATTCAAGCCAAGGTTTTAGAAGGGTTCTTCTAAGAATATTTTCCTTCGAATAATGTACCAGCGGCATGTCAAAAAGTGTTGACACTCACTCATTCACTCTCATTGCAAATGGACACAAAAGAGATATAGGTGACCAGAACTGCGGAGGTACAAGTTCAGTGGGGGGACTCGGCACCGTATTCTCGTAATCGTTACTTCAATTTTTCTACTGGAAGCACCATTTGTTGTTGCAAGGAAAATTGAGATGCGGGAAGTCAGTTGTTGACAACGATGATTTCACGAAGTTATTTGCAGTGGTATATTTCCAGAATCACGCCGCAGTGATGTAAGCTGACGTAGGTAAAATGAAAATTTAGGACAATTGTGGGATGCTACTGCGAGAGCATCTGCATAATAATTTAAGGCTAGACCTTTGTGGCCTGGCACCCACACTTAACGAAAGAGACGTAAATGTCTTGGGAAAAGAGAGTAGACAGTTTCTAAAGAATCTGACAATTTGGACGTGGTTAGTGAAGAACAGACGGAGAGACGATCAGTTAAAATTACGGTTGATGACGGAGATGACGGTAATTTGCGTAAAGCTAAGACAATTGCCGATAATTCCGCCTGTAAGATAGGCATGGAGTCAGATAGTCGAATGGAAAAAGAGCAGTTTAGATATAGTGATAGAATGTCCACACCTGCCTTCTCTTCACAGACAGAAGCATCAGCTGCTATCACGGTCTTCGTGTCCAGGAGAGTAAAGTGGTCTTCCAAAATAGTATTCAGATGTTGATGGGGCAAATGTCGAAGCTTCAGGCTGCTAGCCACGTTGAATACGTTTGCTCTTTGTCGTCTTCCGGTCCGTCCTTGCGCGGGAGTGGCGCTTGCAATTACCTTTTTCTCGTGAAATCCAGACTTCTTAACATTGAGTTTAGTTGTACTTGCATGTTTGGTCCCGAAATGGCACAATTCACGTTCGCGTACAGGCCAAGAATCTGGTAGTCGTAGAGGGTAAGTTGGGCTGTTATTTTGAAACGAGGAAAGGTACCTAAAAAATAGACACTCAGGAAAAATAAACAAGCCTAAGCAAAAAACACTGATGGTATAGACTATAGTTTTCAGAATGTCCAGAAGTAATTATAATGAGAGATCACAGTAATAGCATTCCATTTTATTGACAATAAAATTAAAAACTGTCGCGAGATGGTGTCAAGTGTGCAAGAGCAGACAGCCCCAGTTACATTGTGCGGCACAGAAGAGAAATAAGAACAGTATAACGCGTGTTGAATGCAATAATGCATTCATTTGGGTCGAGTTTCTACCCAAGATTATCAAATTTGTTAAATATTCATTCGTTCCTATAAATGTCAGTGCATTCAAACCCCCAAACTTTTGGCACATCTCCCGCTATGGGCCCACTTCCCCCTGGGCGTACCTGCCGTATCTTGTTAGTACATCATCTTCAGCCGGTTGAGTGCAGCCGTCGGGGTCTTCGGTGTCACTACTTTCTCACAAATGCTCAGGGCTTGATTATATGTAAGCAATTTAAGGCTTCTTCCTTCCAGATAGATTCTAAAATACTTGAGAGCCAAAACTACAGCCGATGCTTCCTTTTCAGTTATATCATAGTTTACGTGAGCCTTGGTAAATATGTAAGAAAAATATCCTATCACTTGTAGTTGTTTGGCTAAAGGCTTATCGACATGTCTTTGATAAAGAATAATGGCTCCTGCACTATACTGAGAGGCATCAGTGTACAGTTAAAATGGCAGGTTAAAGTCTCGGAGCATAGGGTCTGAAGAAATAATGTCAACAAGTTCAGCGTAACACAACTATTTGTGTGGTCTGAAGACCACACAAATAGGGCCTCTTTTTGGGTAAGGGCTGTGAGGCATTTTGTCCTTTTCCCGTAATCATTTATGAAGGCCCGTAAATGTCCGGCAAAGCCTAATACGCCTGACACACGGGCACACTAAAGTCCTTTAGGTAAGGGGACATCTACCGGAAAGGCGTGCAAGTGCAGTGACACACGACACAGGAGTATCTCCCTCCCGGCAAAGTTCCTTGCGGGAAAACAGATCGCGCGTCTACTTTTCGAGCGGAAAGGGTGTACTCTCGCATACAGCGTGCACAACTCACCAAAAGAAGGAAACCTGTCATCAAACTACGGTGCCCCGTAAGTATTTTTTTTTACCTTATGAAAATGTTTACTGTTTAAGGGTAATGCAATCTGTCGAACAGTGAAGCTTTACTCTAGCTATACTCTCAAACGCTCGCATCACGTTGCTAGCGCCGCCATGTTAGATTCCTGCAGTGTCATTTGCTGGTTGGTCGTTGACGGGATAGCATCGTGGAATGGCGCTTGCACAATCAGCGCCGGCACCAAAGGCCCAGAGAAAACCACGCGTCCAGTGGTGCGAGAAGGCGAACTGGGCGCTTATAAAGCTGTGGGAAGGACCACCTGGACGATCTACGAGGGCAAAATCTCAACGGCGGGGTGTGTGACTAGAGTGGCGAAATCCTCGCTAACACAGGCCTTCCCCGCACGCGGGCCCAAGTCCACAGCAAAATAGAGAACTTGACACAGACATGCAGGTAAGACGGTTATTGTTCTTCTTGCTGTGCGTGGTCGCGAGTGCCACGCTTGTATATTCAGTGTGTGTTTGCGCTTGAGACGGGACACGATATTTTATCGATTGGTGCCCGGCGTGGTGTAGATCGGTGCCCTGCGTGGTTGCATATTGACTTTATTGAATCAGCTGTAAGCGAAGGTTTGCTAAC
The DNA here is from genome assembly GCF_013339745.2 of Dermacentor silvarum. NCBI lineage: Eukaryota > Metazoa > Arthropoda > Arachnida > Ixodida > Ixodidae > Dermacentor > Dermacentor silvarum. Next base: position 131,084,864 of record NC_051162.1, read on the forward strand.
GACAGAAAGCGTGCAGTAGTGTCAGAACAGCTATGTTTGCGTATGAAGTGTATGGCCGCAATTCTGCCGCGAGCGCGATGGCTTTGTAGCACGTGTCCCGTGGTGCTTCTCTTATGTCAGTCGGGTGTGCTCGAGGGGTACAATTTCCACGTGTCTGAAGTCTTAGCAACCATAAATCACGCTTCGTTCAAAAAAAAGGAAAAAAAGGATTGATGCCTCGCGAGGGGAAAAATATACGCCGTCAGTGAAAAGCCACGTTCAGTTATCTCCTGCATGTTTAGAACAATTCGGGATGTTTCTGCCTAGCATTTAATTGGCACGACCTTTATTTGTCTCGATTCATTACCAAAGAAGCTGCCATGATCAAAAGTGCATCTTTAATTTGTCACACAGGTGAACATGCTTTCAAGCAGCAATAAAATTTGAGCAGCTTGCATAGGTTGCATTTCTGCATTTCTATGCTGCTCATAACCTTGTTTTTGGTGCTCGACAACTGAAATCGACTGATCGCCTTTGTTTCAGGAAACATGAACGAGAGTTGACTGGTTCTTCGCCACCGACGTGGCCATACTTCCAAAAAATCAAGAAGCTTATTGGGTGTTTGCCCATAAACGACGCATCCCTCATGGAGGAGAGCTGCTGCAAAAGCAGCAGTGACACTGTTAAAAAGGTTTGCAACAAACCACCATTGTGCAACTTCCCGGAAATCAGTGTAAATACTCATGCATTTACACCGGTAATGTTGGACAGGCTTATGCTTTGAAATAATTTTACGCACAGAAGTTTGCACTTCTTTTGGCAGAGTGTGAAATTTAAGGTCTCCTCGATTTGGCTGCCCTTTCTTCACAACTGAAGTCACTTTCTGCGCTGCCAAATCGAAGAGGCGAGTGCTGCACTATCTGGCTAATGCAAGGAGTGCAGCCAAATCGGAGACATCGTCTGTTCGTGATGAAAGTGTTTTTGTTATTTTCAGTTTGCTTTTTTGTTAGAATGCTCCTAGATGCTCATAAAGGTTGGCGTGTTGGGGCAATATTCTACTGCATCATAGAGATTCTATACTCATTTGTGCAGTTTATTTATTCAATGTAATCATAAACAGATGGGATTGTGGCCACTAACGAAGTAGCCATGTCTGTTACGCCGAAGAGGTTGCTATGGGCTGCCTCTTTAGTGCAATTTTTTGCTTGCCTGATTTTTGGAGCAGTTTCTTCTTAAATGTTTGCAGCTGATCTCCGACATGGAAACCGTACTCAGTTCCTAGTTCACTCAAAGTGAAAGCACACCAGTGCCAGGGACGCCGACAGAAGAGCCACCACCAACCACCTGCACCCACCATGCAGCCTGCTCAGAGCCCTGAAGCAAGGACCGCAGCACGTGTTGCGAGGAAGCGACGGCGGCCAATGACCGCAGCAACCGAAATGCAAAGTGAAATGCTCACTCAACACAGAATACTGCGAGAACAGCTCGAACGGGTTCAAGCAACAGAATTTGGGCTCAAAACTAAAGACCTGCAGCTTCAAGAAAAGCTTGTGAATGCAGTCGTTTTTTTTTTAATAAAACATCAGGCACAATGAATGGTCCCACTGTTTTATTCACGAGTGTCAACACAAAGCATTGCATACTCATGCTTGCATGTCGGCGACCGATTTCGAGAAGTGAGCTATCTAGGTCTTCATCCGCTGACTGTAGTAATCCACGAGTGGAGAACGCACAACTGGTTGCATTTCTAATTTGAGAATCGCTACTACGCACTGGTTGGGGCAGTTGGCTGTCAGACTGTTGCACTTCCTGGAGCCACTGAAACTGAACCGCATCATTGAAATGCTTGCGAATGTTGTTGAGCACGCAGCGTGCGCGAATCACCTGGCGGGCATCGTCAACATCACATTCCATTCTCTTCGACGTCAAGCGAAATCTTGCCTGAAGTCTCCCAAAGGCGTGTTCTACTGTACGTCTTGTTCGGCTGATGTGGTAATTGAACTTTTTCTGGTCTTCATTCAGTGGGCCGTTGAGTCCAAATGGCTTAATGAGATTCGGAGTTAGTGGGAAGGCTTGGTCGCAGAGTATCAGACGTGGGACGGCAACTCCTCCAATTGCAGCAACCGGAGCCTTAAAAAGGGGACTTAAATCATCTGGGAGAGGCTTGACGTTCGGTAAACACGAGTGTCATAGCATCTTCCAGGGGCACCTACGTTTATATACCTGAAACGGTGCTTATGGTCCACGAGAGCCAGAAGAATAATGCTGTGCCAGTAAAAATGAACATATACATAATAGTCAAGTCAATAAGAACACTTCTTGTCTTATTCAAAGATGCTTGTGATTTTGATGTTTATAGGTAATTGTTGTGAGAGCAATTACGATGGATGGAGACATTAGGATGGAAAATTGGGCATGATGGTTTTGCACATTCTGAGGTCAAAGGTGGATAGACGACGAGCATACCGTATCTCTCTCATGTGTGTCGTTTATGCCTTTCACCTTTCTCCTCAGGACCTAAAGAAAGTTCGTACTCACTCACACTCGGTGTCCGGTGTGATATCCGGCGGGTGCGATTGTTTCGGACGCCGAATCGTACCGTGTGTCTCCTACTTTTATTGCGATAGCAATCATATCGAATTATTGCCGTCGGCACCGACGATCGCGGCTCTATCTCCCGCCTTCGAGGGAGGAAAGTGGGGAGGAAACGCGCCGTATTCTGCCGCGCGCATGAACTGCGCATTGCGCGGCGGCGTGCGCCCTGTCTTGAAAGGCTGCGTTTATTATGCGGGGTAAAATTTTGAGCGATTTTTTTTCCGCGGCCACCTTGAAAAAAGTCGCATTTTTGCCCGAAAGGCGAACCATCGATTGCGACAGAAAATGCGTAGACAGCTATACGAAGTAAGGATAGTAGTTTTATCGGCCGAATAAACTTGCAAAGTAATTTAACCGCTATGGTGTCACGCGCGCACAAACAAACATGAACACATCACATTCGATGACCGCGGACACTCGCCGTCAAAACGCTGGCGTGAGGAAGCGCGGCTGCAACAGCGAGCGAAGTGACCTTCGTGCCGTGTATCTCTTCAGCGCAAACTGAGCGGCGAGCACGGAGGACGCACAAAGGTATAGGCCACCGTCGTACCTAAACTCAGCCCCCAACGCAGATCGCTTTCAAGTTTCAAGATCTTTGCGCATATTTTACGGGGAAATAAGTACGTTCATTATGCGAGTAAATACGGTATTCGCTTGCAACAAGGCAGTGCAAGAAACAACGCAGATGACAACATTCAAGCTGATTTATAGAAGGAACCCGGTGACGGACGCTAGACCCCATGCTGCCCCACGTTAGCGACGAAGGCAATCTCGACGTAACGCCTATCTCCAACGCGTTGAAGAAGCCCTACAGCTTTTCCGCCTGCGTATAAAGAACCAGCAATAGACCGACACCTGACACTAAACAATCTTAGACGACGCTATGTGGAATACCAGCACGGCGACCGTGTCTAGGTTTGCACAGGAGTAAGCCGTCGTGGACTATGAGGTTGTGCCAGATGGTGTCATGCAAACACAGCGGCGCCGTACAAGACAAGTCCACGTAGTGGATCTCAAGCCGTTCTGCACCGGCTAACGAACTGTACGTTGAAAACTATAATTCTTACTTGTTTTGTTAGTTTCCTTTTGACATTTATAATTCTACGCCTTTCTGTTCTCTTTGCAGCATAGAGACGATGATTTTTAACAGGGAGCGCATTGGCAAGCGTGCATTGGTTATCATATATCTCAGGGAGCAGACAAGATGAGGGGGTCGTAATATGGCTTCAAGCGACTAACGTTCACCGTCTCGTGACCCCGACAACGAAGGTCCGGCGATGGTGTGACGGGCTCAACGATATAGTTCACAGGTGAGGAGGCATCGATGATCCGGTACGGGCCGTGGTACCGCGCAAGGAGTTTGGAAGAAAGGCCGGGAATGTGAGGCCGTATCCATAGCCAAACAAGGCAACCGGCAGGGAAGGTGGGCCTGGCCTAATCACTGTCGCGTCTTGTCTTCTGACGCCCCTGATCCTCCCTGGTCAACGAACGAGCCAGCTGGCGGCACTGTTCAGCATATCGGGTGACTTCTGAAATTGTAGTGCACTCGGGGGTGTCAGGTCGGTAGGGGAGGATAGTATCCAGTGGACACGAAGGCTCACGTCCGTACAGGAAAAAAAAGGTGAAAAACCGGTGGTCGCTTGCGTCGCGGTGTTATGGGCGAACATAACGAACGGGAGTACGGTGTCCCAATTGGTGTGTTCGGACGAGACGTACATCCTCAACATGTCCCCGAGTGTTCGGTTTAACCGCTCCATGACACCGTTCGTTTGTGGGTGATACGCGGTCGACTTCCGGTGAATGATCTTGAACTCGCGAAGAAGGGATTAGATTGTTTCTGACAAAAAGACATGACCCCTAACGCTGAGTAGTTCTAGAGGCGCACCGTGTCGAAGGACAAAGTGACGAAGAATGAGCATCGCAACGTCGCGCTCGGTCGCGGCGAGTAGGGGCGCGGTCTCGGCGTAGCGCGCCAGGTGATCGACGCTAGAGCACTGCACGGGCTCGGGCTTACCCGAAAGCCCGAGCCCGGCCCGGCCCGTGGGCCGGGCCGGGCCGGGTAGCACAGTTGTTTCACGGGCTCGGGCCGGGCTCGGGCTCGGCGTGTGCTTTTTGACTCGGGCCCGGGACGGGCTCGGGTTTTTTGACGCGGGCCCGGGCCAGGCTCGGGCTTTCTGGTGGTGTGCATGTAACGTGCAGCGAGTTATTCTCGGGTGTCTCAACTCTGAAAAACATTATTTTTCGGTCTCGGGCCGGGTTCGGGCCGGTTTCGAGTCAGGCTCGGGCCGGGCTCGGGCCTAAGGTAAAAGGGTGTCGGGCCGGGCCGGGCGGGTAACGTAGATTATTTTCGGGCCCGGGCCGGGCCCGGGTCTCGCCATAAAAGTTTTGATCGGGCTCGGGCGGGCCGCCCAACGTAAAAACGGGCCCGGGCCGGGCTGAAAAAATCGGCCCGTGCAGTGCTCTAATCGACGCCAACGATAATCCAGCGGTTCCCACATCCGCTGTAGGGGAGCGGGTCATGGAGGCCGATGCCTACGCGGTCGAACGGTCGAGCACGACACGGTAGCCGCTGTAGTGGGCCAGGAGGGCGCTGTGGAGGGGTCTTGTTTTGTTGGCAGGCGGTGCATGATCGCACATACTGCTGGACAAACCGATACATTACACGCCAGAAATATCGTTGACGCAGCCTTGTGAAGGTCTTTAGAACACCGGCGTGGGCGCTTTGAGAGTCGGCATGGAAGTACGCGCACGTATCGGAGCGCCTGTGACGAGGGATAGCCAGAAGCCATTTCCGACCGTCAGGTATATAGTTGCGGTGGTAGAGGGTGTTGTCTCGCACTGCAAAGTGGGCTGCTTGACCGGCGTAGCAGTCCGCGTTGAAGGAACGACCGATGGAGCGCCAAGATAGTTGAGCAGAAAGGCAAGCGATGGGTGCTTATGTCGCTTGGAGGACATCTCGACAGCGGTCAGTGACGGGTCTGAGGTCAGAGAAGACACGGAAAGAGAAGCCACATCAGGTGTCATCGGCGAGCGGAAGAGCGCGTCAGTGTCGGAATGCTTCCGTCCGGAGCGGTATACGACACGAATGTCGTATTCCTGCAGGCGAAGCGCCCAACAGCCGAGGCGGCCCGACGGGTCTTTCACGGAGGAGAGCCAACCAAGGGCGTGATGGTCAGTGATGATGCCGAAAGGACGGTCATATAGATAAGGACGAAACTTGCCCAATGCCCAATGATGGCTAAGCATTCCTTCTCTGTAACGGTGTAATTCATCTCAGCTTTCTTAGGGGTACGGATGTCATAAGCCACGACGTATTCTTCATTCGTGGCTTTCCATTGGACCAAGACCGCAACAAGGCTGACACCACTGGCGTCGGTGTGAACCTCAGTTGGCGCAGTTGGGTCGTAATGGCGAAGAATCGGTGGTGAAGTCAGAAACCCGGGTAACTTGTCAAAAGCTTCATCGCATGATGATGACCACGCGGAAATGCCTTTGCTTGCGGTAAGCAGCTTCGTCAAGGATGCGATAAAGGCGAAGCTCCGGACGAACCGACGAAAATAACATCACAGACCTATGAAATTTGCAGGGCCTTGATAGATGTGGGCTTCGGAAACTCGGCTACTGCGCGAAACTTGTCGGGATCGGGAAGTATGCCATCTTTCGAGACAACGTGACCCAAGACAGTTAATTTTCGGGCAGCGAAACGGCACTTCTTGAGGTTGAGCTGTAGGCCAGCTGAAGTGAGACAGGTCAGGATGTCATGCAGGCGGGCGAGATGTGTCGAAAAATCCTGCGAGAAAACAACTATGTCATCCAGGTAACATAAACAAGTATTCCACTTGTGTCCGCAAAGGATGGTATCAATCACGCGCTCGAAGCTGGTGGGAGCATTGCAGAGCCCGAAAGGCATAACGTTAAACTCGTGCAGGCCATCGGGAGTGATGAAAGCTGTCTTTAGGCGGTCAGCTTCAGCCATGGGAACCTGCCAATAGCCAGAGCGGACATCTAAAGACGAGAAGTATTCGGCACCTTGCAGACAGTCAAGAGCATCGTCGATCCGAGGCAGAGGATACACGTATTTTCTCGTAATCCTGTTTAGGCGGCGATAATCGACACAAAACCGAATGGTGCCATCTTTTTTGCGCTCTGGAACGACAGGTGACGACCAAGGGCTTTGGGAGGCTGAATGACACCGCGCTGCAGCATGTCGTCCACTTGTTCCGTGATAACTCGGCGCTCTTCTGCGGAAATGCAATACGCACGCTGTCGCAAGGGGGCATGAGAACCGGTGTCGTCGATAGTATGAGAGACACTTGTCGTGCGACCCAAGGATGGTTGGTTGCTGTTGCCGATGTTGATGAGACGGAAGTTATGGCGTCCAGATGTAAACTGGTGGCGCCATCGTGAACGTCAAGGTCTTCAATACACGTGACAGCTTGCACAAATCCTAAGGTCTCACCGCGCTGTACGGTCACTGAATACCGGTGCGGATTACAGATGGGTATCAAAGCGGATTCAGACCTAAAAGTGAGGACAGCGAACGGGAGAAATACGTCCCTGCGGTGAGCAAGCATGTCAGTTGGCGTAAACGCCACAGTTGAGTCTGGCACGGCAGCACACGACAAGGTCACAAGCACCGACGTCTCCGGAGATAGATCAGTATCATCATCAACGAAGACTTTGCGAACACTGAGGTCGGCGCCGACCGATGGCGAGTCGCATAGCGGCGAAAGGGCAACTTACGCGCGAGAACAATTGATGAGGGCACTATGACGTGACAGGAAGTTCCACCCGAGGATGAGATCATGAGAACAGGATGTAAACGCAAAAAACTCGATTATGTACAAAACGTCTTGGATGACTACACGGGCGGTACATACAGCTGCAGGATGAATGCGTTGCGCGCTAGCAGTGCAGAGTGCCATGCCAGATGGAGAGGTCATGACTTTTTTCAGCTTGCAACAAAGAATTTCATGGATGACTGAAACGGTGGTCCTCGGTATCGATAAGCGCTTGGGCGGATGCTCCCTCAACATGGACGTCAATGACATTCTGCGGTAAAAATTGAGGCCTTATAAAGTTTGATGAGCTTGCAGTTCTTGCCTCCGGAACTGCGCTAGTCAGTTTCCCTCGGCAGTAGGTGGCCGACGACGCATAGGTGACAGCGACCGTCGACGTGGAGAAGGAGAACGGCAACTGTCTGAACGGCGGTCGCGATCGAAGGGTCTCAGCGGCAAGTCAGCGGCATCTCGGCAGCGTATCTCGGCGGCATGTTGTGGCGCGTAGGGAAACTGGTCGAAGGCGTCACGGTGCGAGGACATGTTACGACGACAAAACCGCGCAACGTGACCAGCCATGCCACAGGAGAATCAAATAGGCCTGTTGTCTGGTGTGCGCCACGTGTCGGCTCGACGAAGAAGCTGGGGTGACTGCTGTGGAACGGGAGCAGGGGGAACCTGGTGCTTTGGTGGTAGGAGGGAATATGGCGGTGGGGGTGGCCTTGCGTTAGCAGCAGCATAGTTGAGCGGTGGAGGTGTGACCCGCGACGGGTAGACGGCATAAGAGAGCGGTTCCGTCGGAGATGTGAATAGCGGCGGGTGGTCAACATAGGAGAGCGGTGCCGTCACAGGAGCTGGCGGGCGAACGGGGGTAAGTGCGTCAGATATTTGGGCACAGATGACTTGTTGCACGGCCGCAGTTAGTGGTGGGGCAGGCTCCTTTCTGCGAGGGAGCAGCGAAAGCTGGTGGGCCACTTCCTCGAGAATGAAATCCTTCAGCTGAAGGACGAGAGCAAAAGGATCGGTATGGCCAGCGGCAACTGCAATGGCCGAGACTGAGTCAGCCTGTGGGACGTTTTGGCGGGTGATAGTACGTTGGCAGCGCAATTCGTCGAAACTCGGACACAAACTGAAGAGAACGGCGACGCTGATCAGCAGCATTTGAAACGCGTCGTCCTCAATACCCTTCAGAATATGTTTGATATTCTCGTCATCCACCATCGTTGTATTCACACGGTTGCAGAGATCCAACACACCCTCAATATAGCTGGGAAAAGTCACGCCCGGTTGCTGTGCTCGCTGGCGTAGACGCTGTTCGGCGCGTAGCTTGCGGAACTCGAGAGGTCGGATTCGTGATTCTTAAACCATAGGTTTGCGACGTCAGCAAGGTAAAAGATTACGTTAGCCAGCTTAGCCTGGTCGTCCCACTTATTGTGAGCGCTTACACGTCTTCGACGTCATGTTCTCCGGTCCCGCTAAAGATGGCCGGGTCGCGTATTTTGCTTTCCGCGGATGATTCCACACGCGAGAGAGAAAAAAAGGAGGGCGAGGAGGATGGCACGACCTTTTTTTTTTTTTCGACGACGATGACGACACTCGAACGCAATCATATGGTTCGTATGAATGCATGCTCTGGAAGTGTGGCTGTATGACATTGTTTTATCAGTTCCTCTATATAGATCACAATATTGTGCCGGACCATGGGCAAACGTTCTTAAACGAGCGAAAAGCATGAGTGTACCAGGAGGAGTTAAAACATTTTTCTTCAAATGGCATATAAATACATTAGATGTGAAGCCTTATTTGGAAGAAACGGGGTTTTTTGTACCTTGGGGGACTCACTGTTTCATTTGTCGGAAGCCAGAAACGATCGAGCATGTATTCCTAGATTGTTGGGAAGCATTTTTCTTCTGGGACATCTTACAACGTACTCTCAAGAAAGACCTACCTGTGGACTCGTTCGGTATACGATTTTTGCCAGTTGAAAATGAGGATGGTATTCCATTTGACCTCATTAGGCTCTTGGGCCTCCACAGCATTTGGCGATCTAGGATGGCAGTGCGGAACGCTGTCATGGACACGAAACCGATAAGGCTATATATCAAGGAAAGCATTAACAGAATTATTACTGTGTACCAGTTTCAAACCCCAGAGCCTGAATGGCTCCCAAGAGTTGAAGCATTGTTAAACATGCCCCAATATTAACGGGATAGCGCAACGCCAGTACCGGGAGTCGGTTCCCTCGAATGTATATTTTTCTGTAATTGTTCTCTTCAATGTGGCAATAAAGAAAAAAGAAGTATGGCCTAGCGGTTATGATGTTCGCTTTGGGATCGGGGGTACGCGGGTTCGAATCCCGCCTCGGCAAGGAACTTTGTTTTTTTCTTGGTACCACTATTTTCTTCTTTTTCCCCCTCTGTTTGGCGGCGCGGTCGGTTGTGCCCCGGTGCGGCGGCGAAAGCCGCGGTTCCGTGTGCCGACGCGAAGCGGCGGTGGTTGGGGTGTTGCTACGCTGCGCTCCGCAACACCCCAAATAAAAAATACTGCTCCAGTCAGGTAGACTGCTCCCTCCCTGATAGTGAGATTATATTTGGATCATCAAAACAGTGATGCGTTTATTTAGTAATAAAATCGATCTCTTAACAGCATATTCGTGACTTCCTTTAGCGCAACTCAGTTTGAGTATGAAGGGAAAAAGGGACAGGTGACAGGGTGAGCGCTAACTTCCAACTGGTTTTATTTCATGACCCTATTGCACATTATATAGCCCGCTCAAAGCACTCGTGACATAGCACACACACACACAAAAAAATTAAATATAAGCATGCGATTGCAGTTCATTGAACCAGTGTTGATAATCTTAGAAATTCACGTTCCTTGCTTGATAAAGCTAAAGAGGGTGTGCTTACGCACAGCTTTTCACATTTCAAAATGGCATCAGCCTCAATAATCTCACGCGTCACTTGATTGTGGCTACGTCCTATAATGATGCATCTATCAAGTAGTGGTTTGCAGCCGCAAGATTTGCAATGTATGGCAAGGAAACCGCTTGATGAAATTTTGTTGTTAGCATTGTAATTATGCTCGCGCAAGCGATCGTTAATACACCTACCGGTCTGCCCAATGTAGACACTGTTACACGACAAGGGAAACTTATACACTACTGCGCGAGTGCAATCAACATACTTGTTAACATGTCTTTTTCCACATACTGGTAGCGCGTCTTTCTTAGGGTTAGTAAGTCTGCAAAGCCTATCCAGTTTATCAGGAGCAGAGAAAACAACTCGGATGTTAGCTCTTTGTGCAACCTTTTTTAAATTGTGAGAAACATTGTGAATGTATGGTAACACACTTGTTTTGCAACCAGCGGTCACTGCAAAGTTCTCCTGTGGTATGCGCTTCCGAGAATCTCTGAGCAAGCATTCTGCCACGGACACTTGTACTGGCATCGGGTAGCCTGCATTTGACAAGCGCTTGCTTTGCCCTTCAAAACTAGCGAACACAGCGTGGTGGCACGATTTTTTCAGGGCATTGTTAAAACAAAGTTTGGCTATTCCTCTTTTTATCAGTTTGGAATGCGCTGAATTGTATGGTAGGAGAGGTTTACTGGACCGCGGTTCATAACTCCAGCAAGTGTGCTCTACTGAGCAAGACAGACGAAGGTCTAGAAACCGGATGGTACCTTCTTGTGGAATTTCGTAAGTGATTTCAAGGGGAGCCAGACATTGCTTAATTGTAGGCAGAATTAAGGCGACCTGATCTTCCACTTCATCTGATGAGCATTCGATAAGAAACAAAAAATCATCAACATAGCGGAAGGCTTTCAACACCTTGGTCTGCATTAGCTTCTCTGAGAGAATAGCGTCTAGTCTTGATAAAAACAAATCGCTGAGTATAGGAGCAATGCACGAACCTATGCATATTCCCTTTTTCTGTAGGTAAATAGCATCGTCCCACTTGATGAAAGTTGATACAAGGTAAAAGCTTAAAAGCTCTAAAAAATGGCCACTGGACATCAATACATCGTTTTGGAACCGTATGGTGCCATATTCGTCAATGGACTGTTCCACAGCTAGTAGAAGGTCTTTATGCGGAATGGAATAATAGAGATCTTTTATGTCTATGGAAAATGCTTGGTGACCTTTGGGGGGGTTATTTTTCAAGAATTTGATTACTTCTTCCGAATTCCTTATTAGGAATGGGTCCTTAACCGGCAAGCACCTCAGTTTGGCTTGTAAAAACAGAGCAAGTGGCTTCTGCCAAGAGTCAGTTTCTGAAACTATCACCCTTAAGGGTACGTTAATCTTATGTGTTTTCGCACTGAACAGGACCAACAGGTGTTCCCTCTTACCGTTCACTATGTTTTTTCTTAGCTTATCGAGATTGAACTTCTTGCAAAGCTTTATAGCTGACGTTTTTACCTTGCTTAGTGACACTTCGTCGTGGCGCTTGAAAACTGAGGCAACTGCCTCACTGGCTTTCGCACAAAACGCACCACTTGAAAGCACACAGAACCCGCCTTCCTTATCAGCTGGCACAACACAATATATGATTGTGTAAAAAGAGGAATAGCCAAATAAAAAGAGGAATAGCCAAACTTTGTTTTAACAATGCCCTGAAAAAATCGTGCCACCACGCTGTGTTCGCTAGTTTTGAAGGGCAAAGCAAGCGCTTGTCAAATGCAGGCTACCCGATGCCAGTACAAGTGTCCGTGGCAGAATGCTTGCTCAGAGATTCTCGGAAGCGCATACCACAGGAGAACTTTGCAGTGACCGCTGGTTGCAAAACAAGTGTGTTACCATACATTCACAATGTTTCTCACAATTTAAAAAAGGTTGCACAAAGAGCTAACATCCGAGTTGTTTTCTCTGCTCCTGATAAACTGGATAGGCTTTGCAGACTTACTAACCCTAAGAAAGACGCGCTACCAGTATGTGGAAAAAGACATGTTAACAAGTATGTTGATTGCACTCGCGCAGTAGTGTATAAGTTTCCCTTGTCGTGTAACAGTGTCTACATTGGGCAGACCGGTAGGTGTATTAACGATCGCTTGCGCGAGCATAATTACAATGCTAACAACAAAATTTCATCAAGCGGTTTCCTTGCCATACATTGCAAATCTTGCGGCTGCAAACCACTACTTGATAGATGCATCATTATAGGACGTAGCCACAATCAAGTGACGCGTGAGATTATTGAGGCTGATGCCATTTTGAAATGTGAAAAGCTGTGCGTAAGCACACCCTCTTTAGCTTTATCAAGCAAGGAACGTGAATTTCTAAGATTATCAACACTGGTTCAATGAACTGCAATCGCATGCTTATATTTAATTTTTTTGTGTGTGTGTGTGCTATGTCACGAGTGCTTTGAGCGGGCTATATAATGTGCAATAGGGTCATGAAATAAAACCAGTTGGAAGTTAGCGCTCACCCTGTCACCTGTCCCTTTTTCCCTTCATACTCAAACTGAGTTGCGCTAAAGGAAGTCACGAATACGATGCACCAACTTGCCCAATCCGCAGTACTTCTGAATCTTAACAGCAGCCACAGTTGTACCTAGTCACCACCAGCCCGGCGCGTTCCAACGCCGGCGGCATTGGAATGGAGTCGTTCCACCGGTGCCATCCTCTTCGCCCTCCTTTTTTATTGCGATAGCAATTATATGGACACTCAAAAGCAGATTTCTGCCGTCGGCGTCGCCGTCGCCGTCGCCGTCGCCGTGAGGTTCCGTATGACGTCAATGGAGATGAAATCGTGGCCGCGCGCCGCCGAACGCTGTATGTGCGAGTGAAAGGGCGCGAGGGACGCGCTCTTTCACGGGGAGTGAACGCACGGCGGAGAACAAACGCGCGTTCTGCGCCGTGCTTCCTTAAGGGCTGCAGAAGTAGGCGTCTCTTTCCTCCTTTACAATCACCATATATGTAGAGCAAACGCGCCTTCTTCCGATGCGCGAGAGGCCGTGGGGGAGGGGGGGAAGGGGGAGGGGGGGGAAGGGGGAGGGAAGGGAGGCGACGTTTAGCTGCGGCACCAAGTGCCTATTTATATCAGAGGCTCCGGCAACAGTCACCAACGCCGCACGCATTTTGAGCGAACGCGGGCAAAATGCCGACGGCGTCGACAACAGTTCGGCGCGTTGCCGGTGCTGCTGCATGTCCAAGTTTATATTTAGTTAGTAAGCGAATGTTTACAACTTTATACGGCCCATTAAACTACTATCCTTGCTTCGTATAGCTCTCTAATAATTTGCTATCGCAATCGATGCTTCGCCTTTCGGGCGAAACTGCGACTTTTTCTCTCTCGGGTGTGCAATTATCCGCGGAAAGCAAAATATGCGGCCGGGTCGCACTGACGGAGAACGCCGGCGCAAGTGACAGGGGCAGCCATGGGTTCAGTCGGAGCGTACGTCGCGTCAGTCATGGTGTCGGTGGGCAACGTACGATTGCGGAGCTCCAGGGTGACTCGAGGGATTCCAGCAATGTCGACCAATTGTCATCATCATCATCATCATCAGCCTATATTTATGTCCACTGCAGGACGAAGGCCTCTCCCTGCGATCTCCAATTACTCCTGTCTTGCGCTAGCGTATTCCAACTTGCGCCTGCGAATTTCCTAACCTCATCATCCCACCTGACTTTCTGCCGTCCTCGACTGCGCTTCCCTTCTCTTGGTATCCATTCTGTAACCCTAATGGTCCACCGGTTATCCATCCTACGTATTACATGGCCTGCCCAGCTCCATTTCTTCCGCTTAATGACAACTAGAATATCGTCTACCCCCGTTTGTTCTCTGATCCACACCGCTCTCTTCCTGTCTCTTAACGTTACTCCTAAGATTTTTCGTTCCATTGCTCTTTGTGCGGTCCTTAACTTGTTCTCGAGCTTCTTTGTTAACCTCCAAGTTTCTGCCCCGTATGTTAGCACCGGTAGAATGCAATGATTGTACACTTTTCTTTTCAACGACAGTGGTAAGCTCCCAGTCAGGATTTGGCAATGCCTGCCGTATGCACTCCAACCCAATTTTATTCTTCTGTAAATTTCTTTCTCATGATCAGGGTCCCCTGTGAGTAATTGACCTAGATAAACATATTCCTTTACAGATTCTAGAGGCTGACGGGCGATCCTGAATTCTTGTTCCCTTGCCAGGCTATTGAACATTATCTTTGTCTTCTGCATATTCATCTTCAACCCAATTCTTGCACTTTCTCGATGAAGGTCCTCAATCATTTGTTGTAATTCCTCTCCATTGTTGCTCAATAGGACAATGTCATCTGCAAACCGAAGGTTGCTGAGATATTCGCCATCGATCCTCACTCCTAATCCTTCCCAGTCTAAGAGCTTGAATACTTCTTCTAAGCATGCAGTGAATAGCATTGGAGAGATTGTGTCTCCTTGCCTGACCCCTTTCTTGATAGGTATCTTTCTACTTTTCTTGTGGAGAACCAAGGTAGCTGTGGAATCCTTGTAGATATTTGCCAAGATATTCACGTATGCCTCCTCCACTCCTTGATTACGCAATGCCTCTATGACTGCTGATATCTCTACTGAATCGAATGCCTTTTCATAATCTATGAAAGCCATATAGAGAGGTTGATTGTACTCCGCAGATTTCTCGATTACCTGATTGATGGCATGGATATGGTCCATCGTAGAATACCCCTTCCTGAAGCCAGCCTGTTCTCTTGGTTGACTGAAGTCAAGTGTTGTCCTGATTCTATTGGAAATTATCTTGGTGAATATTTTATACAATACAGAAAGCAAGCTAATGGGTCTGTAATTCTTCAATTCTTTAACGTCTCCCTTCTTATGGATAAGTATAATGTTGGCGTTCTTCCAGCTCTCTGGTACACTTGAAGTTGTGAGGCATTGCGTATAAAGGGCCGCAAGCTTTTCAAGCATGATATCTCCTCCATCTTTGATTAAATCTACTGTTATTCCATCTTCTCCAGGCGCTTTTCCCCTGGTCATATCTTTCAAGGCCCTTCTAACTTCATCGCTAGTTATAGAAGGAGCTTCTGTATCCGGTTCATCACTATTTCGAATGGAAGAAGCTTGGCTGTTTTGGCTACTGTACAGGTCAGTATAGAATTCTTCTGCTGCTTTTACTATGTCATCGAAATTGCTGATGATATTACCATGCTTATCTTTCAGTGCATACATCTTGCCTTGTCCTATGCCTAGTTTTCTTCTTACTGATTTCATGCTGCGTCCATATTTTACGGCTTCCTCAATTTTTCCCACGTTATAATTTCGAATATCCCTTACTTTCTTCTTGTTGATCAGTTTTGACAGTTCAGCGAATTCTATCTGATCTCTTGAGTTGGACACTTTCATGTTTTGCCGTTTCTTTATTAGGTCCTTTGTTTCTTGGGAGAGCTTCCCTACAGGTTGCTTTGGTGCCTTACCTCCCACTTCAATTGCTGCTTCTGAGATCAGCCTAGTTACGGTTTCATTCATTAGCTCTATGTTATCTTCATCTTCCTGTTCTAAAGCTGCATATTTGTTTGCGAGCACCAGCCTGAATTGGTCTGCTTTTACCCTGACTGCCTCTAGGTTGGCCTGTTTCCTCTTGACTAATTTCACTCTCTCTCTCTTCAAATTGAGAGAAATCCTAGACCTCACTAACCTATGGTCACTGCACTTAACCTTACCTAACACTTCTACATCCTGCACTATGCTTGGATCGGCAGAGAGTATGAAATCTATTTCATTCCTTGTTTCTCCATTAGGGCTTTTCCAGGTCCACTTCCTGTTGCTGCGCTTCCTGAAGAAGGTATTCATTATTCGGAGCCTATTCCTTTCCGCGAATTCTACTAACATCTCTCCTCTTGCATTCCTAGAATCGATGCCGTAGTTGCCAATGGCTTGCTCACCAACCTGCTTTTTCCCCACTTTTGCATTGAAGTCGCCCATGACTAAAGTATACTGAGTTTGCACCTTTCTCATTGCTAGTTCAACATCTTCATAAAACTGTTCTATTTCTTCATCATCGTGACTAGAGGTTGGGGCATAGGCTTGCACTACCTTCATTTTGTACCTCCTATTCAGCTTCATTACGACGACTGCTACCCTTTCATTAATGCTGTAGAATTCATCAATGTTGCCCGCTACGTTGTTATGCACTAGAAATCCTACCCCGGATTCTTTCTTATCTGGAAGACCTCTGTAGCAGAGGACGTGGCCGTTAGTCAGTACTGTGTAAGCCTCACCAGTTCTTCTAACCTCACTAAGGCCAATAATATCCCAGGAAATGCCTGATAATTCTTCAAATAGTCCTGCTAAGCTAGCCTCACTCGAGAGGGTGCGCGTGTTGAACGTTGCCAGGTTCAGTTTCCATTGGCGGCCTGCCTTGACCCAGAGATTCTTAGCACCCTCTGCCGCGTAGCAGGTCTGACCGCCGCCTTGGTCAGGTGCTCCGCAGCCACTGGGAACTGAGGGCCATGGGTTAATTGTCGGAGTCATGAGGGAGGTAGTGGCCGAATACTGCACCAGGGAGGCCAATTCCTGTTCTGGTGAGGGAGTGACTTTGATGAAGCTTAGTGGGCCTGCCTAGTTTGGTTGCACCTGAACTAGTATAGCCCCACTAGCTCTCGGCAATATGTACTTTTTTTTTTCTTTGCCGGTGTCAGGCACCACTCCATGCCTGAAAATGTAGTGGAATGGAGCAGGATTCGAACTTACGACCTTCAGATTTGAAGTCGGGTGTTCTACCTCTACTCCACGCCACCACCACTCGACCAATTGTAATGATGTTTAATTAAAGATGGGAAGCAGCAGATAAACAGCAGCCTAGCAGAAGCGAACAGACCGAGCTCTCTGTGATTTGCAAGAGAGCTCGGGCTGTTCGCTGCTGTTAGGCTGCTGTTTATCTGCTGCTTCCCATCTTTAATTAAACATCATTACAATTGGTGGACATTGCTGGAATCCCTCAAGTCACCCTGGAGCTCCGCAATTTTTTCTCCTCAGGACCTCAATAAAATTCGTACTCACTCACTCACTTGCAGATCACAGCACGGGTCTACGTCATCTCCGAGCTGCTATCCAAAACACGAGGCGCGTCTGCTTCATTACAATTTATACTTTTTTTCCCGGAACCACTTTTGATGATATAACAACTGCTAAAGATATGATTATTCGCTGTCACGACAATGTGACAAAATCGAAAGAGCATACGCGCTTGCCCTATGCCCTCTGTGAGAGTTTTCGGCTTGAGTTGTAGTGATTAGGAAATTAATAGGCACCAAAAAGAAAAACAGCTACACCTGCAGCATCCTTTATTCTGCTAGTGATTACACAAACGCTTCCGAAAAACAGACACTAACAAAAACACTTCCAAGTAGGTGCTGACTAGCTGTCAGCTGTCTTACTTTCAGAATATGGCAGAATTCATACACACAATAGCAGGCATCTGTGATAAAGAAATAATACAGAGCAAAGGATATATTATAACTTGCAGCGAAGGATTCCAAAGACTACAGGCACTTTTTCTTCACCAGTGAGGTGGGCAGCTAACCTATTATTAGCCCAGGAGCAACGACACAATAAAAAATCTTTATTGCTCTTATTTTGTACATTTCAGAAGCATCCGGTAAATCCAATTATATTTTACAAAAATACGCTTGGTTGAGTGTTGACCACGGAGAAAGAATAACTTTCTCCGTGGTCTTGACTCAGTTGAGTCTTGAGTATCAGAGATTTGTCATCGCGTCTAAAAGGAACCTCAGGTTAAGTTCTGTTTTGATGCAGGTGAGCTGCGCCTGTTGGTGGGTGGGGCAGAACGGTATGGCAGTGTGGCAGGGATGAAGGCACGTACGACCTATTTTTCTCGGTTCTGATTGGTGAAATTCTTGAACTGCTCCTCCAACTCCTGCAAATTCAAACACACGTGCACAATGTGACTCGCTTTCAGCGCCTTGGCTGTCACTGAAAAGTAATGGGCGTTCCGCTTACGCCGCACCATCATCAAAATAACAAAAAATTATATAATCATACTAATGTGCAATAACACCTTACGGCACTAGTCAGAATGAACTAGTCAATAAACACATCAAAGATCAATCTTATTCTGAGGTATCCCAGACTTTACAGAAAAGAAAATTGCTGGCTCTCCTGTATCGAGAGTAAGCATGAAATGGCTACCATATGGCGTCTTTTGCTGCCTGTGGTGAAGCCGCCTTCAAGCGCTTTTCTTCGTCCAACAGTGCAGCGCGCTCAGTGTCTGTCACTACTTTTTCTTCTTGTCGCGTCGAAGTGGTTGGCTGCAAATGTGGGGCCAACTCACGGGCCACTGGCATTCAAAAGGGCACAGGCAACCTTGTCTCAGCGCCAAAAGATGACAATCAAGTGTATGGTGCCCTGCATCTGCCTTTTGAACGTAGCTATTGGAAAATGCAAATAAAACTTCAGCGTACTGAAGTTACAGCTTGAGTGATATTGTGAACAAACATTAGGAAGAAATCGGAAGCGATATTTTGGTAACTTGTTTGGGAAGTAACTAGCGTGCGTAATGCGGTTCTGTACAAAGGGTTGGGGGCCAGAGATCGCATTTTCTTTTATTGCGATAGCAATTATATGGACACTCAAAAGCAGATTTCTGCCGTCGGCGTCGCCGTCGCCGTCGCCGTCACCGTGAGGTTCTGTATGACGTCAATGGAGATGAAATCGTGACCGCGCGCCGCCGAACGCTGTATGTGCGAGTGAAAGGGCGCGAGGGACGCGCTCTTTCACGGGGAGTGAACGCACGGCGGAGAACAAACGCGCGTTCCGCGCCGTGCTTGCTTAAGGGCTGCAGAAGTAGGCGTCTCTTTCCCTCCTTTACAATCACCATATATGTGGAGCAAACGCGCCTTCTTCCGATGCGCGAGAGGCCGTGGGGAGGGAAGGAAGGGTGGAGGGAAGGGAGGCGACGTTTAGCTGCGGCACCAAGTGCCTATTTATATCAGAGGCTCCGGCAACAGTCACCAACGCCGCACGCGTTTTGTGCGAACGCGGGCAAAAACGCCGACGGCGTCGACAACAGTTGTGCGTGTTGCCGGTGCTGCTGCATGTCCAAGTTTATACAGCTGATAAAGCTACTATCATTACTCCGTATAGCTCTCTACAAATTTGCTATCGCAATTGATGCTTCGCCTTTCAGGTGAAACTGCGACAACTTTTTTTTTTATATAAATAGGCATTTGGTGCCGCAGCTAAACGTCACCTCCCCTTCCTCCCCCCCCCTCACCCCCACGGCCTTTCATGCGACGGAAGAAGTCGTGTTTGCTCTCTCTCTCTCTCTCCTCTCTCTCTATATATATATATATATATATATATATATATATATATATATATATATATATTATATATAGTGTGGTGATTGTAAGAGGAGAAAAGAGACGCTTAATTCTGCAGCCCTTCAGGGAGCACGGCGCAGAACGCGCGTTTGCTCTCCCCGTGAAAGCGCGCGTCCCTCGCGCGCTGTCACACACACATACAGCATACGGCGCGTGGCGACGATTTCATCACCGTTGATGTCTTACGGAACCTCACGGCGACGGCGACGACGACGCCGACGGCAGAAATCCGCTTAGGAGTATCCATATAATTGCTATCGCAATAAAACTACAGCAATTCTGAGAAATTCCTACTAAAGCGTAAGCATGTTTGGCTCGGCTGTGACTTCGTTTTTGCTTAGTTTTGCTTACTTGCTTTCCCTAGCTTATGCGCGCCTACCCATGACCTTTCCATTGGCAAAGAATGCTTAGGCTTTAGTAGTCAATTGTCAGATTTTCTCGCGGCATCCGGCCCCTTCAATTCAATCGTACCAATTGAGCCGGAACGCCGGGCACGAGCGCGCCTCGACGGAGCAGAGTGGTAGTAGCGTGTGAGGCGTTGCGTGAGGGGAGGAGGCATCGCCGCGATGCTATGTCAACCCGGTCATCGTCGCTCTTGCAAGCCTGTGCTATGCGCGCGTTCCTTGTCCACGCAAGCTCTCGCCTGCGTTCTGACTGCGCCTCGGTAAGGCCCAATAAAAACGCACCAAGCGTCTCGACGCTTCGCCGCGAGGTGTTCATAACTTGAAGGACGCTCAGCAGCATTCACTCGACGCTTCGCCGCGAGGTGTTCATAACTTGAAGGACGCTCAGCAGCATTCAACTGGACATTGGGCCACCCGAAGATCTCAAGTTGGCCCAGACCCAAATTTCAAGTTGGCCCACCTCCAAATTTAAGTTCGCCCACCCCCAGATTTCAACTTGACCCATCCCATATTTTAAGTTGGCCCACCTCATGATTTCAAGTTAGCCCACTCCAAAATTTCAGTTGGCCCACTTTCAAATTGCACGTTAGCCCGCACTCAAATTTCACGTTGGCCCGCCCCTAAATTTCAAGTCGGCCCACCCCCAAATTTAACTTGGCCCGCCCCTAAATTTCGAGTTGACCCAACCCCAAAATTTCAACTGGACCCACCCCCAACTTTCAGTTGGCTCACCCCTGCTATCAGCTTCCCTATGCATTTTCTAAGGAGCCCTATGTATCTCTGTGGGTACTCTCCCTATTTTAGTTAAAATACGTAAGCATTTCTATGGTTACCCACCGAGAAAACTGTCCGAGCGTCCATCCGTCCTTCGCGTAAGACGTAAGACGATCGCTTTCAAGTTCGCCAGTTGTGAAAGACGACGACGAACGCGCGAGCAGTGGCACGAGCGCGTCCCTGTGACCACGTGACGTGTGCAATCAGGCACGCACTTGGCCCACCTTTAGTAAGCCAGAACTGTGGGGCAGCCGTGGCTTCGGATCGGAATGCCATCAGCACACCTGGCGCCGCCGCCTGCAGTAGTTTGCTTCCCTCATCAGTTCACGTTGCGCCACCTTCAGCAGCAGTTCGTGTCGCCGCAGCGCTGTCGCATTTACCGCAATGGCGCCAAGACGACCGCAGCCGCTGAGCAGTGCTATAGGATTACCAGCAGGGTTGAGTGTGGACACTCAGCACCACGTCGCCACTACGAAATGCTTACCCATCATTCAGATAACTCCCTGGGAGGGGGGATTCTACATAATTTATTTTGCTTTAAAGTGTTCCTTAAAGCAAAAAACGGGCAAATCGTCATCGCCTCACCCCCCCCCCCCCCCCCCCCCCCCGAATGTCGCACGAAGCTACAAAAGAACGCTTCGCAGGTGAGGACCAGGACAAGGATGAATTTTCCCTCAACTGCAAAGCGTTCTTTTCTGAGAAACCCGTATGGGTTTCCTATTCGCATGTTGCGCATGGTAGTATGATATACATATTTATTCCTTCATGTCTTCATGAATAAACTGCAGCAAGTCAGCGCTGTGTGAGTTTCGCTCTCTCGTGTCCCTGTCTGTTTTGCGCTGTTTTTTTTTTTTTCAATTAATCACCAACACGCCCAACCTTCCACGCGAAGTCTACCAGGAACCTCGCCTTCGTGCACAGAGTTCGTCGCCAGCGTTTCTCAGTCAACATTACGGTTGCATAAGCTGCAGTTGCTGGGAAGCGTGAAAGGCAGTCAGGTATCTTTAAATGCTACCGCGTTCCACTCTTAAAGGCGAAGCTTAAGCGTCCTCCAATTTTTTTATTATTTCTCTAAACTTATTCTTCCATTGAACCAACAGATCAAACGAACAACTGCTGTTGCCATGCATAATTCTTAAAGTTACGTGTCACTCTGAGTGACGTAAGAAGCACGGCAAACTATGTAGGAGCACTTGCGCGATATACGTCGGCTCTCTGGCTGGGAGCGCGATGCCCGCGAGAAGAAGCGCAAACGGCGCTTGGCTTGGAATGCAAGCTCCTTCCGCTGAGCGTAGACATGTAATACTTAGCAGGCACGGTCGTTAGTGCGTATTGTATGCACTGTGCTTGTCAGCTCAAAATAGCCAGACCTGGTGAGAGTTCCTTTAAGAAAGAATAGCGGGCTGCAGGCTGTACAGGTTTGTGGTGCCAGCTAGGAACTTACTCTTTCAAGCGTGTCTGCGAAGGGCTGTAGCACCTTCTTGCCGGCCAAATGGCAGCATCTTACAAACACATGATAAGCGGACTCTTTCAATCGGTCGTGGCAGGTTTTCAGCTTCTCCTCAGCCAGGCGTGGAACGGATTCGCCGCACACCTGCACATAAAGCCATGTGTGTTACTTTATATGTTGATTTATTCGCAAAATGATAAAGTCTTCACAATCCTGGACTGCGTAAGCACTGATGTGTTTCAGTGCAGGTGCGGGCATAGTACGATACTGAAATCTTTTCGCATTAACGAAGAATACCGACTAAATTAAAGAAGATATGGCGGATCCAAGAGATAACCAGCGATGGCAGTGGCCACATCGCAGATCATGTCCTCGCTGCATATGGTATATTGGGGGCGAGGACTTACGGAGTCGCCACCTGTCGGAAGCGCCTCACTTGTGTAGTGTGAGGAATAACGCAGCGCGCTCCTCATAGATTTGGCTGCCGCCGCGCCATAAAAAAAACACGCGGGAGCCCTCCTGGCCATTTCTGTAAGTACTCTCCAAACGAGGGACGTTTCTTACTGTCAAAATAATATTCTTGGGCAAACAGACAGCGCAGAATAGTTTACACGCGCTATCTCTGATGGAGTCCCCAGAACCAGCTTCTTGCCGAAAGGTAGGCAATCGCTGAGAGCAGTCTATGTGAAATATATCCTTATAGTGTGCTGTCTGTATAACCAAATGGAGCATAACAGAATGTAGCCTTAATGCAGCGATCGCAAGGGTTCGCAGCGACCGACTGCGCATCTGCATGCATGTTCGCGCACAATGTTTCGCTTTCGTTGCGAGCGCGTTTTCGCACCGCGCCGTGAGCTTTAGGCCGCAGCACATGCACATTTGACAGTACACGAGCAATCATTGCGGCGTGGACACTATCAGAGCTGTTCAAAAATAACTTCGTTTTAACTAGGGACTTCGACCCTATACGGCGATCAGGGGCGAATCCAGGTTTTCCTGAAAAAAAGGGGGGGGGGGGGGGGGAGGGGTCAGCTCCTGTCAATGATGATGATGATGATGATAGTAGCCTTTCTTATTTACCGTAATTCACCGTTTCTGCTCACTGATAAAACCGCCTCTTATACCGCTATTGCAACATGTATAGCGAAGCCAGGTATCAGCTTCTCCAAACTTACAGGAAAAGGACGTTGCCCAACACAGCCATTTACTAGGCGGCTGTGCCTGATAATTTCATCATCATCATCATCAGCCTATATTTTATGTCCACTGCAGGACGAAGGCCTCTCCCTGCGATCTCCAATTACCCCTGTCTTGCGCTAGCGTATTCCAACTTGCGCCTGTCTGGGCAGATACCTTGTGGTAAATACCCAGTGACTCAAGTTGTCTGCTTGGCAAGACAGCAGCCAACACATACCTGGTAGACCAAGCTAGTAGGCAACTTTGGTCACTACATATGTGAAAGGGCTTAGACACGGCCAAACAAACCACAAAGTCAGTGAAATCCCTCAAGAATTCTAATCGCCATTACAACAACAGACCCTACAATTATATCGTTCAGCCGTCCTTGCAATGTGTCATCCTTCTCTGTGCCTACAGTAAAACCTCGTTAATTCGGATTTCACAGGACCGAAAAAAAATGTCCGAATTAGCCGAATGTCGAATTATCGAGGGTATCCAGAAAACAATAAGCAAATGCTTACTACGTCAACGCGCTTTTATTTAGTGAATGAGTGAGCAACTCCTGTTGCTATTTTGCACAAAAGCCGAGCGGAAGCTGAAATTCTCGTCATCTCGTGACTCATTGGCTCTCGCAGCGGCGATCGAGGCCTCGCTACTTTCTACGCAACACGGCGGCGGCGCGCGCCTTCATTTGTGACACGCTTTGTACTATCGCGCGCACATAGCGATTATGTTTCGCCAGCGAGCTGGGGAAAACATAATCGCGATGTAGCCGGTGCTCTTCAATCTAAACAGCTTTGCACCAAGTCAAAACGAAACAACTGTTTGCCGCAACCACTGCGGAGAAAACGCGATTATGAACGGCGACTTAGCGGTGCTGAATGCACGCGCCCGACGCACGCGCCGAGTCTGAACGAAACTACCATTCGCTGCAACAACTGCGTACGAAACCGCGGTCGCTATCTATGCGATCATCGATGGCGAGTCCAGACGATACGCACCCTGCGTAACGTGGGAGGGGGGACAGAGGAGAGGATTCGATGTGTATGTGCCGTCACAAGTCCTCGCATGCCTCTATCAGTGGTAATGAACGCGCTAATGCGGTCGCCCGAGGTCTGACTGGCCGGGCACCATCGGAAGAGCTGTCCAACCCAGACGACGCACCGGCAGAGCCCCTGCACTATACCGCGACGCTCCAGTACTACCGACAGGGCCGCCATAAGCTACCCCCCTTCTCATCCTTCGCTTAATAGGGCAGATACCGCTGCCTGGCAGCAACTGCAGACCAATTCATTTCCGTATCTCCAGATGCTACATCTCTTTTATCCCACTCTACACCCTTCCTACTGTCCCTACTGTGGGGCCAAATCCACGGTGTACCATTTTTCATGGGAATGCCCTAACCCTCCGGGTGTTCCTCTTATACCCAACCCTACCCTTTCCTCTTGGGAGTCTGCGCTGCTCAGCTCAAGCCACCAGGAACAGCAACGGCTGATCCAGCGGGCTCGCGAAGTCGCGCATGGCAATGAAGCCCTGTACTGAGGGCCCCACTCATTGAGGAAGAATTTCCGACTTGTTTTCTAAATAAAGTTTATTCTCTCTCTCTCTCGATGGCGACTACGCAGTTTTTTAGGCACGCGGCCGACGCGCATACCGAGTCAAAGCGAAACTATATACTGTTCGCCGCAACCGCTGCGGAGAAAACCGTGACCGCTATCGACGCGATCGTGAATAACGACTACACAATTACCAAAGCCCGCGGCCAACGCAGCATTATGCGCGGCGGTAAACCGCAAGAATACAGGCTTTAAAGACACAAATAGGCACGAAGCGTTCCGGCGTTGCTGTAATTCACGCGTGATTTCAGCTGATGACTATGGTGATGAGGACTCCGCCGCTTCGTTTCGGTGGACGCTAACGCCGTTTTGGCTCTATTGCGCCGCACATTTGCGGCCCTCCTCGCTCGCCGAGCTCCGACAGTTGTCCGAATTAATCGATGTGCGGCCAAATAAGGCCGAATTAATGACAGTTTGATTGCATTGAATAATGAATACGCCGGCCGGGACCAGACGACGAGTCCGAATTTTCCGAATTAACGAGGGTCGAATTAATGAGGTTTTACTACTTACCTGCTCCATGCCGTCGCCGTAATGTTTCAATGCCCGAGCAAGTGCCTGACTGTTGGCCACATTTGTCGCTGCCTGTAACGCAACACCGTGCCGTTAGATGCTGCACCTTCCCGGCCACTCAACACACAATTTCGTACACGCGATACAAAGACTATCACTTGGTGTTTGGCCTTATTTAGCCATACGAAGGCTGGTAGTCAAAATACTACTGGTATTGTAGAATCTATTAATTCTAATTTAGAGGGCAATGCAACTGTTGACACATTGACCACCACTAAATGACACACGAACGGTCGTGTTTGTGTGATTTAGTGTTCGTCTATGCCCCAGCAAGGGCACTGCCGTTGAAACGATAATGACCGACCGGCTAGGCCACGAATAACCCCCCCCGAGTAAATATTCTCGCCAGCCGATTGTTCCTGTAACATTACAAACCAACAGAGCTTAGAACGTAACAAATAATTACACAAGTTGAGTGTTATACTGTATTCACATATTCTAGATTTGGGGACACTGCAGATTTAGTCGAATGTCTCAAACCTTATTTATGCGATGCGTTTCTCGCGACACATTCAGCTGGTAAATGCAAAACGTAAAGCACGCCAACAGTCTCAAAGAGCGTCGCGAGGGTAGGGCGCCACGCGACCAAAGCAGAAGAAAGAAAAGAAGGCACATGTTTTCTCAGCGACGGCATATCGAATCGTGGGAAACTTGCCCATGAGTGCTGTGATAGTTGAACAACTGCAACGCCGCAAATCCTCCTAGCGGTATTAGCTCCTAACTACCGATGAAGAGTAAACTCGTCATTGCACATGTTGCACTACCTTGTAATGTTTACACATAACAAACACTGTAATTGTAACACACAAATATTGTAACAAACATTGTATTTTTCTTTTGTAAACAGTGTTGGGATGCCTGGCATGATTACACTTTAAAAAATTGCAAAGTAAATGCAGGTTTATAAAAAAATGGACACTTTTCATCAACTTTTGACAATTACTCATCGTAGTTAAGGGTTTGTTAGTATAAACCTCAATGACTACGCTTTCTGACTCTTCATAAGCTGTGAAAGAGTTCGTTTTGTAAGCTCAATGGAGAGTTCTTCCAATATCTTAGCTTAGGAGTCATAAAAACGTCTTAAATGTATTAAGTATGGTTCTTGTTTGCTGCCTAGGACAAAATATTTATACTTGATAGGTCTTATAAGACGAGGAATTTCCACAAACGTAACTTCATGCCTTTCTTAGTGCGTACCAGTACGTTCAAGTAATTTCTCGCCAAGAAACATTCATCATTTGAGCTCTATGTGAGTCGACAAGCGTTGCTTACCCTTGTACCAGCTTCTTAGGCATGATTAAGCGTAAATAAATAAATAAATTTATTTATTTATTAGAAAATAAATAACTTTCGAACAATATTGCCAGACATGACACTTTATATATATATATATATATATATATAGTAGTAACTGTATTTTTCAATAGGCCAAGCGTATTTAGAAAAATGAGAAGCACCACTTCGCGGATATCTTAGGTTTCTTTACCCCACAGTTTCGGTCGGTGGACCGACCTTTTTCCCTTGAAAAAGGTATCCATTCGGAACCTCTAATGGTCCACCGGTTATCCATCCTACACATTGCATGGCCTGCCCAGCTCCATTTTTTCCGCTTAATGTCAACTAGAATATCGGCTATCCCCGTTTGTTCTCTGATTCACACCGCTCTCTTCCTGTCTCTTAATGTTAGGCCTAACATGTTTCGTTCCATCGCTCCTTGTGCGGTTCTTAACGTGTTCTCGAGCTTATTTGTTAACCTCCAATTTGCTGCCTCATATGTTAGCACCGGTAGAATGCAATGATTGTACACTTTTGTTTTCAACGACAGTGGTAAGCTCCCAGTCAAGATTTGGCAATGTCTGCCGTAATGCTGGAAATGCTGCGTAATGCTGCCGTAATGCTGGAAAAATTATCGACGACGCGCCATGGGTAGCCAATCAGATAGCTCGCCCAACTGACGACACTTGGGCAAACGCGTTAATTGGGATGGGCCGACTGAAAACTCAGGGGAGCGGCGCCGTTGCGATCGGTAGCGAGGCACATCTTTAAAACCTTACAATTAGCTAAACGCTTTACGCAGGGCACTTAAATGTGTCACTTAATGATCAGAAGGACGTACTCTAACAACTCAGTACGTTCGTACAAAATCGTCAAAATTGTTCCAGGGTCCCTTTAATATACGTGTGCCCCACTCATGCTTATCCCGAAACAGGCCTGTAGTATGTGCAAATAAATTGGAAAAAAAGTAAATGTAGGTAATGAAGTTGCAAAAGATGCAAAAACAATTCTACAACATTATCACAAAAACTAATCTTCAAACAAGTTACACTGAGCATGCTGTGACAGATAAGCTGCGTTGCATGCGGATATGGTCTACGAACTCACCTCTTCGTCGTTAACCATACAAGGTGGGTCAAGCGATACGTTTTCGAACCCGGGGATTTCCATGGACGCCACACTGGCGTTGTCGTCTGAGTCACCAAGCTGCGCACATCAGTTAGTCAGATTTCAAGCGTGAATCAATCATTCGCCAAACAAGGTCGCCCTAAGCACTTGTTGGTCGACAGAGTAGTCAGCTAATAACCGTTGTTGTTATTGTCATTACAATAATAATACCACTCTCCTATTCGTTTAGGCCCACATGTTTTCGAACAGAAGTTGCCATTGACCGGATAGTAGCACAATTCGAAAATTTTAACAGTTCCTCACATGACACGATTTATTCAGACTCCAAGGCCGCTATCAGGGCCTTTCAGATGGGAATGGTGGCTCCCCAGACCCTACGTATCATCCAAAATGCTAAAGACCTCAAACATCCCTCATTGGTCTGGTTCCCTGTGCACCTTGGAACCATTGAGGGTGCCTCGCTCAACCCCATGCAATGAGGAGGCGCACTCGGCTGCACAAGGTTTGACTGACAGTGCGCTGGGTAACGCCTCTCCTGGGCGACCCGAGCCTCTCTGCTCGTACAACGAGATCTGCAAGTATAATTATCTCTCAAGAAGACTCCTGCCTCTGCCGCACTCCTCGCTGTGCAGGACCCAGGCAGTCACTCTCAGACTTCTACCAACAAGCACTTACCCGAGCCCTGCGACACTGCACACAACGTACCCCGAACGGTTCCCAAGCCCGACTGCCCCTGTGTGGTGGTTATGCGGACTTCGAGCATATCCTGCGGGGCTGCGCCTCTGCCGGTCCCCCTTTCACCCAAGAGGAAATTATGAAGCTTATTAAGGCCCAGGACCAGACCTCTCAAATCCTGGCAGTCCAGAGGGCCCGTGAGAGGGCCGTCAGGTTTGACCTGATGGTCCCCGAGTGGGTCTAGCCAGGTGACGTTGAGTTTACTCGCGTCTCTTGTGGACCGAATCAAGTTGTTTCACTCACTCACTCACTCAGTTCCTTAAGAGATGAGGAGACGTTTACTCTTTTCCGCATATACATAGATATTCTGTCGTCAGCATCTGACAACGGTAATTAAACAAAAAGCTCGCTGTTGTTCGACTTCAGTGAGGTAAGTCAGTGTATAAGAACTGACTCCAGGGAGATTATAGCCTTCAGCTATCTTCAAGTCCGAGGATGATAGCTAGCTCGATTACAGCGACTTGACGAAGTTAGTACAGGAAGCCGCAAGTACAATAGAAGACAGAGAGTTGAAGGTAAGATAAGTCCATGTACGGTGCCCAGCGATTCTAACACGATAATCGGATCGCACGGCAGCTCGCACTTCTTGCGCCACGGTGGGAGCTGGGGGCACCGAGCTGATGCATTGTGGTACACGGTGACCCTAGGGTGAAAGTGAAGGCCCTTTGTGACGCATTGTGACTTGTGCATTTCCATAGAACAGTCTTTCTTTTTTTATTTCATTTCATTTTATTTAAGATTGCTTCGGGAACTGTTTTAGGTGACATGGCAAAAGGCTTTAAAATTGCCGGACTTGGCCATGCCACCACGACAGCAACGGCAGCTTGTCTACACAAGTAGGTCGCGAAAAGTAGTGCTGGATTACTGTCGTAAGAAAGAAAATATAAAATATCTTCTAGTTTGTGTTGTACTGCACTTATTATCAATACTCATTTGGAAACGTTCCATGCAGTAAATCCTTACTAATGCGCACGTTGGCATAAGACACGCTACGTGAAAAAAAAACGTTAGATACTTCTTGGGGCCGCTAGTTATCAGTGCGGTCACGGTCACATGGAAATGCCACGTGACCACGCTAAGTCAATCAATCATACACAGGCAAGAGTAGGGAAACACGATGATGAAGAGAGCGGCGACTTGATGAGAGAATGACCCTACACCTTGAAACTATTTATCTAGGGATACTATAGATACAGCCCCAGAGTTTGTTCCCTCTAGTAATATTTCTAGGAAACTATGCTTTCGGGACTCTACTAACTCCCCCTTGCGGATTTCCATAGAACAGTCTTTCTTTTTTTATTTCATTTCATTTTATTTAAGATTGCTTCGAGAACTGTCTTAGGAGACATGACAAAAGGCTTTAAAATTGCCAGACTTGGCCATGCCACCACGACAGCAACGGCAGCGTGTCCACACAAGTAGTTTTCTTGCGAAACATACAAAATACATGAATGTTGAAGAACACTGAAATCTTATAAACGTAACCCAATTTGCGCATTTGTAATATAGTCATAAACACGAAGCTAATTAATATGTTATACACCGGTACTAATAATAAGCACTGAAAGCAGAAAACGCGGAAAAGCAAAATACACAAACAACTTATACATATTAGTTCCAATACCCTATACACGTATCATTTACCAAATATAAACAGATGTTAAAACACTTTCGCATACAAGATATTCTTCACACAGAAACATGTATATAAAACACTGTGTCTAAGTAGTACGTTTTATAATTACGCAAGTAAAACTTCCTTGTTCTTTTTTACATCTCAGTGGCGAAACGCCGCAGTCTAGTGTATCGAGTATTAAATGGTACTTGTTTAAGAGGTGTGGCATTTGGTACCCACCAGTGGTGTCTCCTCGTCAGAGCCGTCACTGTCATCGTCATACGCATTGACGCTCTTGGCATCTCCTGCAGCCCTCAATGCGTCATTCTGCCTCTCCTTTCTCTGAAAATTAAAGAGCATGCTGCTGATAAAGCTCTTTAGTTGACCACGCCTATTATTGTAACCACGTCGTTTAACACGCTGTGTAACTTCTTTTATTACTATAGCCGCATGGTGCTTAAAAATTGTTTAAATGTCGAACTTACATTATTATTGCTTGTGCATTATTAGCGCATTGATTATTAATGTACTTAATGAGCGAATGTTAGGCTGATATTGGAATAGTGTTTTGCGTAATTATTGCTAACTTCGTTTTCGTAGCCTTTCTTTTCTGTTTTTATTATCTTAAGCGCTAGAGCTGCAATAGATACATAAATTTCCTCCACACATCAAGAAATGCCTTTGGCTACGTCGTCTCAGCTCCTGTTCGCTGTGCTACCATCAGGAAGTAGGAATTGGTTGTAGTAGTGTTGGTACAATGTTGAAAAGTGGCAAGCGAAAGGGGAAACATTCAAGCCCGCTCACCGCACTGTAACCGACTGCGGCTGACATATGAACGGCCGCCAGCAGAAGAGGGCGGGGGAATACGAGTGAACGATGTGGGTTGAGGGTAGGACGCAGGATAGATAGTAAGATATACACATTGGTGCGGCTCGAGGTGGCGTTTGGGCAAGGATCCACCAAGCCCATTGATAAATACATCCTGTAGTAAGAATGAAGGAAAAAGGGTGTAATTTACATTATTTAAACTGGCCCCTGGTACGGACGCCCACTCCATCAGGAGCGTATTAAACGTCTGAGTTCACATCAGGACACGTCAGAACCACCCACACTGCACCACACGTGACGGTGACAAGAACTTTTATTGGTCCTGAGAAACTGGTCAGGGGGAGCCGAAGGCTCCCTCAGGTCAAGTCGGTGGCTCCGCCCACGATGTGCACCACACGTGTCCGCTTTTTTTTCCCGTCGTCTTCTCTAGGAGACTGGACTGGGGAATCTTATGTCGGGGAATCTAATCGTTCAGTCGGTCGCCACATCCCTCCCATGTTGACGCACCGTTCCGCCAGGCCCGCCTCCAATGTCGCTCCTCCGCCGCTACATTCTTTAATTTACGTGGCCACCTGGGAAACTGAGCTTGAAGCTGTTCCCACGGTTTTGGGCGACGATGGCCCCTTTCATCAATTAGCGGGCTTTGCGTGACGTCCCTCTGGTCAGGATCAGGATTAGTAGTAATCTTCACGGTAATTATCGTTTCCATCGATGGTGGTGGTGGTTGTTGACTCGACGCGAGCTCCTTTGTTAGAGCGTCAGTCTATGACACGCCCGATTGCTGTCGCTGCGCGCGCTGATGAATGGACTGCCTCGTGGGTATGCGCTTGTCCAGGTTGTGACGTAACAACATTAACCGATGTTTGTTTTTATGCGAACACTTCTTTTAAAGAAACATTTCACATCTAGGCATCTAGGCCACTGCCGTTTTTGCAGATGGGCAACGTTGCTTGAGGGGGACATTAGCAACAACAAGAATGTCAACTATAATTTCGCTACCTACCTCCAGTAGGCAAATTACAGTATTGTTTACTCACATCTCTCATTTACGAAATTGAAGCCGAGGAGTACTGAAATCATACCTGATTAGCAGGAAGCAGCCTTTTCGAGATATGCGACCTAGAATGTTCCACAAAATTCATTGGTCTTCCAGTTAAGTTTCCTTAAAGAGAGCCTCGAACAGTTCGGAACAGCCTTAACTGGAACTCCGAGGCATTTTTGAGCAGATTACGGAGACAGAAAGCTCGAAAGTAATGCTAATTAGAGGATGTCTCAGTGTCCGGATTCGGCAAGTAAAGCGTTTGACTGTGCGGATCGTGGAAGGCCTAGTATCGCTCTAAACTAGAGCCACTCGATTATATTCTCCTAGCTGAGCCATTAGTCGAGGTGGAACATTGACCAAAGTGGCAGCAAAAACTCCTTTTGACAACGCTGGAAGGGCTATGTTGTGACGTACGCAAACCTTCTGCAGCAAGACTGTGGTTACTCGGTGCCGCAATGCTCGCGTCTGAGTTCTCTAGAAACGCAGC
Organism: Dermacentor silvarum; assembly: GCF_013339745.2. Taxonomy (NCBI): domain Eukaryota; kingdom Metazoa; phylum Arthropoda; class Arachnida; order Ixodida; family Ixodidae; genus Dermacentor; species Dermacentor silvarum. The sequence goes on from NC_051162.1 coordinate 131,117,649, forward strand.
GCTTCATAGGTAGCTGGGAATATAGGAGAAGGTGCTCCTCGGAGGACCAATGAAAAGCTCTTAAAAACTATTCGTTGGTGACTTCCGGGCATCAACGACCAAAGCGCCCACGGCTACTCAGCCGTAACAAAGCCCGTTTAAACAAACACTGACCGCCACAATTCACCTGTCTGAACAGCTGCTAGGCTGCGACGTGGTGAGACTGTGGCCGTTCTACTGTAGTTCCCACCAAACTTAAGTGCTCAAAGCCGCGTCACCGTTGCAGCTTGCTCCTTGAATAATGTAACTGGTCGATTGTAATTGGTTACTGAAAAATCTAGCTGAACTACAGTGAGCTTTACAAAGTAAAAAAGTAGTTGATCAATTTCAAAATTTAGTTATTTACATGTAATTTCTTACGTACCAATCTGAGCATCAAGGACGACAGCAATCGTCGTCAGTGCAACGCAATGGACGGACAAGGCAAACTGAGGAGCACTTAATTACGGTCGCAGCAGAACATTTTATACTGCACTGAAGACGCATTTACATCCGTCAAGTGGTTCTTGTACATAAACAGACTTAATTCTCTTAATGCGTTTCTCCATGATGAGTGTGCTGAATACAAATTGCTCGTATTTCTGCAGATATGCTTGTGCAACTTTATGCTTTCCTATAAGAGGATTTTTTTTTTCGTGTACAAGTTGTACACCTTCTTCTATAGCATATTTTACAGTGTCCCATGTCACACTGCTCGAATACACCGCGAATCTTGGTGTGCATACACCTCGTGAATACACCTCGAATCTTGAGGGCAGCAGAAACAACCACGAGTGCTGTTATAGACTATTTGTAGAACACTCGGCTATACACTCCAGGATTTTCAGAGACCACTGTGTCATGTGATCTTCCTTTCCTCGTAACCATCTTTCATCATACTTTTCAGTCCCCTCCCCTCTTTCTCGTGTGCAGAGTAGCAGGCCAGATCATACTTTCATCGCGGACAATTTTCTGTGGCACTGAAGTGGAGTCGAAGCGCGCACAAGTATAAGAGCGCTTAAGAAAAAAGTTCGTTTTCATCAGCTTTAGTTCAAGCTGAGGAAGAAAAAACATTACCATCATATTTATAACCGCAAAATAAGACAACTCACGCTGCTGAGTAATAACGTTGACCTATTTTTTTTTCTTCTTCCGTGTCTCGGCAAATGCAAAACCGCCGCATGTGGAAGCTACGCAGGTTCATTATCTGTTCTGAGAAACCAAAATTGCTGTAAAACACTGCCGGACTACTTTGCGCAGCAATACACGTACACAAGCTCCGGCCCGGTAGCTTTGCCTTCATTGCCACGCAAAAATGGCCCCGTGTATCTGAGCTCATGCCGACCTCTATGGCTTTCCTGGTGGTGATGATGATTACCTTGCGCTTGGAAAGCTTCAGATTCACGATCCCTTGGATAATGTGTCCGGTCATAGACGCAGCTCCCATAACCGCCAATGCTCCAGCCACAACGGGCAGTTCCACCACGGCCAAAGCGATGGCTCCAGCTGCCAGACCAGTGGTCAAGAAGCCGTGCACAGCCTTGAAGGCCACGGTATCGAAGATCGTGCTCTTTTTTTCTTTCAGGTACTCGCAGTAGACCTCGAAAGTGGTGTCGATTCTCTGAAACATCAAAGACATCGCTTACGTATATATTAGAAGCAGACGCAATAACGGACCCCAATAAGAACACCCATTTTTTCGGGTCTGTTTCGGGATAGGGAAATCACTAAGTATCGATCGGTATACAAGCCTTCCGTGCGAAGCTCCATGATGAGTCTCTTTAGCGTTGGACAGTGGCCGTATCTAGTCCTTGAAAAACATTTGGATTTTACCAAAGACCAAACTTAGCCATGTAGAAGGCAAGCAAACGCAATTAAGTCGGTAGGTCGAGCCACTAAATCGAAATCCTTGAGCCATTACGTCTGCAGCCATTATTGGGAGCACAGGACTGGCAGGGTCTCAACTAAATTCAATAGAAATAAATTCGTCCAAAGGAAACATGGATCACTAGCATCTGAACTTGAGCTTGTTGGTGCGGATTCATGATACAAACAAACTGCTAAGGACTGGACAACAAAGAAAGTATATGGTGCAGGGTAATTGTGTCCGTTGCGCAGTTTTTATATCGTGGAAATATACGCATATACTCACTAATCTGTCTATGTCTTACATGCGTGAACGGGCAGCCTGTGCAAAGCTTTGTTTTAGGACATCGAAGGTGCTGCACTACAAATATTATATTTGAAGAAAAAAAAACATCGGAAAACGAATAGAACAATCACATGTCGCAATAAGAAAGGACACCTGTATTTCTCCTTACATGAGCGTGTTAACGGCAGTGCCAACAACTAATATAACGACTTGTTGTACAAACGAACGCACGCCATAACATAAATTATCACATGGGAAATAAATAGAAATACTAAATCATTCAAGAGTGGAAGCTTGGACGAGTTAGTAATTGTTCCTAGCGTTGTTTTGCGCAGCACATTAATGCTATTAGGAAAAGTACGGATGAGAAAGAGAGCTGACTTTCAACTGATTTTTATTTTCGAGACGAGCAGTATATATACAGAGGTGTCTAGAAAACCAACCACAAAAAAAAAAATGTCGCAGTTTCACCTGAAAGGCGAAGCATCAATTGCGATAGCAAATTAGTAGAGAGCTATACGAAGTAAGGATAGTAGTTTTATCAGCTATATAAACTTGGACATGCAGCAGCACCAGCAACGTGCAGAACTGTTGTCGACGCCGTTGGCGTTTCGCCCGCGTTCGCATCGAACATGCACGGCGTTGGTGACTGTTGCCGGGGCCCTGGGGGTTGTGGTGGTGGTGGTGAAAACTTTTATTGAACAAAGAGAGAGAGAGTGAATCCCATGAGCTCCATGAAACTAGGTGTCGTCCTTAGTCCGGGACGTCATTGGTCGAAGCCGCCACTCGAGCCCGTTGGACCAGAGCTCGTTGTTCCTCTAGTCCTGGGGCGGCTCGGAGGTTTTCGACGAGATCATAATGGGACACTCATCCAGCAGCGTCGGAAGTCTTTACCACTTTCTCGCCTCGCAACGTTTTTATATACATACGCATTTGGTGCCGCAGCTAAATATCGCCTCCCCTCCCTCCCTCCCGTCCCCCCACGGCCTTTTGCGCGACGGAAGAAGTCGCGTTTGCTCTACATATATGGTGGTTGTAAAGGGGGAAAGAGACGCTTAATTCTGCAGCCCTTTAGGGAGCACGGCGCAGAATGCGCGTTTGCTTCCGCCGTGCGTTCGCTCCCCGTGAAAGCGCGCTTCGACTCGCACATACAGCATACGGCGCACGGCCACGATTTCATCGCCATTTGACGGTCATACGGAACTTCACAGCGATGGCAGAAATCCGCTTTGAGTGTCCATATAATTGCTACCGCAATAAAAACCAAGACGAGTCAATTCGCTTATGGCACGTGTCCACTATTGCCCCTCAACCAGGCCAAGTAATTAATCACGCTCTAGGCGTGATAGTGCGATATTCACTGCCGCGATTGTGGCTGCATCCCCCTTCTTGGTCAGCACGTAGTATTAGCAAGGCACAGGTCCCAGTTAACACATGAAATAATAGAAGCAGAAGCAATTTTGTAAGCTCGGTGGCTGCTGCATAGGTATCCCTTCTATTGCACTATCACGCCTTGAGCCTCATTACCTGGCCGGGTTGATGGCTAATCATGTCCACGTGCTATAAGCGAATTGATTCGTCTTTGTTATCCTTGGTTTTGTTTATATAGTGGGCGCCTCGAAAATAAAAAGCATTCTTTTTCCTGTGCACTTTTCCTAAAGCCATTCATGCGCTGCGCAAAACACCATTATAAATCATTTAAGACTGGCGAGGGTTTTTTTTTTTTTTTCTTTTTCAAACCCCCACATTCAATTCCTTCAGCTTAAGAATGGTGATTACTAGATCAGAACATTAGAAAATATAAGTTGCTCTTTAAAGTGATGTCTCCCAGAGACGGCTCTCCCTGAATAACAGAAAAGGATCTCGAACGCTGCGCTTTTTGCTAGCTGCGTGCGCCGCAAGCGATTCGGGAGCAGGAAACACGTCACAGTCGACGTTCAAAACAGCGATGAATCGGGTTGGTTCGTGGCTGTTTATAGTTTATACTTGTGCTGTGTACTTAATGACGAGGACGTCGTCTTTCTTCCCGTCCTCTTCATTAAGTACGCAGCGCAAGAAGAAACAACGAACGTCGTAGACGCCATGTATTGGACCCCATCTATTCATTGATTCAAAGCACTACCCTTACCTTAATGTAACTCCAAAAACTTGCACATCACCATTCCTTTCCCAACTTTAAAGGCAACGAATTTTCACTTTGGCTAATTTATTGCAGCAATTGTGCCAAAGCTGTAGGGCTGGTAGTCGTTTTATTTTTTGCATAATAGCCTTTAAACAGCACCTTAGCAGACAATGCGTGCATATCGTGGTTAACAGCTCAAAAACCTAGCACATCGCCTCCGAAATTTTTAGCATGTCGCAGGCGCCGTAAAAAAATCTGAGGTCACGGCCAAAAAACGCGCTGGTTGTAGACGTTCCAACGTCTGCGTCATTTCCGGCGAATAGCAATGGCGGGGTTTCGTGTTCAGTTTCGGCATTGAAAACTTCTATTTTTGCGAGGATATCGTCACGCATTCATTCGTATTTCAAACGCACAATTTTGCAGGCAGGCTGTTCCATATATACGTTATCTGAAACTATAAGCTCTTTACGCCTTCCAACATTTCGTTGCACTAGGCCTTTAGTGAGCCGATAACAAGTGGAAGTAACGTGCCTCTTTGAGCTTCTCCAGGTAGAGCAGTGCCAGCTCCTCTCCGCCCAGTTTGGGCTCGTCTGAATACCGCTCGAGCGCCTGCTCTCGGAGCCGGTAGTGGTGACCCTGCATGATCTCGCGACTGGCGTCACCAGGACCCTGCCACACCTGCAAGCATGCAGGAGCTGTCAGTCTGCTGCAATTCCGCTTGCCGCCTAGATCTGTGGCACCATGGGTTGCTATACTCCACACATTGGCGCATTCCATCATATTGTCCAATTCATCATCTTGTCAGCTTTCATTGGTCCAGAGAGCTTCTACGGCCCCTCTGATTGGCTCGAAATTCCGCCATTACGGAATTTGAGAACATGGCGGAATTCGCCGATGTTCATAATAGCACCCATCGACGCCACGGCTAGTACATGGCATCATCGCTCTAGTCCATCGCATTCCTGTAAGCACGGGTAATACGCTATAAATCAAGACGCAGCCAATTCGTCACGCTACCAGTTCAGCACCTTTTATACAGCTTCTCCTTTCCTTTCTAAAAATAAACAATCAACAATTAATTGATCGGTTGATTGATTGATTACACATCATCTCAGGAGAAGGTATAACTCGGGAGCTATTTAAACACATCGGAAACGAGAAATAGCTTTTTCTTGGCAACCACTGCAGAAAATTTGATGAGGTTTGATGCATTTAAAAGAAAAGGTAAAATCTAGGGACTGTCTGAAACATTTCTTTTAATTTAGGCCGTCAAATATTTTCTAAAAATTTTTGAAAATCACAAATTTCGCAAAAACAAAACAATAAAGTTTACAACACCAACTCGGCGCTGAAAACAGAAATCATAATTCTATAAATTGCATGTAATAGTACATCTAAAGCGGACGAAATTGATATGTTGTCACGTTATAGCGACAGTGAAGAACACACTAATAAAGCTGTGAATCACGAAGCAGCTTTTTATTGGGCAGACTTGTGCCCACAAACGCAAGCGACACTCGAAGCACAACTGTAACGGCGATCCAACACCACCTAGATAGTACAAGGCCTACGCACTCCGATCCATGACGTCATGTTACCTGGCCCGACTGCCATATAATCTAATGGGGATGCTCCCGCGTAAGCAACAGTGATTTTGACGTCACCGCTTTCGTCACGCCAGCCTTGGCAATGGAAATTTCGGGCCAGGTAGCATGACGTCATGTATCGGAGTGCCTAGGCCTTGTGCTATCAAGGTGGTGTTGGGCGAGCATACACAGTCGGCGATCGCCGAAACCTAATCTGTGGGCCAAGCGCATCGGCTCTTATACATGGCTCGTCGATAGTGCCAGCGTATAAGCGCTGGTGCTCGCATACCTTCCAGAATGCTATTCGCGTCGCACATACAACCAGATTACGCAAAGCTTGGGGAGAACATACACAACAGATAGAAGCAACGATAACATTCGAGTAAGTTCTAAATCATGCAGGCGCGCGATGCGCTTAGCGATGACTTCAATTTGTTAGCGGGTAAAATGAAGTCCCACAAAAAAGTACAAGCAGGAACACGCGTCAATATTACACATAGCTCTTATATACAGCACTAAAATGGGAGCAGGACTTTTGCAATACCGCTTTATCATAGTAACCAATTCACGGAAAATATCAATGATTAAATCAAATTCGTCTGCTTTGGGTGTTCTAACGGATGCAGTTTACCAAACTGTGACATCTCTCTTGGTGAAGAGCTATGGATTTGTAAACGTAGTGCTTCTATTTTTTACAAACTTGCCGATTTTCGGCAATCGTTGTAAAAAAAAACTTAGTCCGTAAATTAATATTCTCGTTCCAACAGTCACTAAATTAAATTTTCTCGGTCCAAATGCAACAAACTTCATTATAATCGGCCCAAAGGTTATCTCAGAAAAGCCTTTTTGCGTTTTCCACCTGATTGAATAGGCGATATCGAAGTTGGGCCCCAGCTATATCATCCTCTTAATGCGCCAGCCTGGAGTGGGCAGATAGCTGTGGGCAGATAGCTGTGGGCAAATAGCTGTGGGCAAATAGCTGTGGGCAAATAGCTGTGGGCAAATAGCTGTGGGCAAATCTTTCACTGTGGTTACAATTAAGCTATATTCAGCATTCCTTTATTTCTGTTTCATTCTTTACAGATAAAAAGCTGCAAATACCAGGACAAGAGCAAAAGGTCGCTGTTCCAGCGACTTGACGAAGGCGCCTGCCCCGACTGTGATTTGCAGTAGACATTAGAAATACATCGCTGATGGAATAATGCACTGGAGAACGTGCATTTGAACTTATACCTACCGATATGTTAGAAAATTTGCATATTTCGCACAGCTCAAAGCTCTTTTCCAAAAGGATCAGAGACTTATATACCATGAAGAAATATATTTCCAGCCACAGAAAAATAACATCACAGCACTTAAAACAAAGCTTGCGAAAAAAGTGCAAAACAACGGCGAAGAAGCAAGTTGACACAGACCTTTCTTGCGATGAACAACCCCTTAGCGACACAAAGGCGCATATATATTCCAAAGGTTGCACCCCCTCCTCTTCACCCGCATGTCCTTCAAAAAGCCATTTGGTATAAAGCTGGCACCCGTTTTGTATGGTTCGTTCTCTTCATTTTTCGCTCCACAATACTTCTTCCAGTATGGTAGGTGCCGTTTGTACTGAATTCTTAAATTTCTCACCGGGTTTAGTTGAAGATTGCTTGAAAATACGAGTGTTGCTGTTCTTGTTTGCGTACCCCACGGTGTCTATTTGATACCGACCGATTGATTGATTGATTGATTGATTGATTGATTGATTGATTGATTGATTGATTGATTGATTGATTGATTGATTATTGATTGACTACAAAGCGTGCGAGGGCTTCCTTACTGGATTAAATGCATACCAACTTCCTCTGATTTCACTTTCCTTACGGTATACGAAACACTCACTTCCAGCATACAGGTCGTGTAGAAATCAAGGGCATTTTCCATGGCTGCACGGATACTTGCCGCCTCGGTCACCTGGAGAGCGAAAGAGAAAGTCTGTTGAAAGGCACATTCTTTTGCCCATATACATGCGGATATGCTCTTCGGTATTGGGAGGAGGTCAAAAGGTTCTAGAGGATGGTTGTTAAACGTTGCTCATTAAATGATGATAGCCCAGGAAAAATAGGTCACTGGAGCATCATCTATCCCCATAAACCTCTAAAACAAACCACAGCGGCAAAGAAATGAGAAGGAAAACAAAATCAGAAAGCATGAAAGGATCGAAGGAATCGTGCAAGTCAAGTGTAGCGTTGTCCGCTACTCCATGCAAAACATGTGACAAAATGAATAAAGGAAAATAAAAAATGTCGCAGTTTCGCCCGAAAGGCGAAGCATAAATTGCGAGAGCAAATTAGTAGAGACCTATACGAAGTAGGGATAGTAGTTTTATCGGCTGCATAAACTTGGACACCTTCGCTTACTAACTGAATTGACAAGCGTGGTGTCAGCGCGCACAAGCAAACATGAATAGATAACACTCGATGACCACAGACAACCACTGTCAAAACGGTGGCAGCAAGCGCAGGTTCGCGCGGTCTATCGCTTCAACGGAAACTTAGCGGCGAATGCACAGCGCATACAAAGGTCAGAGCCGTCTGGAGATCGCTTTCAAGATACGGTGCGCGACAGCCCGCACCGGCACAAAGCACGCAGTTGTTAGAAGAGTAGAAGTCACACCCCCCCTTTCTCCCGCACTACATTCCCGCTTTCATCCTTTCGCGTGGGAAATTGCGTCGACAGTTCCCCTTGCGCCCGGTTGCAAGATACGCATTTGGTGCCGCAGCACAGCGTCGCCCCACTCCCTCCCATACCCCCACGGCCTTTCGCACAACAGAAGCAGTCGCGTTTGCTCTCCGCCATGCATTCGCTATCCGTGTAAACGCGCGTCCCCCGCGCGCTTTCACTCCCACACACGGCGCGCGGCGACGATTTTACCGCCCTTGGACTTTATACGGAGCCTCACGGCGGAACTCCACGGATAGGAATTATATGGACACTCCGAGCGCCTTTCTGGCGTCGGCGTCGCCTAGAGGTTCCGTATAAAGTCCACGGGCGATAAAAAAATGTCGCAGTTTCACCCGAAAGGCGAAGCATCGATTGCGATAGCAAATTAGTAGAGAGCTATTCGGAGGAGGGATAGTAGTTTTAACGGCTGCATAAACTTGGACACATTGGCTTACTAACTGAATTAACAATAGTGGTGTCAGCGCGCACAAGCAAACATGCATAGATCACACTGAATGACCGCAGCCAACGACTGTCAAAACGCTGGCAGCAAGCGCAGGTTCGCGCGGTCTATCGCTTTAACGGAAACTGAGCGGCGAATGCACAGCGCATACAAAGGTCAGAGCCGTGTGGGGATAAGAGACGGTGCGGACGACCGGCATCCCTGGGCAAAGCGCAAAGGAGAAGTTTTGGGCAGAGGAGAAGCTGCCCCCCTCCCCCCTTCTTCCCGCTTTGTTGCTTTCGCGTGGGAGATTGAGTGGCAAGATACGCCTTTGGTGCCGGAGCACAGCGCCGCCCCGCCTCCCTCCCTCCCATACCCCCACGGTCTTTCGCGCGACGGTCACGTTTGCTTTCCGCCGAGCGTTCGCTCTCCGTGATAGCGCGCGGGTGGGGGGCTCGCCCTCCGTGATAGCGCGCGTCCCCCGCGCGCTTTCGCTCGCGCATACGGTGCGCGGCAACGATTTTATCGCCCTTGAAATGTATACGGAACCTCACGGCGACGGTGACGCCGACGGCAGAAATCCGGTAGAAGTGTCCATATAATTGCTATCGCAATAATAGTCGCCGCGCACCGTATTCTCTATGTGCGAGTGCAAGCGTGCGAGGGTGAGCCGGTGATCGTGGCTTTATATCGCGCACGCAAGAGAGCGAAGCGGGATTAAGGATGCGCTATCTTGGATTAAGGATGCGCTAGCCTGCCCGACGATGAGCTTACCAGAGCCTGTGATGGGGGCCCGGAGCAGCTTCCTAGGCACTTCCCTTCAGACAGTCAACTCGAGAGCGTTCTCTAAGATGTTCACGGAGCGGGCTGTTAAGACGAACGTGCTGGCACACCGCATCGATACCGGCGATGCGCGTCCATGGCAGTGCAAGCCATGGCTGCTCAGCGCACAAGCGAGTCCTCCAGGACCAAGCGCTGAACGAGATGATCGACAACGCTCCAAAAGTCTGTGGTTTTTTCCGGTAGCTTTAGCGCCAAAGAAGGACGGCACGGTGCGCTTTTGGTCAAGAACCGCAAACTCAACGACGTCACGGTGAGGTATTTTTATTCGCTACCCGCAGTTTCCAGCATTACGCATGCCCTGGGTAATGCAACATTTTTTGCAACTCTCGACTGTGCCTGAGATTACCCACAAAGGACAGTAGACCCCAGTGATGTACCGAAAACTGCCTCTGGCTCTCGCCGTTGACTGTACGACTTTATTCGCATGCCGTTTGTCATTGTAATAGCCCCACCTCTTATCAGAGAATGATGGACATAGTGCTCGGGTTTGCAAAGTTTCTGTATGCTCTCCGCTATCGAGATGACCTAACTGCGTTTTCCCGTACGTTCCAGGAACAACTTGAGAATTTGCACACCATCTTGCACCGCATGCGTGATGCAGGCCTAACGATTCACCCTAGAAAAATTTAGCTGGCGGTTAAAAGAATCAATCTTTTAGGCTTCGCTGTACACAATGGCAGGTTGAAGACGAGTCCAAATAAGTTGCGAGCAATCGCCGAGGAACCTCCTCCAAACAACGCGAAAGGGTTGCAACGGGTATGGCCGATTTTTATCCATAATTCATTCCGCACTGCGCAGACATCTCCCGACTTCTGAGTCAGCTTCTGCGCAAAGGCGCAAAATGGCGATGGGAAAGTGAGCAGCAAGATGCCGTTGATGCGCTCCTGAAAGCAATTGATGATAATGCCCCCCTCCAGCTGCCTGACCTTCACAAACCTCTTGTCTTGCACAGTGACGCCAATGAATACGATCTTGGAGTGCTACTTTTGCAGGAATGCGCAGGTGTTCTGCACCCAGTGGCGTTTGCGAGTCACACTCTCAATGGTGCCGAACGAAATTATTCGGTAACTGAGAAGCAGTGCCTGGCTATAGTTTTTGCCCTGACGAAGCTTGGCATGTTTTTAGATAGTACTCTTTTTGAGATGCAAACTGATCACCAGGATTTATCTTGGATTAAAGGCCTGTAAAGTCAATGTAGAAGAATAGCGTGATAGGCTCAGATACATGAGCACTGCAACTATACCATTAAGTATAAAAAGGTCTGTACAAACACCGTCGCCAACGCACTTTCTCGTGCGCCAGTTTATTCTGCAACCCTCGCAAAACCTGAACAAATCGTGACGGTGACCACAGCACACGTAAACAGCGATTCACGCTGGGGCACACTAATCATTAAACAGGAGTTTCTTGCAGCACAGCAGGACGACGGGTTCTGCCGCAAGGTGTCCGCAAAGCTGGCAGAACATGTACCAGTAGACACAGCAAGGAGCGTTGCGACTGACTGCTACACTCTCAGAGAGGCAGGCCTGCTGTTGGGCTACATCCCTGAGGTGGACGTTGAAACAGGTGACTCCTCGTTTCGTGTTGTGCCACGAAAGCTACCTAAGTCCTTCATCAGGTAGTAAACCATGGCAGCGGAATAAGTGGCCATTCCTCAGGACCAAAAAGTTACGAGAAAATGTCGTTCACTTACATGGCCTGGATTGAAACAAGGCGTACTCCGGTATGCTCGTTCATATCAAGTCTGCGAGAAAGCTAAGCCAGGCGGCGGGCTTCCGTAGGGCACCATGAAGTCCATTTAGACCACATCACAATGGAAGATTGCAGCATGTTACGTCATGGGCCTCTGCCCCATGAGCCCGCGCCGTAATTAGTTGCTGTTAAAGACCACTTTACAAATTGGGTCGAATTGTCTCCCTTGCGCATGTTGACTTCACAGAAAGTATGGGAGTGCCTCCTTGAAAAGTTCAAGTTTGGTTTCCCAGAACAGCTGATCACGGACAATGCGACGTAATTCACCTGCAAGGTCATCACAGAGTGCTGCAAAGCTATGGGAATTCGTTGAATCTTCATATTTGTGTACCATCCTCAAGCCAACATCACAGAGTGAACGGCAATCTGAAGTCGATACTGGTCGCACAAACAGCTCAGCACAAAGACTGGGACTTGAAACTTCCGGAGATAGCCTTGGCCACGAGAACAACAGTGAACCGCTCCACTGGCTTTAACCCGTACAGCTGAACTTATGCAAAAAGTTGCGGTTTCCACAGCATGACCTAACACAATATTTTAAAACACACCGTTTGTCTCGTGCGAAATTTGCAGGTGACCTTCAGAGGCGGCTGACAGATGCCACTGAGCGGTCTGTGGGGGTAGGGGGCTCTTACCCCTCGCTCACCTATGCATAGCCACATCTTCATATATACCATTCAGAAATGCCTGCCCATTTCGCGCAGCTCCAGCATCCACAGCTACAATCAAACATCTCTTGTAGATATATCCTGGCCTAAACCAGGGCCGCGATTTTGTAACGATGCCTTATGACTTATTGTATACTAGTCTTATCATCCACCGCTCACGGCCGGCTGATCCCGTTGATAACGCGAGCGGACCGTCGCTCTGACCACTGACAAAGCGCGATAAGCGCGAAAAGGCATTATTACCGGAAAGGCATCGCTACAAAATACCGGCCCAGATCCAACGACGCAACCTGCAAGTGGTGGGCCTTCATTACAAGAGCCCACCGACTATGAGTCTTGGCTCCATAGGCCACCTATCAAACATGCCGAGTTTCGCCGTCGCCAGCAATTTGACCTTCATTTGACCGCAGCTGCGCCGTAGCCTTGGCAACGCATCACGGGACTCACCACGCGCCTGGCTAAAGCCCCCCCCCCCCCCCACCCCTACACGCACACACACATTCAGCGCTTTTACCGGCATCTCTTGCCGTTGCGTCTCTCGGTTTCGTCGGTGACGGCGGCGAGATCTGGTGTGTCTTGAGCACGACGTTTCGCCTTGGCACCTCCCTCAGCGTTGACGCTGAGCGACGCCGCGTGACTAAACGCCAGAAAACGCAGGGAGAACGCTGAATGTGGGGTGGCCTAGGGAGCCTACATACAAGAAACGGCGTTGCATGTAGGCTCCTTAGGGTGGCCTTAAGAGGAGCGCCACGCTCGCCTATATTCAGTGCGAGCTTGGCCATGTTGAGAGCGAGGCGGCCGGACCGTCTTCTGTGAGCGTTGCGCGGGAGCGGGAGGCTTTGAGTCATCGTCCGCAGGCGGCGTCTGACCACCCCGCGGGTAATCTAGCCACCGTACCGCGGGTATCGCCCGGCGAGCTGCTTCACTGGAGAGAGAGAAACGAGAAGGGAAAGGTAGGGAGGTTAACCAAGGACGTGCCCGGTTGGCTACCCTATGCTTGGGGAGAGGGAAAGGGGAAGAATAGATAAGGAGCGAGAATACGAAAAAAAAAACAGCATAAAGAGTCAGTTATTCACACAGTCAGTCGCAGAGGAAGGTCCACTGTCACAAGCGCTCATATAGTCCAGTCTCCTTCAAGAACTGAAGAGCTTTTGTGGCCTTTCGCATGCAGGAATGCGTAGGCAATGGTCCCAGAATCTTTTCCTCTGACAGCACTTTGCTATCTAACATGCTGAGTTGAGTTTGAAGAATCCGTCGTTGAGCGTCAAAAGCTGGGCAATGACACAGAAGGTGCTCTAGCGTCTCATCGCAGCCGCACAAATTGCATGCCGCACTGTTAGCCATTCCTATTAGGAATGAATAGGAATTTGTAAATGCGAAGCCCAACCACACGCGACACAGTAAAGTTGCTTCACCACGGGAGAGTCCAGGTGGCAGGCGAAGTCGCAATTTAGGGTCGAGAGAATGCAAGCGTGAGTTGCTGAAACCTGGTGAATTCCATCTTTGAAGTGTGATGTGGCGAGCTTCACTGGAGAGGGTCCGGAATGCCAAGCGCGCGAAGCTAACGTCGGATACTGAGGAAGAGCAAGCCATTCGGCTCGCAAAACGCCGGAAGCGGGACCCCAATGTTGGTTAAGCTAATCAAAGGCTAACCAAGTGAAACCAAGACATAACCAGGCTAAACCAACATCTCGCTTTGCATATCCAGGGTTAGTTGAGCTAAGCCGCATCATATTTAGCTATATCGCGCAAGTGTCCATCACGCGTAATCTTAGCGCCTTTAAGCGGTGATAATCAGCGAGAACGGCAGAAGTACTCTCAAGTGCACTAAGGACTCTCCTGTGAAAGAGTCGTCTAATGCGATATTCACTTTAGGACGACGTAGGACCATGTTATAGTGTCACCGAAACCAATCTGCATTTGTACATTTAAACGTTTACACTGTTGGGAAAGCTTTCGACATTAAAAAAAAAAAAACAGAAGAGCGCTACCGTGCGCTTCCGAAAATCAGAAGCACTGACCTCCTTCATAGATGTTGGCTCACGCAGCCGGCCTGTCTTGGTTGCCCTCACGTAGACCTGCAGGAAACAGTTCCCGTTAAGAAAGCCGCAAAGGAAGCTCGCCGAACTTACCCTAATGTACGTCATCAGCTCCTGACACGTTATTTTGCGTCCGTTGATTTCTTTAGGCAGCAGATTGTCCGGCTCTAATAGTAACCCCGCAAATTCCTCAAGGTGCAGTTTGAAGGACTTGTCAATGTCCGACAGGCGGCCATCAAATTCATCAGGAGGTGGTGACTGTATCGCCACCTGTATGACCAGAAGGACAAATTATACATTAGGCAAAATGTCCAAAAATAGAAGTTTGGTCCAATGGTGGATCCACAGCGATAGCCCTGGGGATCTGTCCTCCACCCCCCTCCCTCAGAATGCAAAAGCTTTAGTGCTCACAGTACTAGAGAGAGAGAGAGATAGGTCTATTTAAGAAAGGCAGAGAGGTCGGCCTGAGCGTTAGTTTGCTCTGGCCTGCTACTCTACACTAGGGAAAGGAGGGGGGGGGGGGGGATAAAAAGAGCGATGAATGATGATGAGAAGATAAGGAGGTGCGTATATATACATGTCCATCACGTTGGGGTCATTTTAGAGTCGCGCGTCGAGTCCAGTGGCTTGAAGGAAGACTATAGTCGCTCCGATGACCACAGCTGCGCTGTTGGCATCAGGCGAAGGACCTAATCTCGTCAGATATTGGTCTGTTAGTAACTCGTTCAATAGTAGAAGTAAGGATCTGCTGTTCTCGCGCGTACACTGGGCATGAGCAAATATATGCTCAAGTGTTTCTGGTGCTTGGCAGTGATCGCAGTTGGGACCAGTGTCACTGCAGCCGATGATATGCGTATAACGCCTCGTGAGTGCAACACCAAGACGAATCCTGTGTATCATACCCGTTATACTCATCTTCAGTTTATGAGGCATGCGGAACTTCATTTCTGGGTCCCATTTGTGCAGTCGCCTGTGTCGTCGATCTGGATTGGTCCAGTGCTCAAGTGTAGAGCTGCGCATAACGCACCGAAGCAGGGCATTCGTGTCTGTTCGTGAGAACGCAATGCTTACTTCAGGTGCATTATTTACAGCTATTTTAGCTTCAGCGTCTGCTTGTTCATTTCCCATCACGCCACAGTGTGCAGGTATCCACTGAAAGGTGACATGGTGGCCGCTTTTTGTCAGGATGTCGAGAAGCTCTGCGATTTCGAGAGCTAAAATATAATAAGAGCCTTGTGTCATAGCGCACTCAATGGCTTGAAGAGCGGGTTTGGCATCGCAAAATAAAGTCCATGTGCGGGGAGGTTCTCCTGCAAGGAATCGTATTACCTCGTGGATAGCAAGAAGTTCTGCGGCAGTTGAAGTGGACTTATGGTTTAATTTAAACCGTCGAGTGATGGTCATTTGCGGGATGACAAAGGCTGTGGCGGAGGCACATGGGGTAACAGAGCCATCGGTATACACGTGTGAAATACCACCGTATACTTTAAAAAAATGTGCGATAGGGTAGGTTGCTTAAGGCCAATGGATGAAGCATATACAGTAACGCTAGCCGATTTTGGTTCGCAGCGCACCTAGCGGGTATGTGGAATCTACACAGACTCAGAGATTGGGACAGCAGAAAAACTAATCTCGAAGGTTATCTTCTGGTGATTAGAAAAATTACACGACCTCCAAGATCGCTTCCGTGCGAGTGCTCTTCCCGGAGGCTATATTTCGATTCTTTAACGCGTTGCTTGCATGCATCGAGTAGCTTCGTGTAAGCTGTACCGCCAGAGCAGTAAGCACACGATACTTTGTGTTTATGCAGACATTTTAAATAAACATGACAAGTGTTGGAAGAGACGCAACATTTTATTTTCAAGTCATATTCTCAGTAAGCACATGCACACTTTTCATTCGCAACGTTCGATGAGCGCAAGCACAGAAAGATGGTTACACTGCAAAGTGCAAGACATGCCAATACAGGTGCCATATGTTGAGAATAAATTTCACAAAAGGAATAAACAGGAGATATTATGAAAAACCCCACAGAATAGTAAAACTGCAGAAGACAGCATTAGCATTAAAGAGGAAAGCAACGCTCGTCCTTTGAAGCCCAACCTTTCTTATTAAGCGGTAGTATCGGGCTGCATAGCAAACAAGGAATGAAGGCTACTCGCTGCAGTTGTAAGCCAACCACACTCTCTCCCTGTCCTGCCGTTGTTACTGCGCCACGCAACACAGCAGTAATTCCCGTAGTACTTGACTATGGTCGGCATGACCTGAAAAAAAAAAGTATTGGTTATGTCTTCTCTCCCGCCTTCGTACAAATTTTCACCTACGCACTTCAGATCGCCCTTTCGCGAAAAGCGTCACATGCAATTGCCGCAGCTAAAAACAAAAAAAAAACAAAAGCAACCTTCGGTGCCATGCATGCGCTACTGAGGCAGGAGTGTTTATTCAGAATACGTCATAGCCAGAGCTTACAAACATTCTTCTCAGTTCGCAAGTTCTCTCTAATTGCGCTCATAACAAAGGCTTCAAGCAATCTGCGCACTCCACGAATAACAATCCTAAGCATAACTGCATTCTTTCACACAATTGCACACACGTGCATTGAATTCAGACTATGAATACCGGCGTGTGCCGACTCATTTTCACGCGCCGTAAACGTGCTGCGCAGCATTCCAAATTGCTGTTTCTTACATAATGTGAAGCAATCCACGAACATCATGCGCGAAGTGAAGAACACAAAAAACCTCTCTGCGCCGAACAGCAAAATGCGACAAATGTCAACTTACAGCTGAAGTGACAAATACATAAGCAATTTGCAAAGTAATGAAGGAAAAAACGAACATAATGAAGGCATTCTTACCAAGCAGCAGCCAAGCAGACAGACGTTCTGGCAGACGAACCCAGCAAAGACCACGCAGACGTTATCGCACATCTTTTGTAGCGTCGCCTTGCCTGATCACACCATGGCCGATATTTTGTAGCGATGCGTTATGCTTTATTCTATATACTAGTCTTATCATCCACCGCTCACGGCCGGCTGATCCCGTCGATAACGTCTACAGCCACATAGACAAGTAGACGTATGGTGCACTAGAAAAGTTACTACAGTAGATAACTAGTACGCGCGTTCCCTTGGAGACAGGGAGTGTTGTATTGCCCTCTAGCGGGCGGCATGAAGCTGGGTAGCTCGGCCGCTTTTAGGCTGGAGTGGCCACTCTTGTAATCCGTATGTTTTTCTCTATGGCCAAACTGCCAATCGCAACAGGGGCACCTCGCGGCTACCCTCGAATATCGCCGGCGCGGAAACATGCACGCTTGCAGTCGCAGAGGGACGCGCATGCGCGCAAGCGTCGGTCTCGACACCAGGGATACAGTGTACTAGTACCAGGGATGAGCGGCCAGAGGGAGAGGAGGGCCGTTTCGCCACGCGCTCGCGTACCCCGCAATATTTTGTGGCCGAGTGTACATTCATCAGGCCTACCAAAGCCAGCTAGATTAGAATTGACAGGCAGCGTTATTACAAGAAAGATAAGATAGCAACAATGAACTAATGACGAAAAATACAAATGCGCATGTATCCGTACACACGGCCCAATAAGCACATAATACACACATATACATGTATATACAGGTATGTATATAAGTAATAATAATTTTAAAATTCACCGACGATCACGATACTCCCTAATGCGACATTTGAGCACAGCTCTATGCGGGTTTTTTTTTTTTCATATCGCGTGTCAATATTTTGTATTATGATTGTATAGGTACACGGTATTTATTAGTAAGAGAACGCTGGGAGTAGCGTAGCTGGCGCGGACATTCGTCTCGTGCGGCACACTGCAAACGGAGTGAAGTGCGGCGCGACCGCCTCGCTAATCGAGAGAGGCGGTACCCCATCGTCGCCGCACAGTCCGTCTTGCGCGGCAATACGCTCTTCTTTGCACGCTTTCATTCCACCAACGACGAGGGCGGAACTTTGTGGCGGGGAAATCGTGCCACCACTGTCAGCGGCGACAACACCCAAGGAAGCGTCACATCGAGCCTTTTACTCGCAACCGCTAGCCATCGCCCCTTGCAGAAGCAGTAATCCCCGTCACACACACTGGTACCGTGGACTGACCGCAGCAGCTGACGCCGCGGACGAGCGTAGCCCTCCCCACCTCAGCGCATGCGCAGGCCGTCCCCCTTTCGCTCCTCCTCTCCTCCCGCCTCATGCTCTCACTGTAGCCTCCTCACCTCCTCCTCCACTTTCCTCTTCGCGCATACTTCTTTCATCTGCCGCTGCACTCCATGTTCTCTTTATTCTTTCGCTGTGCTCGTTCGCTCGGTTACGAGGTATTGCAACACCAACGCTCAGCGCAGGAACGGGTGCGTAAGAGCTGTGCTCCAAAACATCAAATATATATATAATATATACCATAAAAACAGCAGCACCTTTAGGCCTGGATGTGGCATGAGAAAGCAGCGGATGCTCTTGAAGCAGCTCTTTATCTTCTCACGCAGCCGCCGCAGGGCCCTGTCTTGTCGGGGCATGATCCTTAGCCGGTCGTCCAGGAGCTTTTGGCCGCCCTCCGCACCGTAGTTCATGTCGCACGGCGAGCTCCAGTCGCGCACTAGAAACCACAGACTCTGGAAGGGTCGCACACTCCCCTCCTCCTGCAAATAGCAGAATTTCATGCAGTCTATAATGAGGTACCAAATTTCATTCTCCATGGGATGAAGGCAACTCAAAAAAGCGGTAGAAACCATAGAGTATCCTGCAAATATTACTAGAGGTAATTTCTAGCACTAATTAAATGATGTCGACGAGAGTAGGAAGTATGGTGGCTTAGCCAGCGTGGAAAGGTGACCTAAATATCCTTTAAAATTTATCCGGTGCTATAGGTGAACAGTGGAATTCATCTCACTAGTGCACAAAGTGGTGCAGCCGACTTACATACAATTCAGACTTACAACTGATTTTTACACCGTAGTTGTGTGAGAAAGAGTGGCAAAAAGGCAACTATAAATGCCAGACAATTTGCCTAAACCCGCCATAACCACCAAATTTCACAACGCTCAGCACCATGGGCTACTACATTTTTCAACGATATGGTAATGAAAGAAGGACACATAATCATATGCTTACATATAAGTAAAATATAAACATAAAATTCACACAGTAGACAGTATTTTACAAAGGGCTCGTAGAAGTAAAATTACAAAATCTTGATCGTAGTAATACACTCATGAACACTTCAACAGTACAACAAATCAGAAAGTAGGCTTTGAGGTTAGATATAACATGTGACGGTGCGCGTACGAAGAACCCTCATGACTCCTGCAATTAACCCATTACCCTCAGTCCCCAGTGGCTGCGGAGCACCTGACCAAGCTAGACCTGGCCAGCTAGACCTGCGACGCGGCAGAGGGCGCCAAGAATATCTGGGTCCGGACAGGCCGCCACTGCAAACTGAACCTGGCAACGTTCAACATGCGCACCCTCTCGAGTGAGGTTAGCTTAGCAGAGCTATTTGAGGAATTATCACGAGGAGGAGGAGAGAAAGAGAAGGCACGGATGTTAACCAGAAATGCGTCTGGTTGGCTACCCTACTCTGGGGGACGGGAAAGAATAGAAAGGAATTATCAGGCATTGCCTCGGCAATTATTGGCCTTAGTGAGGTTAGAAGAACTGGGGAGGCTTATACAGTGCTGACTAACGGCCATGACCTCTGCTACAGAGGCCTTCCAGGATAACAGAGAATTCGGGGTAGAATTCCTAGTTCATGAGGACACAGCGGGAAATATTGATGAATTCTGCAACATTAATGAGAGGGTAGCAGTCGTCGTAATCAATTTGAATAGGAGGTATAGAATGAAGGTATAGTACAAGCCTACGCCCCCACCTCCAGTCACGACGATGAAGAAATAGAATACTTTTATGAAGATTGAATTACCGATGAAAAAGGTGCAAACTCAGTATACTGCAGTCATAGGCAACTTCAATGCATAACTGGGGAAAAAGCAGGCTGGTGAGCAAGAAATTGGCAACTACGGCATCGATTCTAGGAACACTAGAGGAGAGATGTTGGTATAATTCGCGGAAAGGAATAGGCTCCGAATAATGAATACCTTCTTCAGGAAGCACAGCAACAGGAAGTGGACCTGGAAAAGCCCTAATGGCGAAACAAGGAATGAAATAGATTTCATACTCTCTGCCGATCCCAGCATAGCGCAGGATGTAGAAGTGTCAGGTTAGGTTAGGTTAGGTTGACCAAGAGAACAGGCTGGCTTCAGGAAGGGATATTCTACGATGGATCATATCCATGTCATAAATCAGGTAATAGAGAAATCTTTGGAGTACAATCAACCTCTCTATATGGCTTTCATAGATTATGAAAAAAAAAGAGAGAGAGAGATAAATGAGATGCGAAAGGCAGGGAGATAGATTATGAAAAAGCGTTTGGTTCAGTAGAGATACCAGCAGTCATAGAGGCATTACGCAACCAAGGAGTACAGGATGCATACGTGAATATATTGGCAAATATCTACAAGAACTGCACAGCAACCTTGGTTCTCCACAAGAAAAGTAGAAAGTTGCCTATCAAGAAAGGAGTCAGGCAAGGAGACACAAACTCTCCAATGTTATTCACTGCATGCTTAGAAGAAGTATTCAAGCTCTTAGACTGGGAAGGCTTAGGAGTGAGAATCAACGACAAATATCTCAGCAACCTTCGGTTTGCAGATTACATTGTCCTATTAAGCAACAATGGGGACGAATTACAGCAAATGATTGAGGACCTTAACCGAGAAAGTGTAAGAGTGGGGTTGAAGATTAATATGCAGAAGACAAAGATAATGTTCAATAGCCTGGCAAGAGAACAAGAATTCGGGATCGCCAGTCAGCCTCTAGAGTCTGTAGAGGAGTACGGTTATCTAGGTCAATTACTCAAAGGTGATCCTGATCATGAGAAGGAAATTTACAGAAGAATAAAATTGGGTTGGAGTGCATACGGAAGGGATTGCCTAATCCTGACTGGGAGCTTACTATTGTCGTTGAAAAGAAAGGTGTACAATCCTTGCATTCTACCGGTGCTAACATATGGGGCAGAGACTTGGAGGTTAACAAAGAAGCTCGAGAAAAAGTTAAGGACCGCACAAAGAGCGAACGAACGAGAAATGTTAGGCCTAACAGGAAGAGAGCGGTATGGATCAGAGAGCAGACGGGGATAGCGGATATTCCAATTGACATTAAGAGAGAGAGATTGTGGTTGTGAAGGGGAAGAGAGAAAAAAATGTAGCTGGGCAGGTCATGTAATGCGTACGATGGATAACCGGATTTTAGAGTTACAGAATGGATACCAAGTGAAGGGAAGCGCAGTCAAGGACGGCAGAAGACTAGGTGGTGCGATGAAGTTAGGAAATTTGCAGGCGCAAGTTGGAATCAGCTAGCGCAAGACTGGGGTAATTGGAGATCGCAGGGAGAGGCCTTCGTCCTGCAGTGGACATAAAATATAGGCTGATGATGATGATAACATTGCAACACTCGTGCGTGCCTTCGCACATCGCACCTATGTAAGTAACACCCCTTCTGAAAAGAGAACAGGCCACAAAAATAACAAGAATTCACATCTGAAGCATGAGTAGAGAAACATGCATCTTCTTTTGAAAAAAGCGCTACTGAGCGCCATTCTTCTACTATGCTGGTAATAAGATTATGTGTATTCAGTAGCTGAGGAATCAGGGGTGTAAGTTGTTTCCTGCCGTAATTTGTCCGGATTCTGTAATCGTAATAGGTAGTGTCTCTAAAATTATAGATGTGCTGTTTCCGAAAATAAGCTTCACGGAATTCATCTACGTTTGATCTCATTTGGTTGTAAACAATCGTCCCTATCTTAGTGTAAACAAGATTTTCAAACGTTACAATGTTGTGCTAGTGAGAGTGATGCAGAATGCGTTCGGCGTAGAACACCTTTGATTATGCGTACCATTTTGTTTTCTTTTTTTTTTTTTTTTTTGCTTTTTGCAGTCTATGAATACCGTCTTTATTTGTTTTAGTGGCCATGCCATAAAATTAACAAGCAGTAATGGATTGGTGAGTACGCAAATGTATAATAGAGCTGCTTTGCTACTTTTAGTCGCAACTAACAAATTAGTTACACCAATGGACCGTGAAATATCTGCACGAAGTTTGTTGATGTGGAATAACCAATCTGGCGTTTCATGGAAAATAACGCCAAGTGACGTGTGGCATACAGCGCGTTAATCAAGAACCCTCAAAATGCAACTTGAATTTCACGGAGGGTACATTTGATTTTTTGGTCGAAAAGCAACTTATTTTGTATTTTTAGTGTCTAGGTCAAGTTTATTTCTTTTTAACCAGACTGACAAATGAGTACACCATTTATTTGAATTGATCCCGTGACATCCATAGTCAGACAACCTTATCTGCACATATATTCACACAGGTGCTAGATGACGCAGCATGTTCAGTGGGAAGCACGGGAGAATAACGTGACTGCATGCACATTGCACAGATGGCCATATCGTTTGTCGTAAAATTTGTGCAATGATTATCGCATTAACGTCGGCATCATCGTTGAATGAGTCCTGCCTGATGTTTTCTTTTTGCTTTTTTTTTTTTTTTTTTGCTTTCTGCTTTTCTTTGGGGGCGGGGGGGGGGGGGGGGGGGGGGGGTAGTTGTTGAAGCCCATGAATCAATGCAGTCTGTAAAAACTTGGAGGACGCTTAAGCTTTACATTTAAGAGTCGAACGCGATAGCTTTATTGGGGAGGGATTTTCTGCGACAAGGGATTTTCTGCGACACGGACCCAATAGAAAACAATGGTGGGCTGATCCCTCCTAGGCCTTCCGTCACAACTACAGATAATCCCCGGACTCCATCACACTGTTTATGCCGACGATATCACCCTCTGGGTATGCGAGGGCAGTGATGGATCCATAGAACAAATATTACAGGAGGCTATTGACACAGTAGAACGGTATCCTGCAAGGGACAGGACTATCCTGTTCGGCGTAGAAATCCGAGCTACTGCTATATCGCTCTACACTCAAGGGCCGACCACCCAAACATCACCAAGTCACAGACACACGCCGATATAACGCTCACGACAAGCGACGGTCGCATCATACCAACCGTGGATAAAATTAAAGTGTTAGGACTGATCATCGAGAGTAAGGGCACAAACGGCGAGACAGTTCGCAACATTGACGCAAAAGTATCGAACACGATGCGCCTTATTAAACGCATCACCAATAAACACAAAGGCATGAAAGAGGCTAGCATCCTCCGCCTCATCCAATCATTCGTACTCAGCCAGATCACGTATGCGGCAGCCTATCACCGATGGTTCGTCGCAGAAAAGGCAAAACTCAACAGCCTCATTAGGCGAATACATAAACAAGCACTAGGATTGCCGCAACACGCCAGCACAGACCTCCTCCTTAAACTGGGATTACACAATACCCTCGAGGAGCTTATCGAGGCACAACAAATATCACAATACGAGCGATTGGCCAAGACTAAGCCAGGCCGCCAGATACTCGAGAATCTCGGCATCTCTTACCACACCCAACACGGCGACAAACATGACATACCACGCGATATCCGAACTAAATTCACAGTTCCACCGATACCCAAGAACATGCACCCTGAACACAACGAGGGCAGACGCGTCAGTAGAGCCAAAGCCATGACTAAGATTTTTGGTCACAACGAGGAAGCGGTCTTTGTCGATGCAGCGCGCTATCGGGACCGTCACCGCTTCGTAGCTGCGGTCGTAGACCACACACACCAATGCAAAGCAAGCGCATCAATCGCCACAAGACACGTAGAAACGGCGGAGGAAGTGGCTATCGCGCTGGCGATAGCTCATACCAATGCCTCGTATATCATCAGCGACTCTCAAACGGCCGTGCGAAACTACGCCAACGGCAGAATCTCCCCTGAGGCATTGCGGATCCTTAATACAGGCAAAACTTATGAGGCAGACAAATGCGTACAAATCCTCTGGATCCCAGCCCACACACCTCTGGATCAACCGGAGTTCAGTCCAAACGAGGTGGCGCACAACGTGGTTCGAGGTCTCACGTTCCGAGCCGCGTTCGAAGAAGCAGCCACCCGAACGGACACCTCCGAGGTGGTGTGGGAATGGGACGATCGGCTCGCTAAATTCTGTGACATTACTCAACATTATCGAATGCAAACGCGGGAGTATCCACCACCTCACCCCAAGCTCAATCGGGCCCAGTCCGTTCAATGGCGGCAGCTACAAACACGAACATACACGAACCCTGTCATCATGAACCATATATACCCCGAATTATATACAACCAATCTATGCCAGTACTGTAACACCAGAGCCACACTAGAGCACATCCTATGGGCGTGTCCAGCATTAATCAGCAATACTGGGGTCGCGGCCTCCAATGAGGGCCTTCGGGCGCGTGGGGGGACTGCGCTGCTCAGTTCAGGCCTGGACCAGCAACTGTGGGCTATCCAGCAGGCCGAGGAAGCTGCCGGGAGACACGGTCTCTCCGCTGGCTCCTAGGTGGGAACCCAGCCCAGCAATCTGCCTGAAATCAATAAAGTTCTTCTCTCTCTCTGATCCCGGTGGCAGTGCTAGGCTGAGCAGTGGCTCACACCCCCATAAGGCAGAGGCTACAAGCGGCGACTCATCAATGGTTCATACCCCTGTAAGCATGCAAAGAACAAGGGGTTTGTGTTTGAGTTGCCACGTAACTGAATGATGTTTTCTCGTACATTCAAATTACAATCCCATGCTATCATGTCTGTAGGTTATGTGCAAATCGGACTTTACACAGTTTCTAATGCGTTGTACTTTGAGAAATTCAATTAGTTCATTAACGGTTCTGTGCTACACGGAGGGCCTGCGTGGTAATTATTCGGGATTATTTTTTTTAAGCAACGGAACACGCCGCCAGCGGCGGACGCCCACACCAGATTTTCAGCGATACGGGGCCTTCAACGCTTAAAATGCCGTCATTTACTGAACAAAGGGCGCTGTATAGTAGGCCGTCCATGTTCCCCATTGGTGTTATGCCATGTGGTGTACTATCAGGGGCGTAGCCAGGGGGGGGGGGGGGGGGGGGGGTTCAAACCCCCTCCCGAAATTTTTTCCGCAACCCCCCCCCCCCCCCCCACTTTCCCACCCTTTGTTGTCGTCGCTTCGCGCTGACATAATTCATGAAACCGGTGCTACTATGACAATTTCATTCCTGGGCGCTTCCGTTTGGGTTGGTAATTTACAGCGAATCATGTCTGCATATGGAAAAAACTGTCACGGTGTTTGTCAAGGCTTTGACACTCTGTGAAGTTTTGGGCGAGAATGTGGCGGCCGCATTGTGAAGCAACAAATGCGCAACAAATGAAGCAACAAATGCGGCAGCCGCATTTTAGATGATGGCGAAAACGTTCGAGGCCCGTTTACTTAGATTTAGGTGCACGTTAAGGACCCCAGGTGGTCGAAATATCCGGTATAGATTTCCGCCGCTTCCCTTCAGGTGCCGGTTAGGCCGCGCTCGCTCAGGATTAGTCTGCGCGAGACACGTCTCTTGTTTGCGATTGCGCTCCTACGGAAGGCTGGTAGTGGCTGTTTTGTTGTGGAATCCCAAACCAGCAATAGGTACTGCCGGTGCGCATGCGCAGAAGCGCCCATGAAAAAGGTCAATTCCACCGACTCGCAACAGAATGCACGAAACAGACAGCCGACAAGCATGAATTACTGCTGTGCGCAGTACAGCGTAAGTAAACTCTTGTTGCAGGCGCTGACAGTTCTCGTCGGAGTTCACGCGTCCTGAGAAATTGATTATGTGCACTATGCACTGAACAAGACCGGAGTTCATTCCTACATCACTAGTACACCAATCAGTCGAGATTCTGTGAGGTACAAGGCCGCTTCCTGTTTGCACCGGCATAAGTGAAGCAGAAATGAGTTGCACGCACTACTTAAAATGCGTACACATGCCATATCTATGCTGTGCGGTGAAATATTCCGTACAATTCTGAATCTGTTGACGTAAAGGCAAATGATGGCTGCACGCTCGCACACAGCGGAAGACACAGCGGCCTGCACTTGCCGCAGGAAATGCAACCCTCTCGTATGAGGGAGCAGGGCGACGAAAGCTTGGGGAAAAAAAAAGGCCTTACGCGTTTTTGCGCGTATTTAAGTTTTCTAGCGCAAAGACACAGCGAACAAGCTATTGCTATGGGAGTAGGTATAGCCTGGTCACACGTGCATTTTCACGCGTATAGCCATCCTTGACTTGTGAAACGCACTTCGCCCCGACGAGGACGACGCCATCTACGCTTAACGGATCGAGATTAACAATTGACGCTGTCTTCTCCGATCGGGCGGGTTGTCGCAATGATGCGTTTTCGAAGACTGGTCCATTCAGTGGCGCGATGAGAGACCGTTGCTCCAAACGCCCACGGTACCTGTCGTACTTACTGTATTTTACTGAGCTTACTTTACTTTTTACTTAATTTCTTGCACAAGCACACGCACACGCGAGGGGGGGGGGGGGGGGGGGGGGTTGGTCCCATGTCTTTGATATACATGTATAGAGTCTGCTTAAACTACCGATATTTATTACCGATCACGTGACGTAGAGGAAAGCAGAAGCTTGCCCCCCCCCCCCCCCCCCGAAAAAAATTTCTGACTACGCCCCTGTGTACTATATACAGTAGAACCTCGTTGATTACGATCCCGTTACGCACACTTTTCCGGCTCCAACGTTCATGATCGATAATACAAAACGTGACAAAATGCAGTTACGCAAATTTTTTTACCGGTTTATACGTTCCCGGAAAACACGCTCTTTCGGCACCAACCTTCAGTACATCGCCGAACTGCGATCGTATAATACCTTTTCCGGCCGCTAGATCCCATGTAAACTATAAAAGGCGCGAGGCGCGCACACTTGAGAACAGTAGCCACCCGCCACAGCAGCTTCCCCGCGATACTCACCCCCGTGACAGCGCCGGCGCGCACTCAAGGCCGGTATTTTGTAGCAACGCCTTTCCGATGCTAATGCCTTTTCGCGCTCTTCGCGCTTGGTAAGTGGTCAGAGCAACGGTCCGCTCACGTTATCAACGGGATCAGCCGGCCGTGAGCGGTGGATGATAAGAATAGTATAGAATAAAGCATAACGCATCGCTACAAAATACCGGCCCAGTTTCCTATTCCGGTATCCGCAAATTTTCTCCCGGGTTGTCGCACGCCGCATTCATAGCTATCGTCAACAGCCCTATTGTGATAAGAAGCTCGGATGATAACAGACAAACCCGCGAAGATAAAAACCGCGAAACAAGAACATGAAATGGACAATTACAGGTGAAATGGCAATAGATAAGAATACCAATATGGCAGTACAGATTATCGATAAAAGGCCAACCGTTTAAAGGCCAACTGCAACTAAATGTCATCTTTGGTTAAACTTGTTATGATTAGGTACATATAACGCTGAAGCAACCTTGGCAAAACCGCAGGGCTGGTTACGTGTGCACGTGACGGTTGTCGCTGTGACGTAATCCCAGCATGACGCACCTCCGAGATTTTTCAGGGCGTCGCGGGCCAGCCGCCCGTGCCATCGTATCTTGGAGGTAATTGCAAGGAGACAAGCTTTCTAGGACATACGTCCCTTCCGGCGAGCGCTAATGGTGGCGTCTTTCTTTCGGTGTAATTATGGACCCTAGAATATAGTACAAGTATCAAAAACGGCTCTTTCTGCGAGCTTTTTGTGACGCTGCCACTCATATTTCCAACATGAAATTTTGCAAGACCCTTCTATATCTATGCGCTATCTTAAGCTCGGCTGTTTCATCATCATCATCAGCTTATATTTATGTCTACTGCAGGACGAAGGCCTCTCCCAGCAATTTCCCATCACCCCTGTCTTGAGCTACTTGATTCCAACGTGCGCCTGCAAATTGCTAGGCTTTTTACGCGGTCCAAAATGCGCAATGCGTAAAACAGGTGAGCAGTGTTCTATATGAGAAACAAAACGGGTGTCAAAAAAAGTTACCTCCGTAGTAGAAGAGGTTTGCCGCTGCTGAGCAGACTGCGTCAGCACGCCGTATTCGATGAAATCTTGTAGATGCTGTAGGTCATTCTCGTGAATGTTCTGGGACAAGTTGTAGATGAGCACGGAACTTATCATGGCACTGAGGGCAAAAATGCTGCGGTGTATTTCGTTCGAAGATATGCAGTCGAAGGTCCCTTGGGTATCCATCAGTAGCACTGCCAGCTCCTTGCCCCGGGAGGTCTTCACCTGCGCAAGGGTTTACATGCACTAACTATCGCCCGGTGACTGCATCGCCCGGTGAGTGCGATATCCTCTTATTCAAGAAGCTAACTGCGCGAAGCGCTGTGGAGGGCGAAAGGAACATGAACAGGTCATCGACAGCTCTGCGAATATTGTCAGCTTTAAAGGACAGGAAAGCAGCAACTTGAGGTACGTTATAATACACCACGGTAGCCCAATGGCATTGCGCTGCCGAGCGCCACGAGGTCGCGGGATCAAATCCCGGTCGCGGCGGCCGCATTCTGACGGGGGTGGAATGCAAAAACGCCCATGTGTACCGTGCATCGAGCGCCTTTAAAGAACCCCAGGTGGTCAAAGTTAACTTGGAGTGCCCGGCCCCCACTGCGGCGTGCCTCATAATCAGGTCGTGTTTGTGGCACGTAAAACCCAGATATTTAATTTAGAGCGCGTGGTCGTGAAGATGTGACAGTACTACCGTCAGATTAGGCGTAAATAAGATATTAAAGGACTGCGGCTGCCATGCCAAAAGGAACGCATGCACCACTGGTGTTTATTTTGCGAGCAACGTTATCACACCTAGCCTTGTTTCCACACTGCCCGCCGTGGTTGCTTAGTGGCTATGGTGTTGGGCTGCCAAGCACGAGGTCGCGGGATCGAATCCCGGCCACGGAGGCCGCATTTTCGATGCGAAAACACCGGTGTACTTAGATTGAGGTGCACGTTAAAGAACCCCAGGTGGTCCAAATTTTCCGGAGTCCCCCACTACGGCGTGCCGCATAATCAGATCGTGGTTTTGACACGTAAAACCCCATAACTTTTTTTTTTGTTTCCACACTGTGCGAGCAAATCTTGCTCGTAGTCATAACGTGACGTTTACTGAGAGGCAGAAGTCAACAATTTATCTATTTGTCTATCTATCTCTCTATCCATATGTCTATATATCTACTTATATCTGCAGTAGCAGGGAAACTTGGTCTAATTAATGAGTGTTCAAAACCGCTAAATGTGATGAACACTAAGAAAGGTATACACTCACAAGCACTGAGATAGACTTTTTATCCCTGTAAACGCTGGCGATGCACTCGGCTGACAGGCGGTTTTTCTTCGTTCGTTACACGACAGACACAGACAGACAGACCCGACCGCGACTTTACAATTGCTAGTAGGTACAGCGGGGGCGTGGCACTGTGGGTCACGTTACTTCCGCTTAACACGTGTTGTCATGGCAATCGTGGAGCTCCTAGGTGCCTAGGGACATAATCGCTTAGGGACTTTTGAGGCACTGGTCTCCGCTGAGCGTGGCTCTCTTATCTCCGGGACCGGGCGCAGTGACCTTGCCGAGCGCAGCTCCTATTGACCCTTTTCGCAGAGCAGTTTGTTCTAGAGAAACGAGATGGCGCTCACGGCGGCGCGCCATACCTCTCCTCAGCGACCACGCACGAATACGAAACCATTACCGCTTCTACCTTGCTTCTGTGCGATCAGCTGTCGGAAATCCAACTGAGTTTTCGCTAACACACTGTGCTCCAATCATGCTAGATTGAACAATGTGTATTGAAGACGTGTGCAGTAGTTGGCGCTACAATGAGTCTGTGCGGCCAAGTTCGCGGACTGCTGCTGCAACTGTCCGAACGTGTTACCGGCACTTCGTGATGTACGGCTTTCCTCGAGGATACAGAAATTTGCTCATCCGCCAGCCTTGTATCGCTAACCTTCAAAGAAAGGGCTTCATCCCCAGAACGTCGGCAAGAGTGAGTACCACTCGTTAAACAATGACAAAGGGAGCAGCGCGCTTCCTATAATAGTAAGCTTCGCGCGCGTTATCTATACACATCTGTCCCAAATGGCAGGAAAACTTACGCCCACTCTATGGCCGACGTAACAAGAATAAGTGAATGGGCGCACACTTGAATATATGGGCACTGTATACCCACAGTAAATGACGGAGTACACCTATGGAGCACGAATGGTCGAAGCTGAATGTTTCGTGACGGTCCACAAGAGTGAGCGAGTTACTAGCTGTAATATATATTTGCTACAAGGTATTACAATGTACAAAACAGCTACGTTTCAAGCCTTGTGCGCAGCAAGAACAAATCTATCGGAACTGAGCACACCCGCGAGCGATTTAGGCAGAAAATAATCAGATAGTGGCCGCACCGAGGAACTTCACTGAGTCAGAAACTGACAAGCCACTGCTTCAAAATATTTGCCGAATAAAGAACAAAGAGCAAAACACACTAATCCTGACTGAATTCATAATCGGAAAGCTTGGATAGCTTGGAATACACATTTAACCCCGCTTCTAGAACAAGCACCATATACGCTGCTTGCGCCGTTTGGACATAGCTTAATCAGCTCTGAAATCGCTTTTACATGTTCTCTGAAGCTGTGATCAAAGCTTCGTGTCGTCCACCTAGTCACCGTCTACGATATCTCCAAAAACAGAGGTTTTGTAAGCCGCGCCGGCGTCATTCACTTCCATTGTAAACAAGGAGGCAATGGAGGCAGTTGAGGCAAGCAATGGACGCGTCACCACGTGATCAAACATGACAGCGCCCACGGGATCGCCGCGAAAAGGGTCAATAGGTGCCTAAGGAGCGAATCGTTTAGGGCGCGTTGAATGTCTGGCGGTGTCTGGGCCACGCCGGCTGCGCTTTATTATTGTAGCGTTTGTTCTAGTGGCGGGAATCATTGCAGTAGTGGTGGTGTGGCATGACGGCTTTTGATCTCGGTGAACTGTGGTGGTGTAAACAAGCGGATACTGCTCGCGTTTGGGCCCCGATGGAAGCTGCGGTGCCGGGCGCCTACGCGAAGCGGCGGTCGTTGGGGTGTTGCGGAGCGCTGCGTAGCAACACCCCAAATAAATAAACACTGCTCCAGTCAGGTAGACTGCTCCCTCCCTGATAGTGAGACTATATTTGGATCATCAAAACAGTGATGCGTTTATTTGGTATTCCTAAACGATGGTATTCCTAAATAAACGCATTACTGTTGTGCTCGCACCTGCGAGAGAGAAACGATGGTATTCCTAAATAAACGCATCACTGTTTCGATGATCCAAATATAATCTCACTATCAGGGAGGGAGCAGTCTACCTGACTGGAGCAGTATTTATTTATTTAGGGTGTTGCTACCCTGCGCTCCGCAACACCCCAACGACCGCCGCTTCGCGTCAGCGCCCGGCACCGCGGCTTCCGCCACAGCACCGGGGCGCAAACGCGAGCAGTATCCGCTTGTTTACACCACCACAGTTCACCGAGATCAAAAGCCGTCATGCCACACCACCACTACTGCAAGCATTTCCGCCACTAAAACAAACGTTACAATATTAAAGCGCGGCCGGCGTGGGCCAGACACCGCCAGACATTCAACGCGCCCTAAACGATCCTTACGCACGTACGAGCTACGCTCGGCAAGGTCGCTGCACCCGGTCCAGGAGATAAGAGAGCCACGCTCAGTAACTAGCAGCCGCCGCGGGGCCGCGCAGACCAGTGACTCAAAAGTCCCTAAGCGATTATGTCCCTAGGCGCCTAGGAGCTCCACGATTGCCATGACAGCACGTGTTAAGCGGAAGTCACGTGACCCGCAGTGCCACGCCCCCGCTGCACCTACTAGCCATTGTAAAGTCGCGACCCGACCCGAGCCGTCCCGACCGACCTCATACATGCGTTCTTGCCGAAATTCTCACCAAGAAAGCCTCGTTCCACATCAGGATGCCCTTAGTGTGGCGCGTGCTTCCTCCGCGCCAGTCGAAGCCTTTCAGCGGAGCGTTCGGGTCACCGATCCAGTTGGCCCGGCCCAGGTTGCGCAGGTACCGGAGCAGGAAACAGAGCAGGAAGGACTTCCCCTTGCGGAAGACTCCGGCTATCGCGATCACGACCACGGGCTTGTCCTTGACGTGTTCGGCCAGCAGCAAGCGTGCCAGTGCATGCTCGTCCAGCTCCAGGCTGCGCCCGTCCACGTCCAGGATGTTCAGCGGCTTACCGCCGCCATCTTGGTCAGACATGACGGCCCTGCGCCTGCAGCGGGCAATATATAGGAAGCTTCGAATGGCTGCCTTCGGCCTAACATGGGAGAATACGCCGTCACGTTGGCAAGCGCCCAAGCCCCATCGAATATGGCACGTGCGTGCCCACGCGTGATTGTTTGATTGATTATTAATCTTTAGCTGTGTCGTTATACCTGCTGATTAAGCTGCTAACATTTACAGTCGACCCTCGATATGACGAAGTTGTACTTGCAGTGAAAAACTTCGTTAAATTGCAAATTTCATTAATTCAAGGTTTTGAATTTTTTTCAGCATTGTGAACAACTCTACGAATTCCCAGAGCACTGCCGGTGGATCGTACCTTGTTAGTAAGCACTTATAAAGAAATCGCAAGAGGGTCAGTCCATAACAGCGTAAAAAGCATATACATGCAAGTGCTGTTTACAGCGCTTGCATGTATAGGCTTTCTATAATAGCGCGGTTATGAGCGCCATCACGTGCGGTCCAGATCGCGCAGAGAGCAATGCATCGACGTGGCGTTGCGCTGCTGAGCACGAGGTCGCAGGATCAAATCCCAGCCGCGGCGGCCGCATTTCGATGGATGCGAAATGCAAAAACGCCCGTGTACTTAGATTTAGGTGCACGTTAAAGAACCCCAGGTGGTCCAAATTTCCGGAGTCCCCCACTACGGCGTGCCTCATAATCAAATTGTGGTTTTGGCACGTAAAACCCCATAATTGATTTTTTTTAATATTTCTGAAACACGCACGCACGCACGCACGCACGCACGCACGCACGCACGCACGCACGCACGCACGCACGCACGCACGCACGCACGCACGCACGCACGCACGCACGCACGCACGCACGCACACACGCACGCACGCACGCACGCACGCACGCACGCACGCACGCACACACACACACACACACACACACACACACACACACACACACACACACACACACACACACACACACACACACACACACACACACACACACACACACACACACACACACACACACACACACACACACACACACACACACACACACACACACACACACACACACACACACACACACACACACACACACACACACACACACACACACACACACACACACACGAAGAATTACCAGCATCAAAGTTTCTGCACCATGCACTGCTGAACTGTTTCTAGCTGTACGCCTCCGTTGTACGCATCCGCCCTGTCAGCAAGAAACAAGCGGCAAAATCCGTCATCACTAAGTCTTATTAAGCAAATCTTCATAGGCTTGCAAGTATCGGCGGTGGTGGTGATGTCACGCTAAAAGGTTGACCGATCCGGGTGATAGTGCAGAAAGGGTCCACGCTCAACGGCACATACCCCTGTGGGCTCGGGACTCGGGTTCCTGTAACGCGCAATTTAACTACCCGTGTCAAATGTGGAACCCAAGGAGACACAATCAGCAACCCTTCCCCTGTAGAGAAAATTGGGGCAAGCGAAGCTTGTCGACCGACTCTAGCGTGAGGCCTTCCGAAGCCCAGGCGAAACGTCAGCGAAGAGCCACCGACCCTGAGTTTAGGGCAAACGAAGCAGAGCGCCTGCAGCAGTGTCGGTTTTTTTTTTTTTTTTTTTTTTTTTTTTACCAGGAGCTTTAGCCGCGATTGGCTGCAAATAAAAAAAAAGGAATAGCTACGAAAAGCAAACTGATCTAAAACAACGTGTTCTTCTTCTTTCTGGGGTTTTACGTGCCAAAACCAGTTCTGATTATGAGGCACGCCGTAGTGGAGGGCTTCGGGTTAATTTTGACCACCTGGGGTTCTTTAACGTGCACTACGACGCAAGCACACGTGTTAGCAGCCGTATGAGTGCACATGGTTCAGTAAGGCATGTTGTTGGGCTAGATTTGCACAGATTCTGCAAAATGTTAAACTGCGCGGAAGTAGACAGGACGGGAACAGAAACACAGACGCACTGTGTCGGCGCAGACTTCCAACTGACTTTATTTCCTGAAGGCAGGGAATTTATGATGGTCTTCAAAATAGTAAAACAAGCAACAATCGCACCGAAATCGTGCACGTGGCAGCCACGAAAATGTGGCGAGACCTCGTGTGTATTACGAGCGCCGGAGAGACCTAATGTACCCATCTAAGAATTCCATTTCATTCGATGATAGTGATATAGAAGGTCAGCTAACGCCGTTGTCACTTTTTTTTTTTGCGATTTGGAATGCCGCGATAGCTTCTCGTGCCGTTTTTGATTTTGCCTTTGAAAGGAATGTGGTCTTTTCCAGATAAGGCGCACAGCTTTTGCTGTTGCAGTTCTTGCAGTGCAGGGGAAGATTACTGCCAGTGCCGGCGCGCATGGATCGCTTGGGTTCCTATAGGCACGCTCATTGAAACAGCGGCAGGTTTGACCTATGGAAGACAGGCCGCACGACAGAGGTATCTCGGAGATAACATCAGAGATGCATTTGGTGAACTTGCTGTGATGGTTCGTCTTGCATGAGATATACTCTTTTTTTTTTTTTTTTTTGCTTTAGCCAGTAGTGGGCACACTTTCTTCAGTTTGCAAGGCCCCGAAAAGACGACGCGAATTCCATGCCTTTTCTGCAACCTTCTTAATGTTGTGGGAAAGACAATGGAAATATGGCATGACAGAAGGCGGTTTTCGATCAAAGCGTTGCCCCTTCTTTCTGGAGATTTTAGTTTTCGAAGCAGGCTTGCGGAAGTGCTGCGAATTAAGTGATTTGGGTATCCAGCAGACAGCAGACGCTTAACCTGACAATTTAAACTAGTTAATACTGTGTGTGCACAAGATTTCTGTAGGGCCGAGAGACAACTAGACATGGTGATGCCTCGTTTCACAAGTTTAGAATCTAAACTTGTGAAACGAGGCATCACCATGTCTAGTTGCCTCTCGGCCCAGGTGGTCCAAATTTCCGGAGTCCCTCACTACGGCGTGCCTCATAATCAGAACTGGTTTTGGCACGTAAAACCCCATAATAATAAATAATAAAGTTTAGAATCTGCGCTCTTATAAGGTAAATACTTTTGTTAGGCCTTGGATTGTATGACCAACAAACTTGGGTATCGGTGAACTGCAATTTAAGGTCTAGAAACTGGATGTGGTTGTCCTTAGTCGATTCATGGGTGAAAGTCAAACCTTGTCCTTCAGAGGAAAAGGTGTTAAGAATATTAGTGACAACACTGTCAAGGTCATTAATTAAAGAGTTATGTAAAATCACAAGAAAATCGTCGACATAGTGGAACACATGTAACACTCGGAGTTTAGAAAGTTCTTTTTCAAGGCGTCTATCAAAAAAGGCCATAAAAATGTCACACAGCTCAGGAGCAACCGAGGAACCAATGCAAATATCAGATCTTTGTACACAAAAGTGCCCGTCGTGAAGGGTGGCTGTGGAACTTAGGTAAAGCTGTGACAACTCTAAAAAAAAGATTCGTCGGCCCTTCCACTCCGTGAAGATGGTTAACCAGCGAAGCTGAAACGTGCGGCCTCGGTGTTTATCCCGGGGTTAATCCCGAGGGTTCACCAAAGTATTTCTCAATGATGAGGCTACGCACACGCATAGGCGTGTCTACGGGGGGGGCACTTGCCCACCCACTGTCAAAAGTGAGGGGGCAAAGTATGTCATCCCCCCCCCCCCCCCAAACACGGACACACACTTAGGAGGGCGGGCACTTTCTGCTGCACGTTGGAATGTCCAACAAAACTACAGCTGAAGCTCAATTTTCTTTCTTAATCGAGTGGCCACGTAAGTAATGCTTTTCTTTACTACGTATGTCGTGCTTGGGCAGCGAAAATTGTCTTTTTTTTTGTTGTACATTCTCGGGAAAGCGCTGTAGCGGAAGACGCGCGGGATTTGTCATACACGCTCGCGTTGCGGAGATGGTTTGGCGCTGGGCAGGTCCGCCCTAACAAATGTCCGCTTGCGCTACTTGCATCATGCACAGTTTTTGGGGACCACTATATCCACATTTGAAAGCTCAATCAGCTTGCTATAATATCTACCTGCGGTTGTGGGGGGGGGGGGGGGGGGGGGGGCGGTCCGGTTAAAATATTAGAATCGGCCGCGCCCAACAACTGGTGTGCTTACAGCACGAAATCGTTTGATTAATAAATGCTGGAACTATTTAATATCTGTCCAAAGATAGCCTACATAGCTTTGTAGTCTGAGTACCGTATCACCATCAAAATTTTAATGAAACCTCTTACACGTATAACTGTCGAATTTCATTGTGTAATCACGACTTATCATAGATATTTTCGTGAAAATGACCTTGGTCGAGCGTGCAGAGCCATTTCAATACCAGTGACTTGAATTATTTATTAAGGCATGTGTCATTTCCGACTTTGTCGATTTCATTTTCAGGCGGTTTCTAAATAAGGCTACGCTGTTAATTTTTCTCCGGCAAGAGCAAGAACAGCAGGTATTTCATATTTTGAAAAAAATGAGGGTCACTTTTTGTTGGCGTGTACCGAAAGTTTGCACTGAGTAAGTTGCTTATGTGCTCTGGAAAAAATTACTGAGTCGTCGCTTTTTCCCAATTTTTAAGCATTGTACGCAGCATTTAGTTGTTTTCTCCCGCTACCCTCGGCAAACTATGCGGGGCATGGTGTTTTATTCATTCTAACTACGAAGCAATGTTCTGAGTGACGCGTGATAAATGTCTAATGTGTGTAGGTTCATTGCAGCCTTCGTAGAAAGTTGCTCATTGAAGCGTTCCAGGGTGCCATGCTGCCGCTAATCGAAATGTTTCCCAGACTTCTAACACAACAGCACGAGATACGGTCGAAATTCAGTGAAAATAGACAGAAGATTGCGCTGAGAAACTTTCACTTCTCTGCTTTAAATGCAAGTGTTACTACTCTGTCGATTTCCCACGTGTTTCGGCGCATCATACGAGATTCGTTGTTTGTTTCTCGGTGTTCTCGGTGAGCTAAACAAGGCATCTTGCTTATAACTGGGGAAAGTTAGGGGCATGGTATGGGTATTGTGTAGGAAATGTTCCAAATGGGTCGGTTAAATGCGAATTTTTCAATACAAAACGCATACAAGTGGTCCATAGCGTTATTTGTCTGTTTTGCGAGCGGTGTAAAACTTAGACGGCTGCGCTGGCATAATTACAAATGCAACTGAGGTCAAATTTTGCGAACATAGGTGGAAGAATACGTAAAGTTTGTACGATGGTAAATGCGTGTTTTTCAAATACAGCTTTGGAACGAATTGTAAGCTATGTTTCAAGGAGGAGGAGAAAGAAGAAAGGAAAGGCAGGGAGGTTAAAATGTCCCAAGACAACTATGCGTTTGATATATTTTGTACTTTGAAGGAATTAGTAGCATTGAAGTGCAATGTGTCGCGTAGTTTTAAGGTTTATGGCTTATTTAGAAGCGTTACGAATAATTATTGAGCCCTCACCTTCCTTCTTTTTACTTTTTCATGCGTGATACATTAGGTCTGCCTGTTGTCCTCAATGAACTGAAGGAGGCGGCTTCATTATGTTTAGTGTCTGTAAGGACAGGTTAATAGGCGGTGTGTAGGTGAAGTTCAAAGTAGATGGGCAATTGGGGATTTCGTGATAAATACGTATGCAGGCACTCTAGAGTGTTACGAGCGTCTCTAAAAAGCGGGGCAGAATTGAGCCCGATGCCCTGGTAGAACTATAAAAGCCACCAAGACCAAATTTAGTGAAAATTTGTGGTACGCTATGGAAACTCTCTGTGCAAAGTTAAATGCGGTTGGATTGCAAACATAGCTTTTGTAAAAATAGTTTTATTCAAGTGTTAGAGCGTGTAATATATGGCAACTATCAGCTGTGCCTCCCAGTGTCCCGACATACCTGTAGGCTACAACAGGTTTATACTGTGTGGAAAGGGGAAGGGGGGCATGGTAACTGCAATGTGCGACAAAATTTTGGCGTTCCTGGTAAAATTAGAAGCGTTGCAAACAATTACTGAACCGTCGTTTTTCTGTCTCTGTCTTCAGATGTCATACCACGTTCCGACTTGGTTTCAGCGATGTCCTCGGTGAACTAAACAAGCTATGTTGTTTCTATTTGGCGAAAATAAAGGACGCGTTATGGGCAATATGCAGGTAAAATTCAAGGACAGGGGACTATAATTATGACATTTGCAGTAAATTACGCATGCAAGCGATCCGGAACTTTATGAAAGTGTTTTACGAACAAAGAATATTAATCTCGTTGGCCTGGGAAAACTGTGAACTCAACCGATATCAAATCTAGCGGAAATTGAATGGGGAGAGGGGGCTCAGGGAGAGAGGGAGGGAGGACACCTTGGTAAATGCTATTGCGAAGTAACATGCATGTTGGTGAATTACTGGCTTTTTAAAATTTCCAACAGGCAGTGCTCCAAAGCATTACATGCGAGCAAGGTTTTAAACGGACCAGACGTATACGGGCAACATTTTAATGTATGCGATATAGTTACAAGAAACTGAAAGCTTTATTGCAACTATTCAAATGACAGAGCTTCGCTGGAAGTCGGGTTGTAATTCTCCAAGGGCGCCCACATTTGTTGTATTTTTTCTTGTGAATATTGCAAGTAATCTTTGTTGATTGCACTATTTTGAGTATAACCTCGACAATAATATTACCTAAAGTAGTGATACATTTGTGCCGTAGAGTTAAACACCAAGTAAAATTCTTTGTTTAGTTATTAAAATTGTTTGTAGCAAATGTGCATTTCTTTATGTGCGCTGTACTGCTGTTACTGGACGTGATCCGGGACCTCTGTGGGGCACTCAGTGCCTTTTGCCCCTGCGTCATCTTGATATTTTATATAGTTTGAAGTACTAAATGAGAATTCAAATAATTTTTGGGTTCCCATTGTTCAGCACGTGTGATTGATAAACAATCATATGTCTGTTATATATAAAAATAACTGACAGACGCATGGCCAGGCTCTCTCACGTATCATTATCCAAGGTCTAACAAAAGTATTTACCTTATAAGAGCGCACATGCTAAACTTGTGAAACGAGGCATCACCATGTCTAGTTGTCTCTCGGCCCTACAGAAATCTTGTGCACACACAGTATTAACTAGTTTAAATTGTCAGGTTAAGCGTCTGCTGTCTGCTGGATACCCAAATCACTTAATTCGCAGCACTTCCGCAAGCCTGCTTCGAAAGCTAAAATCTCCAGAAAGAAGGGGCAACGCTTTGATCGAAAACCGCCTTCTGTCATGCC
Source organism: Dermacentor silvarum (assembly GCF_013339745.2). NCBI lineage: Eukaryota > Metazoa > Arthropoda > Arachnida > Ixodida > Ixodidae > Dermacentor > Dermacentor silvarum. The sequence goes on from NC_051162.1 coordinate 131,157,468, forward strand.
ATATTTCCATTGTCTTTCCCACAACATTAAGAAGGTTGCAGAAAAGGCATGGAATTCGCGTCGTCTTTTCGGGGCCTTGCAAACTGAAGAAAGTGTGCCCACTACTGGCTAAAGCAAAAAAAAAAAAAAAGAGTATATCTCATGCAAGACGAACCATCACAGCAAGTTCACCAAATGCATCTCTGATGTTATCTACGAGATACCTCTGTCGTGCGGCCTGTCTTCCATAGGTCAAACCTGCCGCTGTTTCAATGAGCGTGCCTATAGGAACCCAAGCGATCCATGCGCGCCGGCACTGGCAGTAATCTTCCCCTGCACTGCAAGAGCTGCGACAGCAAAAGCTGTGAGCCTTATCTGGAAAAGACCACATTCCTTTCAAAGGCAAAATCAAAAACGGCACGAGAAGCTATCGCGGCATTCCAAATCGCAAAAAAAAAAAGTGACAACGGCGTTAGCTGACCTTCTATATCACTATCATCGAATGAAATGGAATTCTTAGATGGGTACATTAGGTCTCTCCGGCGCTCGTAACACACACGAGGGCTCGCCACGTTTTCGTGGCTGCCACGTGCACGATTTCGGTGCGATTGTTGCTTGTTTTACTATTTTGAAGACCATCATAAATTCCCTGCCTTCACGAAATAAAGTCAGTTGGAAGTCTGCGCCGACGTAGTGCGTCTGTGTTTCTGTTCCCGTCCTGTCTACTTCCGCGCAGTTTAAACATTTTGCAGAAGAAAAAAATTTTCTAAGGGTAAATTCTTCTCTTTTATTCGGAACGGAGCTTATGCAAAGAACATTCTCACAAACATCGGTCAATAAACACCGAACTAGTTTGCAGTGCGAAATCAGCCACTGCGAGAAGTATCTTCAGTAATTGCTTAAAAACACTAATCTGCAACCATGTAATCGTTGTATATCTGCCTAAGGAATCACCATGTCTGCCTAAGCCACCGCCCTCCGCAGACTACAAACGAACACATATGTCCATGGAATTATCATGCACCGGATGCACCCCCACCAAATTCTCATACCTATGCCGATATTGTGATGTACCAGACACCCTTCAACACATGGTGTTGCTGTGCCCACACCGCGAGGAAAACGATCAAGATGAAGCTTCAGAACCGCTACAAGCCATCGAAGAAACGTGGGAGGCAATGTTAACGGCACAGAGCCTACAGGATCAGCGAAGTCTGGTGGACCGGGCGGGCCGCGGCATTAGCCAACGACTTTCTGGACTGAGAAAGCCGCCCATCTAGGGCGAAGAAAGAACACTTTCTCGCTGTTTCACACAATAAACGTTCATTCCTCCTTTGCTCGTCATGACTTCGTTCATTTATTTATTTATTTATTTATTTATTTATTTATTTATTTATTTATTTATTTATTTATTTATTTATTTATTTATTTATTATTTATTTATAAACGCACCGTACGTGCAGCAACCCGGCCTTCTACTACTCTACTGGTACGACTGAAAATTGATCGAAAGAACCAATAGACGCATTCACAAAGCGAATGTTGCTCGCAATTGGTTTTCGACGCACCGATCGCCATTGCGAGTGGCGCGCGACGGAACGCCGACAAATGGCGAAACGCTCTGAACTAGAGAAGAGCTTTCTGCGAGAAACGAACGGACTTACCGGGGCGCGGCGTACTCCCGAAGCCGACGTTTTTTGTCGTCACTGGTTGAATAAACGTAAGCGGTCCCCGTGCGTACGCAGTCCGTTCAAAAATGCATCGTATAATACCCGCAGCAAAACGAAACAAAGCGGAACTAGATGGCTCGCTCAGCGAGCCTCGACGAGACGATCCAGGCGTAGCGATTCCCTCAAAATCACGTGTTTGTCGAAGAAAGCATCCGTTCCCGCCCAGAAACAGGCGGTGGCAGTGTTTCAAGTACGCGAGTCAGCGCCTATGTACTCGGTCGCCGCTTCTCGAGGTCTGCGTCGATTAGGAAAATTTCGCGCTCTGCACATCTGTATCGAAAATGAGTGGATCGAGCACGCTGTCACGTGCGCTCTCTCTCTCTCTCTCTCTCTCGCCGACTTGGCCATCTCCTCGGCGCGGCACACCACATGTCGGAGGCGAAGAACGAGAAACAAACGCCAACAACTACACTGGCGCCTCTGCTCTGGCGTCCAATGGCGTCCGTCCGTCGTGACGTAAGAAACTCCTGAGAAATAAAAACAAGGCAGAAGCTCGCTCCCGCATCCGACGGCGCTGTTCGCAGCGTTGACGAGCTCGGCCCTCCCTTGTTCCTGCTGCGCCGCGGTATTGCGCCATCCCTTGCAATGCAGCTCTCATACAGGGCGACGTGCAACCAAATCGCCGACGGGTTCAATTATCAGCGCCCTTGTCTGGCCACTTTAGTTTAATATATGCACATTGTACCGAAACTAAAATGGACACCTAGCTGCTTATTTCTTTCTTTAATTATACTTATTTATTTATTCATTCATTCATTTTAGAGGTGGGCGAATATGAACTTTTTCTAATACTAATCCAATACGAATAGCAAGTATTGAATATCCAATCGAATATCGAATAGTCAAACGCCAGACCCATATATTTATTTACAGCAGAAATATGTATTTCGGTACAATTTGAGTCAACGCCTGTGCTGAAGAGTGCAAGAAAATGCAGCTATCAGGTATGAATGATCAAATTTAAACATAAAGTCATCAATCTTCATAAGAAAACAATTTAGGAGCCATTCCACTCTGTGAAGGTGGATGATCAGTTAAGAAGGAAGGAGGAATAGACGGAAAGACAGGGAGGTTAGCCATTTCTCAGACCGGCTGGCTACCCTGTGCTGGGGAAAGGGGGTAAGGGGAATAAAAGATAATAGAAAAGAGATGTTACAAAAAAAGAGAAAAAGGAAAGGAGAATATGGCACTGCTTAAAGTCTGTCTCTAAGACCAATTCTCTGTAAGAAGCACAACAACGCTTTCAAAGCCTGAGGACGTGCTGAGGACGGTCTCGGCCAGTGTCCCAGGACCCTTTCCTCCGACAAATGGATTTTGTCAAGTCTATCTAGCACTCTTGAAAGTTCTTTCCTGGGTGCACTGAAGCGGGGACACTCACATAGAAGGTGGGTGATTGTTTCCTCGCAGCTACAGTTATCGCATGTAGGGCTGTTAGCCATTCCGATCCGAAATGAGTAAGCATTCGTGAAGGCCACGCCAAGCCTCAAGCGGCATAGAAGCGTCTCCTCAGCTCTAGATATTCCTGACGGAAGATGGAGCTGTATTCGGATCCAAGTTGTGGAGACGAGCGTTGGTGAATTCCGTCGAGTTCCACTGTGCAAGTGCAAGTCCACAGGCAAGCGAACGAAGCCTTGTAGCTGCGTCTGTTCTGGATAACGGTATAGCTACACAGTGGAGACCATCATGAGCAGATCGGGCGGCCTAATCTGCACGGTCGTTTCCGTAGATACCGCAATGGCCCGGTATCCACTGATACGCTATGTTGTGTTTTTTCTCTATTGCATGGTGATGAAGAAGTCTTATGTCAGCTGCCGACCAATTGTTCGTTCGGTCCATGGCGAAATGGCGACATAATGCACTGGAGAGCGGCCTTGGAGTCGGAGAAGATTGACCAGACCTGTGAGGGTTCTTCAATTACGAACTCTACAGCAGCACGCAGGGCGGCGAGTTCTGCAGCCATCGAGGATGTAAAATGCGATGTCTTGAATTTTATGGTGACCGACTTCACGGGAACAACCACTGCTCCTGCTGAGCTTGCAGAAGGAACTGAACAATTCGTGTAAATGTGAAGGCGTCCGCTGTGTTTCTCATGCAGGAACAGCCGTGTGGCTTGTTGTAGGGCTAAATATGACGACTGTGTTTTCTTTTGGATTCCAGGAATGGTTAGGAGGGCTTCGAGGGGATGTAGGCACCACAACGGTAACGGTGGTCTTGCTGCAGGCGTGAAGTTTGAGGGAAGCACTGCACGATGCGAAGCAAGAATATCGCTGAACGCAGCGTCTGGCCTAGAAGCAGAAAGTGAGGTGAGGTGGTGTGATGGAATCCGGGCGAAATTCCTGACGGGCATTCTTAAGGCATCGATGCGAATATATGTTGTAATTGGGTGATCACGCTTGATGACGACAGTCGCTGCTGAAGGTGTACATCTCGGAAGGCCAAGGCATATTCTCAGCGCTTGAGCTTGAATCGACTGGAGGACGTGCACGTTTGTTTTTAGAGTCCTGCCCAGCACAGGTAAGCTGTAGCGCATGAACCCGAGGAAAAGTACAGTATAAAGTTGAAGCATCACTCGTACAGATGCACCCCACAATTTTCCCGCAAGAAATCTTAGCACGTGGGTGATCATGGTGAGTTTCTTTTTCGTGTATAGGTAATATGAGGGCTCCAGTACAGGTCGCGATCTATTATTACTCCCAGAAAGCGGTAGGTCTTCTCATAACTAATAGCCTGTCCATTGATTTTATTGACGTATGGGCCCATCGCCTTGCGCGTGAAGGCAACCAGCGAGCACTTCTCAGATGACAGCTCTAGTCCCCGTCCTTGAAGATAGTTTGACGTCAGTGTAGCCGCTCTCTGAAGCCTGGCACGTACGTGCAGACGCGTCACCCCTGATGCCCAGATGCAGATGTCGTCGGCGTATATTGACAGATGCACGGACCGTGGAAGTAAATCAACAAGGACGATGAGCACAATGTTAAAGAGAGTGGGGCTCAGGACTCCACCTTGAGACACACCGCGACAAGTACAATGGTGCGTTGTTGTACCATCTTCTGTCTGTACAAAGAAGGTTCTGCCCTTCAAATAACTGTAAATCCGTTGATAGACACCCCCCCATTCCGATGTTCTCCAAGGCATCCAGAATAGCTTCATGCGATACATTGTCGTATGCGCCTTTCACGTCCAAGAATTTCGCCGCAGATAATATCTTTAGGTTTTTTTGCTGCTATACAGACGAGACAAGGTCAGTCATATGTTATCTATAGAGGACCGCCCACGCCGAAAGCCGGTCATAGCATCAGGGTATATCTCTTCATGCTCCTGGTATCACTCTAGGCGAGTCAGTACCACCCTCTCCATCACCTTTCCAAACAGCTGGCAAGTGCAATGGGGCGATAGGAGTTCAGGTCCAGGGAAGATTTACTTGATTTGAGCAGAGGAACGAGGCGGCTGGACTTCCACGAAGGAGGAACCAATCCGTTGCACCACGATCGAGTCGTATACGGTTAGAAGGCATGCCAAGCTGTTTGACCAAGGTTACACAGGGCCATGTATAGGTGACACCATGAGGTCCAGGTGATGAGGAACGCTTGTATGCTGACTAAGCTGCTTGAAGCTCCTCTACAGTGAACAGATTGTCCATCTGGGTGGGAATTTCTTGACATCGGCGCGTTTCCTAGATTACTCGCAGTGAACGCGGACCCCTTACCGGCAACCCTCGCGCAGAAGTCTTCTGCTACTTCAATTTCGTGACGACCTTGGTGGAGATGAGCAAGGCACTTGAAGGGGCGATGCTTCTGTGGAAATGTTCGTAGGCCGCGGCCAATTCTCCACATTTATGATAGAGGCTTATGTGGATCAAGCGACTCGCATAAACATTTCCATTTTAGACACTGGAGTACATTGATTCGACGCTGAACCTTCTTCTGCAGACGTCTCTCCTCCCTCAAATCATAAATGGATTTGGCGCGCCTATACCGTCGTTCGGCACGACGATGGATTGCTCGGAGCCGCTCTAATTCCACTTCATATTCGCGAAACTGTGATGAAGGTGTAAAATTATAGGCAGCATATTGAGTAGCAGCTTTGATTACGCCTTCTAGGTTTTCATGACAACCTTCTTGAATTTGCTGACACCGCTTCTCTGTGAGTGGCCTATGCTTTGACCAGTCGATGCGTGAAGAAACGGTGACGTGCGACTTGTCTAGGCCCTTGATTTTTATATAGGTGGGAATATGGTCACTTCCATGGGTTTCATTGTCCGCAAACCACTGCACCTTGTCACTTAGGCTGCGTGACACAAACGTTATTTCGAGGCAGCTGCTATATTGTCAGTCCCCGTAAAAACGTGACGGAAAGGAGAAAACTCGTCTTCCCCAATGATCCATGTTCTGGTTTCCCCATAGTGGGTGATGAGCGTTGAAATCGCCGCTAATAATCCACTGCCCAGGTGTCGCTGATATCAGAGCGCTTAATCTCGCAGTGACAAAATGACTCGAAGGTGAAATATATACACTTACTAGCGTGAAAGTGAGGTTATAGCGTTTTACTGTCAGGCACACGTATTGGTTATCATCAGAGACAGAAAATGATAAATGAAAGGCAGGGAAGTTAACCAGGACTCGGCCCGGTTGGCTACCCTACACTTGGGGAAGGGAAAAGGGAAGAGAAAGACTAAGAGAAGAATAGAAAGTCCGCTGTTACCATCAGGTGGTACGGGATGCTTAAGCTCGCACCTGATATAAATGATGAAGTTACTGTGGTCGTTGCAGGTAGCAGACTTGAAATCTTCGTATCTAGATACTCGTATCGCATTCTGAAGGCGTGGTTCGCAAATGACATTTAATCGGAAACTGGGGCCGAATTCACAAAAACGTTCTTACGCAAAAATAGTTCGTAGAAGATGTCAGTCAATCGTGGTGTTGGAAGTATCATTAGGGAAGGCGGCTGGTCAATGGCAAGCCGCACGAAAAGCTTGCGAATTCGGCCCCTGATTCTTAAATAAAAATGGCGGAATATGCGAAATGCGGGATTTAAGGCCTCGGGCATTCCATTGGAAAATCGAAGCTTCTTTGACTTCTTTACGAAGGGCTGCAGAGGTAAGAAAGTGCAGTTTGTAGTTGGCGAAAATTTCTCTCTGCTTGCGAATTCGGCGTTGGTGTTGTAATGTGTGCAAATTTCATGGAATGTGATGAGTGCTGGTCTGTTTTGGGATTCTTCTGGGGTAAGGCCCATTTCCGTCCACTCGTCCGTGAATCCTCGAAGCGGCATGGCCATTTCGGCCTGGTAGTCCTTGATGTGCTGGATGATGAGAGCGAAGTTTTTTGGCGGGTGAGCGACTGTAGAGAGTGTGCGGGATTAGCCGCTAAGGGATAGCCTCGGTCACTGATGATGACATCGCAATCCATGCGAGTGGGCGGCCTCTTCTGCGTCGCCCGCTGAGGTGGTCCTGAATGCTGAACGAACAGTCGAAGCTTCTTTGACTTCTTTACGGAAGGGCCGGCGTGCAAATTCGAGGTTTCTGGGTAGGGGTTGGAGTGGTATTGGCCATGGGAGGAAGTGCTTCTCGTTGAGTGGTGGGGCTGGAAGTTGTCTCAGGGAATCGGCCCCTGATTCTTAAATAAAAATGGCGGAATATGCGAAATGCGGGATTTAAGGCCTCGGGCATTCCATTGGAAAATCGAAGCTTCTTTGACTTCTTTACGGAAGGGCTGCAGAGGAGGAGCCATGGTGCTTCTCCTTGGCTTGACAGCTCCGGGTTTCGAGCATCCAATATTTGAAGTGCATTATGAGTAGCCGGAGCGCGAATGCTATATAGTCAGGAGCACTCGAAGGGTATTCATGAGGGTTTTTACCATGGCTATGACTTCCTTATCTTGATTGCTGCCACAGACTCGTTCCGAAGTAACCTAGCGATGCTGCGGCTCTGCTTGTGCGTTTATCGACGGCAGCGCCAGCCACGCGTCAGGAGGGCCAATGATTCTTGCGTCTTTCTCATGGTGTTTGTTGCTGGCATTGCTGGGCGCTTGTGGTGGTGGGTGGACAGTCCGTGGCAGAGGCGCATCCCTAACTTCGGCAGCAGGTTTCCTAGAAGGTCTCCGGCGACGAGATCGCCTATGTCTCACCTTGACAGCAGCTTCCCTGTGAGTGGAACCAACCTCTGACTATTCGCTTCAACACTTGCATCTCCTTCATCATGTTTCGGCATTCCTTTGAAGACGCATCGTGAGAGCCGTGACAATTGCCGCACTTGCAATGTTCTGCATGGCATGCGTCTGTAGTGTCCGACTCTGAGCATCGCGAGCACACGGCAGAATTTCTACAAACAGCGCTGATGTGTCCCATCTTACAGCAGTTCCGGCACTGAAGTGGTCTTGGCACCAACGGCTGCACCGCATGTCGAAAATGACCAACTTTGACTTGTGATGGAAGGATGTCTCCTTTGAAAACAGGTTTTACACATCGCGAATTTCCAAGATGACGGGCTTGCAATATGAGAAGACCTTCCGTCACCGGCTTGATGAGAATCGGAAGGTCAGTTTCACTGATGGAAGTGTCGGCATCGTAAATAACACCTGCCGTAGAGTCCTTGCCTTCTGGTATATAAAAAAATGTCGCAGTTTTGCCCGAAAGGCGAAGCATCGATTGCGATAGCAAATTAGTAGAGAGCTATTCGGAGTAGGGATAGTAGTTTTATCGGCTGCATAAACTTAGATACATTGGCTTACTAACTGAATTAACAATCGTGGTGTCAGCGCGCTCAAGCAAACATGAATAGATCACACTGAATGACCGTATCCAACGACTGTCAAAACGCTGGCAGCAAGCACAGGTTCGCGCGGTCTATCGCTTCAACGGAAACTGAGCGGCGAATGCACAGCGCATACAAAGGTCAGAGCCGTGTGCAGATAAGAGACGGTGCGGGCGACCGGCACCGCCGGGCAAAGTGCAAAGGAGAAGTTGTTGGCAGAAGAAAAGCTGCCCCCCCCCCCCCCCCCCTCTTCCCGTTTCTTGCTTTCGCGTGGGAGATTGAGGGGCAAGATACGCCTTTGGTGCCGGAGCGCCGCCCCGCCTCCCTCCCTCCCATACCCCCACGGCGTTTCGCGCGACGGTCGCGTTTGCTTTCCGACGTGCGTTCGCTCTCCGTGATAGCGCGCGGGGGAGTTCGCCCTCCATGATAGCGCGCGTCCCCCCCCCGCGCTTTCGCTCGCGCATACGGCGCGCGGCGACGATTTTATCGCCTTTGGAATCTATACGGAACCTCACGGCGACGGCAACGCCGACGGCAGAAATCCGGTTGAAATGTCCATATAATTGCTATCGCAATAAAACGTACATTGATGTCCCCCAACGCATTGACATTGCTCAATACTTCCAGCGCCCTACGTTCCGTAACGTCTATAGCGAGAACATTCTTGCGACCATTGGTCCTCACATCTGTGATTTGTCCGGGGCGAGAGCCTCAAGAGACACAGACGTGGCCTGACGATTAAGCCGGTGGAAACAATCAGCAGCATCCACCGGTACAAACAAAATAGTGTGAGGCGGTAGCTCTTGCGCAATTATGGTGTCCTTACTAGCTGGCTGAAGGAGAAGACATGTTGACGCGAGAACATATTGGTGATCGTATCATTTACCCAGCAACTCCACCAGAAAATGTCACGAAGTTAGCAGTCGAGGCGTTGGCAAAACGGTGTTCTTTTTAGTCAAGGCTGACACTCGGGGAGCGCGCATTCCAGAACACACTTCGTCGTTCTCGTTGCAGCGGCCGGCGGCCGCAGGTGCCAGCCTATCTCGCGTCAATATAAGTAGTTCTCTCCTTGTTTTACGCCTTGTCACGGGCACAAAGTCACCTTCATCCTAGCTTTTGTCACTGGCCGCAGAGTATATCAGCGTGTCCTCGCTGTCGGCGTCGCTCGGATGGCCGGAGTGCTTTCTTGGAGCGGCTGCAGTCGACGTGCAAGGTATGGGCGGAGGCCCCGCTGATTCCACGTCCATTTCCGCAGTCGCAAGAACGGTGTCTTCCGCAAACACCAAAGAAAAATTTGAAAAAAAATAGAGAGACTGAAACCAGCTTGCTCGCGCGCTTGTTCCTCAATTGTGACGCTTACTCACTACGAGGGGCATTGGCCAAGAAGCCGGCGGTTAAAGTTTAAAGGGAAGGGGGAGAGAGAAAAACCTAAATGAAAAAACTAAAAAAAAAAACACCGCCTAAGCTCTCCGTACAGATGGTTAATCAGGGAAGCTGAAACGTGCGGCCCCGGTGTTTAGCAGTGGGTTAATCCCGACGCTGTATTGAAGTGTTTCTCAATTATTGGTTACATGTTTGTGTTTCTACATTTGATCTTAGCCAAAAGGCCGAGAAGCGATTGTTTGTGTTTCTAGTGGAACGCAAGCGCCAATGGCGGGCGGATGCTGCTAACCACGACGCCGAGCTAACTCGAGATATCGAACGCATGCGACAACGGCGAGCCGAGGCGGCGGCGTTGCGGGCAGAGCAGCGTCAACGTGGCAATGGCGGGAACGCGTTCCCCGGGGCTAACGCCCGTTTTCGGCGGGAGTTTCTCGAGAGGCACTTTGGCTTCGGCTGTGACGAAATCGTCCACGTTGAAATCGCGAAGTGGAACGCAAGCGCCAATCGCGGGCGGATGCTGCTAAGCACGACAACGAGCTAACTCGAGTTATCGAACGCATGCGACAACGGAGAGCCGAGGAGGCGGTGTTGCGGGCAGAGCAGGTACGACGCAGAAAACGACGTCACTAACGGCGCTGTCAATGTCATGCGCGCTTGGGTGGAGGAGGAGGAACAACTTTATTAAAAAACACCAGTCAACGTCGGGAGAGAAATCCTTCTCCACCGTCGCCCCTAGCCGTCGGCTGGAATACCTTGAGACACAGCAGCAGCAAGGGCTTGACCGATGATGTCCTGCTGGACGTTGGGGTCTGGGCTGCGGAGCAAAGCCTCCCAGGTTTCTAGAGTGTGCGAGCTATCATGCGTAGACGGGACATGTCCACACCATGTGAACCAGATTTGCTGCCTCATCACAGAATTTTCACTTTGAATCGAATACTCTTGGATGCCACTTGCTGTAGAGTACGGGGTTTGGGAAAACCCCCGTCTGTAATTTCCTCCACATAACCTCATCTTTCTTACTGAGTGTTCTGTCCGCTGCCGGGTAAATTTGTCGATTTAGTCTGTAGTATACTTTGATTTCCTGGTATGCGCGCATATCCTCTCTTCTGTTTATAGTTTCGGTGACTTGGGAGGTTCCGGGGGTCGACCGGTAAGTGAGACCTCGGGCGACCGAATGAGCCTCCTCGTTCCCTCTAAGTCCCTGGTGAGCTGGTGCCCAAAAGAGCAGAACAAGCTGTCTGGGTCCCCCGTCCCTGTTTAATATACGGATGGCAGTCTCCGTCACCCTCCCCGATTCGTAATTTCGCACGGCGTTTTTGGAGTCGCTGATGACCACCTTTGCCCCCCTTTGGCTGACGGCCAAGGCTATAGCCACTTCCTCAGCTTCAACCGTCTCGACGCCACTGACTGTGCAGCACGCCATTGGTGTTCCATCTTCGATCTCTAACCGCCACGGCCGCATATGCCGCTTTGCTGTCATATTCTGCAGCGTCCGTATAAAGGACGTCCTGTCGACCAGTATACCTAGTTTGTAATGCATCTGCCCTGTCTTTACGTCTGCCGTCGTGAAAGGCAGGGTTCATGTTTCTGGGTAGCGGAGGTATTTTTATCTTGTCCCTGATCTGTCTGGGGATGTCTCTTGAGCGCACTTGCTCATGTTTGGGCTCGTAGCCCAATTTCTCTAAAATTTTCCTCCCCATTTTAGATCCAAGTAGCCTTTGATGCTGCGCGGTAAGGGCAGCCTCAATCAGTTCCTCGAGAGTATTCGATACCCCTAGCCTCATCAATTTGTCGGTGGACGTGTTCTGGGGGAGTCCGAGCGCGACCTTGACACTTTTCCTAATAATGATTTCGAGTTTGTTCCGTTCTGCTCCACTGAGCTTGAGGTAGGGTGCCACGTACACTATCCTACTGATTACGAAGGCTTGCGCTAGCCTCAGGAGATTCGCCTCCTTCATCCCAGCGTGCCTCTTCGCTATTCGTCTGATGAGACGACACGTCTGATTTGAACTGGCTTCTAACCTAGCAAGCGTTTCATAGTTCTTCCGGTTTGCCTGAATCCTCAGCCCGAGGACGCGGATACTGTCGACCGCGGGGATCTCTGCGCCGTTGACGTACAGGTGGATGCCAGCCTCGCGCTTTTGGTGAAGCCGTCGTTTTCCGGGGGGCATTAAGAACAGTACTTCCGACTTTTCGGCTGAACATCCAAGTCCTTTGGGTTTCAGGTACTCCTCGATGATGTCAATTGCAATTTGCAGGGAACTTTCTATTTGCCCATCACTGCCCTTGTTCATCCATAATGTTAAGTCATCCGCATATATGGTGTGGTTTAGATTCTCAATTTCCCCCAACTGTTCGGGGAGTCTCAACATCGCAATGTTGAAGAGGGTAGGTGATAAAACCGAGCCCTGCGCCGTCCCCACGTTACCCAGTTCAATGTTCTCTATAGATTCTTCCCCTATCTTGAGAGTGGCTTTCCTGTTGGTAAGAAAGTCCTTGATGTAATGGTACACTTTCTCCCCGACATTGAGTGAGTTCAAATTCTCCAAGATAGACACGTGCCTCACGTTGTCAAATGCCTTTGCCACATCTAACCCCACGATCACTTTCGTGTCTCGCGTTTGCTTGGCCATAATTTCATCCTTGAGCTGCAGCATCACGTCGCATGCCGACAGCTTTGGTCGAAAACCGATCATGGTGTCCGGATACAGTCCATTTTCCTCCATGTACCTATTCAGCCGCGTCTGAACGACGTGCTCCATAAGCTTACCCACGCAGGAGGTGAGCGATATAGGCCTGATGTTCTCGAAGCCCAGTTTTTTACCCGGCTTGGGAATGAAAATGAGGTCGGCGAGTTTCCACTCCTGCGGTATCGTCCCCTTCTCCCAGCACTCCTGCATGTACGTTGCGAGGTTGGCGATTGAGCTGTCGTCTAAGTTACGGAGCATTTTGTTGCTCACTCTGTCCGGCCCTGCCGCTGACTTAGTCCTTAGCCGATTAATCTCTGCTCTGACCTCAGCCAGGGAGATCGGGGCGTCTAATTCCGAATTCTCTCCTCCTCCGTAGGCCGGGAGGGGTTCAAGTCCGGCGGGATTGATGTACCTATTCCTAACTTCTTCTAAGAGTTCTTTGTTAGTGCCATCAAATTGATGCGCCATTCTTTCCAGCTGTTGTGCGGACGCTGACTTTGTGCTATCCGGATCTAAGAGGTGACGAAGAAGTCGCCACGTTCCCGCGGTACTCATATTCCTTTCCATCTGATCGCAGACGTTCCCCCAATTTTGCTTCGTGAGCGTGATTGCGTGCTCTTCAATTTCCTCGTTTAAAGCCGCTATCTATTTCCTGATATTTCGAGCCCATCTCTTCTGTCGAAGTCGGTCCTCGAGCCTTTTCTTTTTCCTCCAGAGGTTAACTAATCTCCTGTCTAGCGCTTTGTTGTCCCCCTCAATTTCCACCGCTTCGGTGGCTTCTTTCACAGTGCGCACTACGCCATCGCTCCACTGCGCAATATCAGAGATGGGAGACGGGTCGTCCCTGAGTGCCCTGAAAAAGTCCCAATTTACGGCGTGCGACGTAGAGAACCACGTAACTGACGGCGCAGCCAATGGAGATGTTTATCGAAACCTCTGGCGAACGGTTTTTCGTTTCGCCTAGCCATATACAGCTATCGCTGTAAAAGTTAGCCTAATTATGTTCTAACATTATCCCTGTGTACTTCTTGTGTACTGCGTATGCGTTTCTTTGGCTGGTTTTCGCGTTAGTTGATCGATCATATACCAAATGGCCCAGAGGCGCACCGACAGGGGGGGAGAGGTTTCGGGTGTTGTAACCCCCCTCCCCCTCCTGAGGCCGAGCTAACCTCCCCTCCCCCCCACGCGTCGAGCTCCGCCAGTCCAACGTGTATCTTCAGTTCAACGTGTACCTTCTCTTCACATTGTCATTACAATTTAGGAGGTGAATTGAGGTCGAATTTTCCTGATTAACAAAAACACTCTATAACTGTCTTGTATTTATTCATACACTCTTAAAATACTTTAAGTAGAACGCGGAAGAAATATGAAGATCGTCATCATCCTTGGTGTCATTATATTATCGTAATTATTAGGAATTTTATTTGCTGTTGGATTCCTCTGGCTAAAGCAAGGAAACTGCATATTATAACTGCATATTATGCAAAGTGCTTGTTTCCCCCCCCCCCCACCACCACAAAAATTTACCCCCCCCCCCCCCCCCCGGCAGAGATCCTGGGTGCACTACTGAACTGGCCCAGCTGTTGTTGCAGCCCTGCATGTTGAACGGGGTTGGCCCTTATGCCAAGGATGAGACAACGTTCCACAGCTCTCACGCTTCCCGCTGCGCAGTGGCATAAACACTTTCTAGCTTTTAAAGGCATTAAAAAAAGGCACAATATGCAGAAAACAAAGATAATGTTCAATAGCCTGGCAAGGGGGAAAGAATTCAGAATCGCCAGTCAGCCTCTAGAGTCTGTAAAGCAGTACGTTTATCCATAAAAAATACAACTTAAGTATGCAGTAAAGCCCCGCCCACGCCCTCATAACCGCCAGCCACTGTTCCTCCTCGAGGCTGCAAATAGTCCGTACTTGAAACTTTCGCTGTTACCTAAATAAGGCGGTAACCACAAAAATAAGATTATAAACGCGTAATTTTATAAGTTTTCACTCATTTGTTATGGTGGAACGTACAAGTACGACAAGTACAGTCGTATCAATTAAGTACGACGCCATTTTGACTAACGCCGCATGACAACGATTTCGTTTGCTTCTATGATTAGCTGGCGGAGTAACACAACCCCGCGCGGTACGTGTGCCTTTGTTGCCAACTGCTGTTTTGTAGCGTTAGCTACACTGGCCTAGCCAAGCCCGTTTCGCGCGGCACATCAAGAGCCGTGCTGCGCATGCGCAAGGATCAGTGATGTCACACGGCTTGCGCACCGGAGCCACCGGAGCCGGCACCTCTCGCGCACTCCGCCGCCGCCGCGCGCGACTCACCGCCGCCGGTCTGCGCATTCCAGAGGAGTGACGTCGTAGCCGTGGTAGACGCACTGGCGCCGGCGCTCGCTCGCGGTGCAGTCGCCGTCTAACACTGCGCTGGAGCCGCTGCGCTTCTGACTGGCGTTTGCCAGTGTGGTATAGCCACGGAGAAGGAGAGCGCAAATGCTGCTCAACAGCGCAGAAGAACGGAGAAGCTTGACTCATCGGATCCCGAAGTAGTTGCCTGGCAATTAGTGGTTGAGCGTAGGAGGAATGAACAGAAGAAGGCTAAACGTGCTGCGGAGACACTGGAGCAAAGGGACGAACGTCTAGCAAAGCGGCGTCGCCAGGAGGCTGAGCGACGTGCCCGACCACCCCTGCAGCAACAACAAAACGCCGTCGATGACGTCAAGGCTCGCCGATCGACTGAATATACTGTGAAACTCAGCGAAAGCGCCAGTGCGACTCGGACCTTCAGCTGAACCTTTGCTAACGCTACGTATATCCTGGCATAGCCGAGCTAAGCCACTGCAACAATTTTTTGTAAGTTGTATCCTACTTTTTTTCTTATTTTTATTATTATAGGTCAATTACTCACTGGGGACCCTAATCACCTTATGCGAAGCACCTTATGCGCTCGGGCTGTCGGCGTCTCCTGTCGTCGTCGTCGCGGTAAATCAAGCGACTCGTGCTCGCGCTCGGTCCGCGCTCGTGCCACTGCTCCCGCGTTCGTCGTCGTCTTCTACAGCTGGCTGCGTTGTCGCTCATCATTCCAGCGTAGAATTTCACTTCTGTTCTGTCGTCGTAATGGGGAGGCCGCGTTTACGGGGTTGTGAGTCATTGCTTAAGGCAGTATGAGCAGTATGAGCCCATTAGCGGTGCATCACATGCATGATTCGCACGTCACCAGGTTTCACGTTAGTGGAGGTGCCTTTCGCTCAATGGGTCATTTGACACTTGCGCATAAAATTTAGTTCACCGCTCAAACCGAACCTACGACTTAACTCGTGCTAACTGTAATAATAAAAACTAAAACAGTAACAAAGGCGTCCATAATGGCCAAACTGCTGAGTGAGTTGAAGAAAAACAATGATGGTTTCGCTAATACTTCCTAGTAAAAGACATCATCAAGCTTGTCCTAAAATAATACTAATGACGGCTTTTTTATAAGTGAAATCTGAGCGAATCGCCCGTATAAAAATATTATACTATTAGGAAGATTCGTCGCAAAACTAAAAATGTGACTAATAAAGAAATAGTGTGTAAAAGTCACACAATTGGCATACTGTGATTTTTGCCGAAAATAATTACTGAAAAATAGGTGCTTTCCTCGGCTATCACCATGTGCCTCACCCCCCCCCCCCCCCCCCCCCCCCCCCCCCCCCCGAAAAAAAAAAATTCCTGTATGGTTGCCTCGTTTTTGTCTCATCATGAATTAAACCAGTTAAGTTTGCCTCTGCCAGTTAAGTTTGCCTCTGGTCGTTCGTCGATGGCAACAATCTTCGCAAGTGGCCACGCTACAACTCAGCTAGCCGGACGAAATAAAGTCCCTAGATATTTTTGAGCAAAAATCTAGGGACTTTAGAACGAAACTGTAACCTACCTATGGCTTGAGATGGCTTGACAGTGCGCGAGAAAGACATCTCGCAGGCAATCCAATCCATGCCAGCGCGCAAAACATGGCAGACGTAAAGCCGGCATTTGTTCCAAGGCGTCGGTCTTTCTAAACTTGTGTGAGCACTCATATGTGCATATTCTGACTGCGCAGGTGTGTGTGTTTGTGGGTGCTCGCTCTAGAGCACCTCATCGAGTTTTGCGGTATGACTTCCATTATCAAACTGCACGCCATTTCGGGCGTTCAAGATGAATCGCCGCAGTGCTACCTCCTGCAAGTGGACGAATTTAAGTTCTTGCTCGATTGTGGCTGGGACGAGTTCTTCAGCTTGCAAGCTGTCAAAGAAATGAAAAAGTGAGTGATCGTGAAACCATGTACAAGTGCTAGTCGGCATTCTTATGTCAACCATTTGTTTGTTTTCGTAACTTGCCTTTTAAGCGCTCTTTTATTTCCTGCTTTTACAGTAGTAATGTCATGCGTAGACTCTAGGTATTTCTAGACAGTTTTTTTTTTCTTTTTTTTTTTTGGCACGTGATGAACTTATGTATTCTTGTAGGGAAAGGCCAGCGTAGAGACCACTGTGCACATCTCGCAACAGGTGTTACTGACACATGGCTCAGCCGCAGCGTTGTGTGATGCTTTCATATCGCTTGGGTGCGCGATCATCTAAGTTCACATGTGTGCGCACTTTTCTCCAGCAATGTCTTAGCACACGTTTATTTTATATTTTGATTGTCCTAATAGATCCTCTTGTGAACATGAAAACACAAATGAAGCCTTAACTGCGTGAGCAGCGGAAGGAACATTTCAGTAGTAGTTTCCGTGTAGTCAAATGCTGAGATTAAAAACGGCTGCATGCCAACAGAAGTAAAATGCGATGCCTACCATTATTATTATATTATTGAGCGATTATGTTGACAAATAGATGTAGTAATGCCTACCTTAAATTTGCTATCATGTGTAGCATTTGTACGACTTCCTTCATCTTTTGCATTACGAAGGATTCGAAGGATGATGCTCACATCATTTGTCGATGCAGGCATGCAAGCCAGGTGGACGCAGTACTTCTTTCATTTCCTGACTGTGGACACCTGGGGGCGCTGCCATACTTGGTGGGGCAGTGTGAGCTCAAGTGTCCCATCTATGCAACTGTTCCCGTCTACAAGATGGGCCAGATGTTCATGTACGACTTGTTCCAGTCACGCCACAACATGGAGGACTTTACTCTCTTCACCCTCGATGATGTCGACGCTGCCTTCGACAAAATCATTCAACTCAAGTACAGCCAAACAATCAATCTCAAAGGTGAGGTCACATTATACATTTACACTGTATGCTACCACAACCTCATGGTCTACTGATGCAAGTCCTTGTCTACCTATTGACCGCGAGATTGAGTGGAGTTGCCACCTGGTAGACACTGGCTGAACCATGCTTGTAGCATCGTCTACTAGCCACTAGCGTTTATATGTGCGCGTATGGCATGCATATTCTCTAAAGATTCTTTGTTCCATGGTTGAAGCACAGTCTTTAATGCTGAAATGCAATTTTTGACGATCTAGAGAAGCATTAAGGATTGCGCTGTAGTCTGCGGCGCTGCAATAAGACTAATGATTGCACGTGTCGAGCGCATGATGTGTAACGTTGCACCCTCGGTTTGCCACAATCATAAATTTTGTGCGTGTGTGTGTGTGCTGTGTGTTTCAAGTGCATCGCAAAAAGCATTTGGCGTCATTTTAAACAATTGAAGTGGTCGCAGCAAGATGTGAGTGACCTGCTGGGGTGGCTCAGTCACCTAAGGCGTTGCGCTGCTGAGCACGAGGTCGTGGGATCGAATCCCGGCCCCGGCGGCCGCATTTCGATGGAGGCGAAATGCAAAAACGCCCGTGTGCTTGCGTTGTAGTGCACGTTAAAGCACCCCAGGTAGTCAAAATTAATCCGGAGCCCTCCACTACGGCGTGCCTCATAATCAGAACTGGTTTTGGCACGTAAAACCCCAGAAAGAAGAAGCAAGATGTGAGTGCAGCACTTCAGTGACTTTTTGTCTAGATGTGTTGGTTTCCTCGTGCAGTGAGATACCACGAAACATGAATGAGGTGGCAAGATCACTCAGCAGTAGAAAAAAAGTATCTTAAGAACTCGCATTATATTGCAGGATACACTTGATCTTAGGCGTATAATTTCATGGCTGTCGATTCGTGGTTACGTGACCACCCTTATCTGTGCCTGAGATGTCCATTTAATATGCGGTCCTGGTCCCACGAGGAAGAAGTCATGTTTTCTTGCAAGTTAATTTAGGCACTTTAGTACTTAAATTCTGTGTTACTTAAGGAAACCGATAGTAGAGCATTACGGGAGCATTATAGGGCGCATGGCAGTTGCCCGACAGAGGAAATCATAACACTGATTTGCCAGAGGCTATTACCACACGCTTTTTTAGTTTGCTGATCGAGCTAATGCGGTGTCACTCACAGTGACATACATAGCTTGTTTACTGTGTTTTGTACTCCACAGAAGAAAAAAACGGTGATGCGTATACAAGCAGTGAAGTAGGGTGCACATTAACCGTTAACAAATGCATTTTTTTTTAAGAACCGCAAGATTAACACAAAGTGCGGCATTAATTGAGTTGACAACAGTGACGCCAACAGAGTAGGCAGGACGCAAGTGGAACACATTTAAAAGACACCAATGAACTGCCGAAACAGACTCTGTGGCCGAGTGCCAATCTCCTGTTTAATGACAGTTTTAGCTTCTTTCGTGCAAAAGAGGAACGTCTTGTGCATTTCATGCAAAAATGTGGAACTAAATAGCAATATATTATTAGTTCAGCACAGTCAGCACGTTTTATTTGCACACAATCTGTTGAAATCGGCAGCAGTGAAGTGCCGCAGTGTATATTTCAATGCACGCCATCAACAGCCTGTCCACACTAGCCCTGTGATGGTGCTTCCACCAATAGCTTGATCTTGCGACAAATAGGTTTCTCAATTAACAATTCTTTTAGCCACAAATGTGTTTTTCTGTTCGTTTTTCTGTATCACTCTTTCTAAAACCTTCAACACTCCCAGACCACTTGATCCACTTCATTAAGAGTACGTCACAAGGCCTGCTATTTTTTTTTTTTTTTTAACATGAAACGTCTTGTAGTGCAGTCAGAGTGGTTCGCTTGCTAAAACTGCACGTAACTAAAACATATTGTACTGTTATTGCTGATATCATTGCAACTGTACTACCCATACACCTTACATTGGTGTCATTGTGTAGAGGAAAGAAGCCATTACTTGATCATGCATGTGTTGCTTGCGCAGATGGTGCCAGTATCATGTCACACATGACGCAGTCTAAGCTAAATTTAGCTTTTTGCTTGGCGTTCAGAGAGGCATAGCTCGGCAGTACGTTTGTCGATCCGAGCGGGGGTGATCGGATTTGAGAGAACTCACTCAGCCAGAGAAGGTATAATCCGTCGAACTCATAGCTATGCTCAACAGGGGTTATAAGGCCTACAGGTGTGCAATGTGTTGCTGAAATTTCATGCTTGCTTGGCTGTGGCACCCCTGCATTGAACACATACAGTCCACAAATGGCATGAAGAAACTTGGGAAGCAAGACAGAGGGATATCCAGCCCCTTTGACCGCGGCGGAATGTGTCCATCTTCACAGGGAGCGCGAGCATTCTAATGTGTAAATAAATGTAACGTGTGTATTTAGTTAGGTCATTTTTACCCTATTGCCCGCACACCCTGTGCGGCACGCATCAGAGGTTTCACGTGCCCCACTGCGGCTGCTTCCCTGAAGCAGCCTATGCAATTTTAAAGGCAAAGCATTTCTTGGCGAACAATTGCTACTTTGACCATATCTATCTATCTAGCCGCCTATGACTTTGTGCTCTCATGGTTGTTTCGTTAACTTGGTATGTACCAAAATTGACATACTATGACAAGAGTATATGACGAACATAAATGATATGTCATGACATGAATATCATGACGTGTGTCATGTAGGTCATGACAATGACCCAGCGAAAAAGTTTAACACTCAAAAACCACTGGAATGGGTTCAGACGTGGGCACTAAGTGAAGGAAACACTAAAGGACAATGGTAGAGATCATAGTCATGAGCCTGACTCAGCAAAAATAGCAATGACTCGGTGAAAAAAGTATAGCACTCAAAAAACTCTGAAATGTGTTCGGACGTGGGTACTAAGGGAAGCAAACACTAAAGGATGATGATAGAAGTCATAGTCATGAGCATGACTCAGCAAAATGACAATGACTCAGCGAAAAAATATTAACACTCAAAAACCACTGAAATCGGTTTGGACATGGGCACTAAGTGAAGAAAACACACAAGGATGCTGCTAGAAATCAGTCATGAGCATGACTCAGCATAAATGACAATGACTCAGCAAAAAATATTAACATTAAAAAAACTGACATGGGTTCGGACGTGAGTACTAAGTAAAGGAAAAGGCTTAAGGTTGATGGTCGAAGTCATATTCATAAGCATGACTAAGGCTTTTGCTTTAAGGTCTCTTGGGTGTAGCTAAAGGGACTCCTGAGGACTCATGACATGCGTGTCATGTAGGTCATGAAAGAGCCGCCTACGTCTTCGTGCTCTCATGGTCGTTTCGTTAACTTGGTAGGCTATCCGCCCTCTGCTTCGCATAACATAGATTCCCACAGGGCGTGGGATCTGCCGGCTTTGTTTAAAAATAATTAACGTGCACATAAACCTGGCCATCACGCTTGAGCCATAACAACGAAAGCATTCAGCTACTACAGTAACATTTCGGTGCTCTGAATGTTACTCGCACTTTACAGTCACTGAGAGAAGTGATGTTGCCAGAAACAACATGCTTCATCTGGCTCTGTTCACAATAGTGCAATCCACCATCAAAGCACAAACCTCGTTTTAAATCTTCGATTTAATTTGTCAGAAAAGCTTTGTGTGACACCTGCCATATTTATTCAAATATAAGTCTATGTTTTTTTGTGTGTTTTTTTTCAGCAATATTATGATGAAGCTGCTCCAAAATTTGCAGCTCCAAAAATTCCCTTTTTTAGCCTGTTAGTCTGCTCCAAACTCAAAATATTCTGCTCCAAAACCAAGTTTTTACTGCTCCAAGAATTTCTGCGAAAGCTGCTCCTGCTGTCCCAAATCTGCTCTAGGGATCCGTGGGTGTCTGCAGGCCACACTTTAACACATAATTGAGTGATCTATTGATTGATTGCTGGTGTTTAGTGTCCCATAGTAGCAGTTACTATGAGAGAGACATCGTAGTGAAAAGCTCTAGATTAATTTTGACCACCTGGAGTTCTTCTGCATGCACCCAATGCATGGTACATGAGTGAAGTGAAGTGAAGTTTATTTTCCTTCTTACCAAGCGCTTACAAAGCGCTTACGTATTCCATTTGCATTGAAATGCAGCTACCGCAATGCGGCATTGAACTTGAAACCACAACACCAGTAATATAATAGTGTAGCCACTGAGTGCCCACGGTACTTCGATTGTACTTTGAAGCCCGCAGGGGCGTCTGCGTCAGCAGGCGTTTGGTGTGTTGCGACACCACGGACCCGAGCACATGAGGGTCGGACCCTCCCACGCTTAACCGTGCGTGGCTTAGCCGTGTCCGGGGAAAAGGGGATCCTGGGGGTTGAGCCGATGCCGGGAGTTTGGACCTCTATGGCCCCCCGGTGGAGGCAACACACTTCTTTGGCCTCCGCTTCACGTAGACGGCACCCCCGGACTGACCCACCCGGGGGAAATCGGTAGTTGCCTTTTCCTGTCTCTCTCTCCCTCCAACCTTCGTCTTTCTCTCTCACTTTCAATCTTTCCTGTCTTCTTCTCTCTTCCACTTACTTCCAATTTTCCCAGGCAGCAAGGGTTAACCTGGTGTATTTTATCCAACCTTGGGTATTCTATATTAGGTTATAGTAGCTACGTACAGCTGGCGTCTGCGTTTCCTTCGGGTCTCGCAGCGTCCCCATGTTGGGCTCGGTGGTGGGCGGCTGGCCTAGCTGCCGAAATCGAATCAGTCCTTTATGGCTAAGATGTCATTCCCCCCACTTCATGATCGTCCTCTTTTTAAAAGAGGACGCACCGAAGAAACTTTTCAACTATTCAGCCAGCGCAAAGAAACGTTCCCCCGCTTCCATGTGATACACAGTCAAGACCCTGAAAAGACAGTAAGAACCATTTCACCTTTCACTGTGGCCAAATGTCTCACCGACACACTAGGTGCTGGCTACAAAGTGACGAAATTGAGCAGTGGTGACCTTCTTCTGGAGGTTCGCGACACTCAACAGCACGGCAAACTTTCAAATCTGGTAGCATTCCGTAATGTGCCAATCACTGTTAGCCCGCATCGATCAATGAACACAAGTAAAGGAGTTATCTCTGATGAAGATCTCTTAAGCCTAAGTGAGGAAGAGCTCCTGGAGGGCTGGAAAGAACACAACGTGATCCAAGTGCAAAGAATAAAGATCAAGCGGGACAACCAGGATATTCCAACTAAACATCTGATCCTCACCTTTGCGTCGAGTGAGCTACCGGAAACCCTAGAAACAGGATATACCAGAATTCGAGTCAGGCCTTACATCCCAAATCCCCGAAGATGTTTCAAATGTCAACGATATGGCCATGGTTCGCAAAACTGCCGAGGCCGACTGACCTGTGCGAAATGTGGCGAACACGAACACGCATCCGACAACTGCAGTGGCACGCTCCACTGTCCCAACTGTGACGGTGGACACGCAGCATACTCTCGAACTTGCCCCACATGGAAAAAAGAAAAAGACATAATCACACTGAAAATCAAGGAGAACATCTCGTTTCAGGAAGCGCGGAAACGTGTTTCTTTTTTCCATACCACAGGGTATGCTGATGCGACGCGCAAGGGGGCAACGTCGCAGCAGACTCCGGCATCGGCCCGGTCCACAAGGAGTGTGGCCGCGCCGGTGCCACCAGCCCCCCAGGCGACAGCAGCCATCGCTGCTGCGCCATCTCTTAAGGAAGGCCCGTCGACCTCTGGGTTGGTGGCCTCCAAGGCCCTGCTTTTTGAGGCAAGGCCTACCCCGAAAACTCTCCGCTCGAATGAGCGGAAGTCCAGCGGCTCCCAGGAGTCGATGGACACAACTGCAAGCCAGCCGGCGCACTCAGCGCCTTGTGAGCGGCGCGAATCTCGCGACCGCTCCAAGAAAGACAAACCACGGATTACGGGGCCTGGAAAGGCTCTGTAAGCCACTTGACTCCTCTTGACACACAGCACAAGAACACAAACAATATGGATACACAAATATTACACTGGAACGTGAGAGGTCTTATGCACAACCTCGATGACGTTAAAGAGCTTCTACACAAATACAATCCAAAGGTGCTGTGTGTACAGGAGACATATTTAAAGCCAACGCAAACAAATTTCCTGCGGCAATATGCCATCTTCCGCAAAGATCGTGATAATGCTAACGCCCCATCTGGCGGCGTAGCAATAATTGTTGATAAGTCAGTAGCTTGTCGGCACTTAGTCCTTCAGACGCCCCTCGAGGCAGTATCAGTACGAGCAATTATTTGCAACAAATTGGTTACTGTCTGTTCCATTTACATACCACCGGATTACCACCTTAGCAAGACAGAACTTCACAGCCTAATGAATCAGCTCCCTGAACCTTACGTGGTCGTTGGCGATTTCAATGCGCACAACACTCTGTGGGGAGACTCCCGGTGTGACTCGAGAGGTCGACTAATAGAAAACTTTCTAGTGACGTCCGGTGCTTGCCTATTCAATAAGAAACAGCCAACATACTACAACATACATTACAATTCATATTCCTCAATAGATTTAGCTATTGGCTCTCCGACTCTCTTCCTCCACCTGCAGTGGAGTGTCATAAACAATCTTTTTGGAAGTGACCACTTCCCTGCGACATTAAACTTGGTAAAACAAGAAAATGGTCCTCCGCATCCTCCTAGATGGAAACTATCAGCAGCAGATTGGTTGTGTTTTAAAGAGTCAACCTGCATATCATCGGATTTTATCAGTGATTTTAACATAGACGACTGCCGTAGCGTATTTTACTGCTTTTATTGTAGACGCAGCAGAGAAATGCATTCCTCAGACAAAGGGCAGCTCATCTAAAAGACGGGTTCCCTGGTGGAACGACGACTGCAAGGAAGCGCGAAAGAAACAAAACAAAGCATGGAGCATATTGCGCCGATTTCCAACTGCTGAAAATCTCGTTGCGTTCAAGCACGTCAAGTCACAGGGAAGGCGGATGCGCAGACAGGCAAAGAGGGCAAGCTGGGAGAGGTTTCTCTCAAACATAAACTCTTACACGCAGGAAGCGAAAGTCTGGAATGGGTTGAAAAGACTTAATGGCCAGCAAACCCAGCCATTACCCCTGGTCAATGACCAAGGGAATACATTAAAAGACCAAGCTGACGCTCTTGGCAAGCACTTCGAGCGTGTATCCAGTTCAGTTCACTATTCCGAGGCATTCTTAAAATATAAAGATATAGCAGAACTCAACGTAATAAACCGCAGATGTAGACATGACGAACCTTATAACCTCCCCTTCTGTATCGCCGAGCTGAAAGCCTCCCTGACTGCTTGCCTCAGCTCTGCACCCGGACCTGACAGAATCATGTACGACATGATTAAACACTTTCACGAAGACACTCAAATGACACTGCTTGCACTGTACAATGCTATATGGGCTGCAGGACATCTCCCATCTACATGGAAAGAAGCCATTGTAATCCCGGTCTTAAAACAGGGCAAGGACCCATCCTCTGTGACAAGTTATCGCCCAATTGCGCTCACTAGTTGTCTATGCAAGTTATTTGAAAAAATGATTAATCGGCGTCTTCTACATTTCCTGGAATCTAACAGACTACTTGACCCTTACCAATGCGGTTTCAGAGAAGGCCGGTCTACAACCGACCATCTCGTGCGCATCGAAACAAACATTCGGGATGCTTTCATACATAAACAGTTCTTCTTATCTGTTTTTCTAGATATGGAGAAGGCGTATGACACAACGTGGCGTTACGGAATCCTGCGAGACCTGTCGGCAATGGGCATCCGCGGGAACATGCTAAACGTTATAGAGAGCTACTTGCAGAATCGCACTTTCCGGGTCAAAATAGGTAATGCGTTGTCCCGTTCATTCATACAGGAAACTGGGGTACCTCAGGGAGGCGTTCTCAGCTGTACGCTCTTCATAGTCAAGATGAACTCACTTCGCACATCATTGCCTTCAGCCATATCTTATTCCGTGTACGTCGACGACGTACAGATAGGCTATAAATCCTGTAACCTTACAGTGTGCCAACGACAGGTTCAAGTTGCCCTGAACAAAGTCTCTAAATGGGCCACAGAAAATGGCTTTAAAGTAAACCCAAATAAAAGTTCGTGTGTTCTATTCACACGAAAGAGAGGGCTCGTAGCCGACCCTGAACTGCAACTACACGGACAGCTCATACCAGTAAACACAGAATACAAATTTTTAGGCACAATTCTAGACTCTAAACTGACTTTCATTCCCCACATAAAGTACCTTAAAGCCAAATGCTTAAAAGCAATAAACATTCTTAAAATATTGTCGCACACCACATGGGGCAGTGACAGAAAGTGTTTGTTGAACTTATACAAAAGCCTCATTCGTTCACGCATAGACTACGGTGCGATAGTCTATCAGTCCGCCGCCCCCAGTGCCTTAAAGATGATCGATCCTGTTCATCATTTAGGCATCCGCTTGGCAACCGGAGCCTTCAGAACAAGCCCTGTGCAAAGTCTTTATGTGGAATCAAATGAGTGGCCCTTAAACCTTCAAAGGTCCTACTCAAGCTTTATGTACTTCCTGAAAGTAAACTCGGACTGCCGACATCCTTGTTACTCCATTATAAATGACACTACGTGTGCCACACTTTTCCACAACCGACCTACCGCAATGCAACCCTTCTCACTGCGGGTGAGGAAACTCAGCGAAGAAAGCGGTGTCCCACTGTTTCAACACCATGTAATGGCTCCGGCAAAGCCGTTACCGCCGTGGCAATGGCAACTTATAGAAATTGACACATCGTTTGTTGATGTCTCGAAGCATGCTCCGGAAGTACATATCCGGATGCACTTTCGTGAACTTCAATCGAAATACTCTTGCCCGGAATTCTTTACTGACGCATCAAAGTCACATGCTGGCGTGTCCTATGCGGCAATCGGTCCATGCTTTTCTGAATCCGGTGAAATGCATCCAGAAACAAGCATATTTACGGCTGAGGCTCATGCCCTATTGTGTGCAGGGAAGTATATAATGAAAACAAAGCTTCAAAAATCAGTTATATTCACCGACTCATTAAGCGTAGTAAAGGCATTAATGTCTCCTCGTAAACACAAAAACCCTGTGCTCAGTGAGCTCTATTCAGTGCTATGCACAGCATATTCGTCTAACCAATGTGTCACTATATGCTGGGTACCCGGCCACAGAGGTATTGAGGGCAACATGCTTGCAGATGAAACTGCCGTTTCCCTTGTAAGGAAGGGGAACACTTCCTCTATAGCTGTTCCTGCAATAGATATGAAGCACTTCCTGCGCAAAAGCCTTAGGAGATATTGGCAGCACTTATGGGACGAGGAAACAATAAATAAACTTCACGCCATTAAACCACAACTAGGGAATTGGCCACCCACTACGAAAACACGACAAACCGAAGTCATCCTTTGCCGCCTCCGAATTGGTCATACGTATGGCACGCACTCGCACCTGTTGACTGGTAATGAACCCCCTTCCTGTAGCAAATGTGGCGACACGCTAACTGTAATCCATGTCTTAATAGAGTGCAAGGAATTAGAGACTCAAAGAAAGAAATATTTTCCCTTAGCATACAAACAATACATACCTCTACACCCAGCAATGTTTCTGGGCACAGAACCGTTCTTTGACTACAGGTTAGTTTTAAAGTTCCTTGAAGATGCCGGTACATTGCGATGTCATCAGCCCCCAACATTCGTAGCACATCCTCTCTCCAGAGGCTGCTGCTGCGACAGCAATATTATAGAGCACGTGCTTCTCAGGCCTTGCGTTCAAGGGTCCTGTTGAGGCACCAGTGCTACTTTCACGTACACGTTTTTACCTCAGAACAAACCATCCATGGTCATTTCCCACATCTCTAGTCACTGTCATCATTTTAATAGTTATATATTTTACGCAAGTTACAGCGACTGTTTTTAGGCCTATTTACAGCCACTTAACATACACCATTCACAGCACATTCCTCTATTTAATAAACAACTCATCGGAAACTCATTACCATGTGTATGGCGCTCTTTGGCCATATCTGGCCCTTGCGCCATTAAACCCCACTAATCATCATCATCATTGTACTTTGAAAAATGACGGTCTCTGCCTTGTTTGCAGGCAAGGGCCAGGGCCTGTCCATCACTCCGCTTCCAGCCGGTCACATGATTGGGGGAACAGTGTGGCGCATAGTCAAGGATGGCGAGGAGGACATTGTGTACGCAGTGGACTTCAACCACAAGAAGGAGCGGCACCTCAATGGCTGTGCCCTTGAGACCATCAGCCGGCCCTCTCTGCTCATCACGGACTGCTACAATGCAAACTACATGCAGGCGCGCCGAAGGACGCGCGATGAGCAGCTCATGAGTTAGCGCCACTTTCTGTCTCTCCAGATTTCACTCTTGTTGAGGTGTTGTACAGTGTATATTTTGTGTGAAGTAAGCTGAATCTACAGCCATGGAAAAATAGATCAGCATGCATATAATAGAGAACTAGTTACTCAAATTTTTTATGGGCTGCAGACCGTCGGTCAGCCTTCCACGTGACTTGGCCAAACCACCTTGGCCCAGACCTCTACCATTATACTAATCATACACCCATCCACGCAAACGCGCACAAAGACATTCTTCGGGAGCACTTCTCCGGCTGGAGGATTGCGGAAGCTTCCACCCATCAGCAGTGCAATGCAACATTATTGTTGTTCGATTCTTTTCGTAGCCTGCACTTCTGACGTTAACTTCCTTGGCGCCCTTTTCGTTAACTGTGAACGCCACAGGTGTATCGAAGTAGACTGGCATCTGATCAGCGTTTCCAATTTGACCCAATTAGTAGCTCTTCTCCAGTCATTTGTTGATTATGTAGTGCTGGAATGCAATGAGCTTCTCATTAGAGTTGCTAGAAAGCTTTTGCACACCAAAGTCTGTCGTCGAAGCTTGCATTCAAATTGCTTCATAAATGGGATGACCCAGCCTCTGGTGGCCGTGAACTGGGTTCGTGCAACACCTCGAACCTTTGCAACCTCCCTTGCCTTCGCCTGTATTATTTTCGTCGTTACAAGCATGTGCGCTTCTCTGTGTGCTGATGAAGTTAATGTTTTTTTCCACTTTGTAGTGTCGACCTTTTTGTGGTCCGGTGAATGCCATCTGCGTTGCAGCACAGTTTAAGAGCTCATTCGATTGCATCTGCCATCGGCGCAGATTCTTTTTGTCTACGGCTCTATGCCGAACTTGTGCTTGATTTGGAGCTCTGACGTTTGCTTGCTAAATGCCCTTTTGCTTCCATTCATCTCAAGCATGGGCTCTTCACAAGAACAAAGTCACAGTGCAACGCTTGCAGACACAACCACTCAGAATGACACGCTTTGAGAAAACAAAAAAACAAAAACATTATTGCACACACCAGTCCCCAATTTGCCCACTGCAAGTCTGTGGCTACGAGGTGGCGTTAAGTATCTGGTAGTTGTGTCCAAATCGCATCCTCGAATATAAGCTGACCTCATACTTTTGCACATTTGTTTTTAATATCGGCTTGCATTCGAATAAATACAGTATAAGGAATCACTGAATGTATTGAAGTATCAGATAGAATGAAGCAAATATAAAGTCAAAATTTATTTAGCCTAAAATATTTCAGCATGTATGCTTCCAATTAATATCGGATATGAAGACATCCTTGTCTCAGATGCAACTTCATTGTAACGAGGCTCAACTGTATGTGATGATGTTGGTTTATTGGCTTGTCTATCTGGCAAAATGCCCTGCAGTGCTGAAGCATTATACACTTGATTATTTCTGAAATGTTCCTTGCAGCCAACATTCTCCAAACTCTGCGGAACGGTGGCAACGTTCTAGTGGCCGTCGACACCGCCGGCCGTGTCCTCGAACTGGCCCACATGCTGGTACGACAAGCCGGGTGATGCTCATTCAAGCTTGAAGCTAACATTGGCGCAGTTACGCAATTTCACTCTAGTATATTGTGCTTATTCTTTTTGTTGTTTAACACTTATAAGTCTTTGGGACATAATGAAATCTAACTTCTAAGTTCGTGACTTCCTTTAGCGCAACTCAGTTTGAGTATGAAGGGAAAAAGGGACAGGTGACAGGGTGAGCGCTAACTTCCAACTGGTTTTATTTCATGACCCTATTGCACATTATATAGCCCGCTCAAAGCACTCGTGACATAGCACACACACAAAAAAATTACACACACAAAAAAATTAAATATGAGCATGCGATTGCAGTTCATTGAACCAGTGTTGATAAACTTAGAAATTCACGTTCCTTGCTTGATAAAGCTAAAGAGGGTGTGCTTACGCACAGCTTTTCACATTTCAAAATGGCATCAGCCTCAATAATCTCACGCGTCACTTGATTGTGGCTACGTCCTAAAATGATGCATCTATCAAGTAGTGGTTTGCAGCCGCAAGATTTGCAATGTATGGCAAGGAAACCGCTTGATGAAATTTTGTTGTTAGCATTGTAATTATGCTCGCGCAAGCGATCGTTAATACACCTACCGGTCTGCCCAATGTAGACACTGTTACACGACAAGGGAAACTTATACACTACTGCGCGAGTGCAATCAACATACTTGTTAACATGTCTTTTTCCACATACTGGTAGCGCGTCTTTCTTAGGGTTAGTAAGTCTGCAAAGCCTATCCAGTTTATCAGGAGCAGAGAAAACAACTCGGATGTTAGCTCTTTGTGCAACCTTTTTTAAATTGTGAGAAACATTGTGAATGTATGGTAACACACTTGTTTTGCAACCAGCGGTCACTGCAAAGTTCTCCTGTGGTATGCGCTTCCGAGAATCTCTGAGCAAGCATTCTGCCACGGACACTTGTACTGGCATCGGGTAGCCTGCATTTGACAAGCGCTTGCTTTGCCCTTCGAAACTAGCGAACACAGCGTGGTGGCACGATTTTTTCAGGGCATTGTTAAAACAAAGTTTGGCTATTCCTCTTTTTATCAGTTTGGAATGCGCTGAATTGTATGGTAGGGAGAGGAAAAGAGGAATAGCCAAACTTTGTTTTAACAATGCCCTGAAAAAATCGTGCCACCACGCTGTGTTCGCTAGTTTCGAAGGGCAAAGCAAGCGCTTGTCAAATGCAGGCTACCCGATGCCAGTACAAGTGTCCGTGGCAGAATGCTTGCTCAGAGATTCTCGGAAGCGCATACCACAGGAGAACTTTGCAGTGACCGCTGGTTGCAAAACAAGTGTGTTACCATACATTCACAATGTTTCTCACAATTTAAAAAAGGTTGCACAAAGAGCTAACATCCGAGTTGTTTTCTCTGCTCCTGATAAACTGGATAGGCTTTGCAGACTTACTAACCCTAAGAAAGACGCGCTACCAGTATGTGGAAAAAGACATGTTAACAAGTATGTTGATTGCACTCGCGCAGTAGTGTATAAGTTTCCCTTGTCGTGTAACAGTGTCTACATTGGGCAGACCGGTAGGTGTATTAACGATCGCTTGCGCGAGCATAATTACAATGCTAACAACAAAATTTCATCAAGCGGTTTCCTTGCCATACATTGCAAATCTTGCGGCTGCAAACCACTACTTGATAGATGCATCATTTTAGGACGTAGCCACAATCAAGTGACGCGTGAGATTATTGAGGCTGATGCCATTTTGAAATGTGAAAAGCTGTGCGTAAGCACACCCTCTTTAGCTTTATCAAGCAAGGAACGTGAATTTCTAAGTTTATCAACACTGGTTCAATGAACTGCAATCGCATGCTCATATTTAATTTTTTTGTGTGTGTAATTTTTTTGTGTGTGTGCTATGTCACGAGTGCTTTGAGCGGGCTATATAATGTGCAATAGGGTCATGAAATAAAACCAGTTGGAAGTTAGCGCTCACCCTGTCACCTGTCCCTTTTTCCCTTCATACTCAAACTGAGTTGCGCTAAAGGAAGTCACGAATACGATGCACCAACTTGCCCAATCCGCAGTACTTCTGAACTTCTAAGTATCAATCTAACAGCATGTTGTTCCAATGAGATGCAATAATCAGTCTTGCACTTAGCTTAAAACGAGTGTGCTATGAGCTTAAAACTCTGGTGTTATGCTGCTGATCTTGAGATCATGAGTACAATCCCAGCTGCAGTGGTTGCATTTCAGTGTGGGTGAAATTCAAAAAACGCTCATGCACTTAAATTCAGGAGCATATTAAAGTACCCCAGCCCATCAAAATTAATCCTGAGTCCTCAACTACGCCGTGCCTCATAGTCAGATCTTGGGTTTGGCACATAAATCACCAGAATTTAATTAATTTAATTTTTAATCAAGCTTAAAATTGATTTGTGGGATCCTGTTGGTAAAGAGTACCATAGAAAGATGATGCTGAACCTGTACAGGATTTATGTGTTTATTCCAAATACTTTTTATCTGGTGCTTCTTTCTTATTTTTTTCTTCTTTTTTTTTCACATTTCTAGTTAGGCTCTTACTAGAGTAGACAGCAAAAAATGTTCCATGAACTATGCAATATAAATAGTTTTTTCCTTGCATAACAATTGTGCTTTGTAGGGTTGCATTGGTAAACAACTTTTCGATGTGCTATATTTTTATTCTACACTGATTGACAAAGTCGGCAGAAGTGGATATGGCTAAAGACATGCCACACCTTCTGCCAGCACTACTTCCATGTTGTGTAGTCATACCTGCCAACTCTACCAAATTTTTCGTAAATTTTACAAATTTTGGCTCATTCTACGATTTCACAAGTGTTGCATCACGTTTTATGCAAAATGAATTTTGTTTGCAAAAAAAAGTTTTAAAGGTGTTCAAAGATGCTGCACGAGATTGCAAAACAGTGCATAAACAGAAAAGAAATTGGGGTGGTACCTGTGCCGTCCTCTTGTGGTAGAGCAGGACACCATATGCCAGAGGGGTACTTGCTTCAAACTAGTTTATTTAGACAAGTTCCTGAATCATCAGAACTGAGAGCTGGGCAAGTTGGTGTGGTTCCATCTTTAACGAGTTGCGAGTCAGCGCCCGTGTTTGTATTTTCTTTGCTCGTCTACATTTTTGCACTGTGTTTTGTTAAAAAGGGAAATTACTGGAGCAGACCGTATCGGCAACAGCAAGGTCACTGTGATCTAAAAACAATCTATTGCTGTTCAATGCCTGCTTGCCCAAGTTCACTGCTGCTTTTGTCGTGCGTATAATGGTAAATCAATAATAAAGTATGTATGTATCCCACAAAAGAAGTGGACTCTGGATAAACGAAAATCACTGAGGGTACCAACTTTGGTTGGCTGCCCATAGGCAGAATGTTAACAAAGTTCGCTTAAACGGAGCGCTTTTTTTGTTGTTTGTGGACTCCAGTTAAACGAAACTGGAACTGAAACAACCATGTAAAATGGAGATGCTAGACGGTCAAGAAAATTCATTCCATCAGACATTTGCGGTCGTGTGGCGACAACTGCTGTCATGCAGCCTTCACATTGCTTAGTTTTCATGTTCCCTGCCTCTTGATGGTGCCAGTCAAAATCGAGAGTACGGCGAAATTTGCCAGTCAATATCGAGAGTGTGGCGAAATTGCAGATTCTGAAGGGGTCCTCGTTGTCAGGGATAATGAATGAATGAATAAACTTTTATTTCCATCTTTAAAAAAGGGGAGGGACTGGGGGGGTCTGTGTGCTCCAGTCTTAGCACCTTGTGCTGCCAGACGTCTGCCTACCAGTCGTGGTAGGCCTCCGCTACCTCCTCAGCCCACCTCAATATTTCTCTCTGGCGCGTGCTCGACACAGAGAAAGGTGGATACGTTAGGCGTTGGTGTTTGTAATGTGTGCGAATTTCATGGAATGTGATGAGTGTGTCTTTATTGGTGTGTTGTTGGAAGTCATTGGGTTCTAGAGTAAGGCCCACATTTCCGTCCACTCGGTCCGTGAATCCTCGAGTAGCGGCATGAGCCATTTCGTTGCCTTGATGTGCTGGAGTCCAGATGAGAGCGATGTAGTTTTTCGGCGGGTGAGCGACAAGTAGAGAGTGCATGAGGTTGGTAATGTAGCCGCTACTGAAGTTCCGGATAGCAGTCTTCGAGTCACTGATGATGAGATCACAATCAGGTAGCCCCGATGCGAGTACAATGGTGGCCTCTTCTGCGTCGCCCGCTGAGGTGGTCTTGACTGATGCTGAACGAACAGTGTTGCCCTGCTTGTCTACGACCGCTAGAGCATAACGATGTTTAGTGTTATAGGCTGCGGCGTCCACATAGTAGACTCCTTCCACCTGTCCATAGCTGCGTTGTAGCGCCTTGGCTCGAAGTTTCCAGCGTTCGACATGAAATTCGGGGTGCACTTTTCTGGGTAGGGGTTGGATGTGGTATTGGCCGTGTATGTTCGGAGAAAGTTGATGTCGCTTGTTCTCGTTGAGTAGTGGAGCGTAGTGAAGTTGTCTCAGGATCTCACGCCCAGCTTCAGTGGTGGAGAGTCTGTTATATTGCGATGATAGATGTGCTTCGGTTAATTCTTCAAGGGTATTAATTGTGGCTGTGCCCATCACCCTTTGTGTGGATGCTCTAATCGGAACACCAAGAGCGACTTTGTGTATCTTGCGGATCAAGCAATTTACAGTATCCGCTTCCTTCCTAGAAAGTGAGAGATACGGTAGTGCGCAGGTGATTTTGCTTAGGACAAGAGCTTGGATGAGCTGAATTAGCTCCTTCAAAACGCTGCCCGAAACAGCAGCTTTTTGAAGGACTGCATGTGAATGCATACATCTCACCACAAACAAATGAAAAAGGTGCTGTTCCTGCAGTTCAAATAACCGTGCAGTGACAATTTTTCTATCAGTTCAGCGACTTTGACAGAGAAGGCAGCAGAGGTTGCATCTAAAAGGGCATTAATAGTTTACATGTGAGTGATGATATTCGAAGCAAAGCACCATAACGTTGGTTTGTTCACCGTAGTAAACCTAAAACCCTTGATGCTTTTCACAAAATAATTGTTTTTGATTTTTGTGCCATTCGCTTAAACGAAACTTGGATAAATGGAACACTTTCTTCTGCTCCTTTGAGTTTCATTTAAGTGGATTCTACTGAATAAATTTCGCAAGTATGCAGATATGCAGCATAGTTCACCAGTGGGTGCTCATTCCTTCAGTGAGATGTTGCTGTAGTCATTATGAGCGCAAAGAATAAGGGCAGCAGAGGAGACTGACTTTTTGTTAGTTACAACTACGTGAAGCTAACAGGCAATGATGCCAAGGAAAGCATCAGGGTCATTAACTGTTCTTTTTAAGTGAAATGTGCAAATAATAATGAAAATAGCAATGAAAGGGGACGGAAAGGCAATTGTTGCCGGTAGAGGCTGAACTCGCATCTTCCATAATATGGGTGAGATGTTCTACCAATTAAGGTACGGTTGTTGCCGTAGCTCAATTCCCGCTTTATTCGGTATTTGTCGGTGCCTACTAGATTTGGCCCTGGGAGTGTTAGCCAGCACCGCTTACAATCACAATGGCAGATAACGTTATGCAAGTGTGAAAGCACCGCCCCCTAAAAATTCATAATCACTAATATAATCTCTGCACCTTGTACCGGCGGAATACATTAGCTTCATTTTCACTTATTACCAGGTCCTAAAATCGTTGTATGTCATGTTAGGTCTTGAAGTTTATTTTACTTAGTTCTCAAATTCCAGTTCAGGAATCTAACAAATCGACTTGTGTGCGCCCCTCACAGGAACAACTCTGGCGCAACCAGGATTCTGGCCTGATGGCCTACTCTCTGGCCCTCTTGAACAATGTCAGCTACAATGTGGTTGAGTTTGCCAAGTCACAGGTGAGTGGGGGGTTCTTTCGTGTGATATTCAAGAAATGACCTACGTAGATCAGTACTGCTTCCCGACAAAGTGTGTAATTGTAGTGGCCAGTTCATGAAGGTACTGATTAAGGAAACATTTTGTAACTTGTGCCACCTTACCAACCCTGTGTTTCAGACAGAGTAAATTTGATCTTTGATTTTTTTTCATCGTAGATGACCAGCAGCGCGAAAGGAACAGAAAACGAAAGAGTCATACAATACACAGGCACTGTACAGTGCCTGTGTTGTCCGATTCTTTTTGTCCTGCACTCCTGTCACATTGTTTCTTTTATACAATGTTAACCTACCAACTCGCCAATTGGGTTCAGATATTGTTTTCATATGAATGACGATACCTGCACACAGCAACACTGAATGAACGGCAATGGCTAAAAGTACCACCTCAGTTCTGGTGATGCCAGATGGTAACAAAGCATTTCCTTAAGCCAGTTGGTTCACCACACAGAATTGAGTATCTTGTGCTTGTCTTCTGTATTGTGCATTTTTTTTTTTTTTTTTCATTTTTAACCTGCTACCCTTATTTTGTTTGTCGCCCTTGATTGTGTATTGTTGCATCAAGGTATACAAGCAACCAGCCTTGCTGTTTTACAGATATATTGTAGCACGACGTGGCTATGCTGGGGAATACCTGAAATGCAAGACAGCTGTCATAACCTTGATGTGTTGAAGAGGCTTCTTATACCACACGAGGGCTGTGACACATATCAATGTTGGTGTTTTCACGGAGTTTCTGTTAGTTCGAACAACTTTGTGGTTTGTTTAGCACCAAAAATGTGCTTTTAGCATATAGCACATTTCACATCACGGTATTGCCAACCTATTTCTTTGCAGATTCACAAAAATATTTAGTGAGCTCTAGGGTATTTTTAAAGGTTATTTTATAGATTGTCCTGCCTTAGCAAAGAATGGAAAAATCAATTTGCCACGCTTCTCCTTAATAATGCACATAAACATTTACATGAAACGATTTGCTTTAACTTTCTCAGTGGAGTGGGCAATGTAAGGTTAGGGGCATTTTTCCAAAGGTGCCGTATTTTCGCGCATATAACCTGCACCAGAAATGCGAAAATTTTTGTGGTAAAGTAGAGGTGCAGATTATACACGAGGTTTTTCTTTTAGTGCAGCTTCACGGCAATGTGTGTTGTGCCATGAAGCCCCTATTGCAGTAACAGTGACGCAAGAAAAAAGCGTCATTCAAGAGTGAAGAGCATGAACGCCAAGACTAATTTCTACCTTTTGCTCTATATTAGTTGTTGTATTCTGCAGTTATACAAGAATGGTAGGTGGCGATGCCGTGCGGGAAGTCGCAGAAGTGCTTGCACGATGTTCGCCCTCATTTTTTCTTGCCGCCATTTTCGTTGGACTGCTCGCTTGGTGGACGTATGCAGATGAGACCTATCTATTCAGTCGTCATGAGCACCATTCGGCAGCAGTCGTTTGCCACGCAGCAAAAGCTGAAAATCGTCGCCGAGTAAATTGGAAACCGCAAAGCGGGAAGACAGTACGATGGTAATGGGTCCTGTGTACGGCAGTGGAGAAAGAATAAATAGAGCCTACCCGCTGCGCACTGCTACCGTAGGTCGTTTCGTGGCCCCAAGACCAGCACCTACCCTGAACTGGAGAGACGGGGGCAATACGCGAGGATTTTTTTTTTTTTTTTTTTCAGTGGGCTGAAAGTGCAGGTTGTATGCAGGGGCGAGTTATACGCGCGAAAATACGGTATTCAATAAGCACATTGCCATCGAAGTAAACAAGTGCCGCAGATATGTGTTATCTTGTATTTGGGACATCACTAGGTATTGTAATAGTTTACTCCTTCAAGCCTTAAAATTCTTGTTTACTATTTTTTTTATCATCTTTCTCGTTTAAATCCTTCATAGAGGATTTTTAACTGATTATTGCGGATTTTGAGTATTGTTTTAGCAAGAGGGAACCGTTTCTTAATTGTAAAGCTAGCTTTCCCCTAAGGCAGTTTGCCAAGCTAATAACAGCATAGCCATTTGTAAATTTGGCACTCAGCACACACAAGCACAGTTTGCTTGTCTTATGACATGGAAAATGTAGGCGTCTCGTGCTGAAGCTATCCACAAGAGACAAGCCCCAGCATGTTGCAGCTACAAGTTCATCTTCGTTTGAACCTTGACCAGCATCGCCGTTAGTTGGGCAAATGCGCAACCTAGAGAAGCACATTTACAGTTGAGGGAAATGGTCTATTCTCGAAATAAAAGATCGCAGCACTGCTTTGCGCTCACCTGGTTCGCTGCTGCCCTCAGGTGGAGTGGATGAGCGACAAGGTGATGCGCTCCTTCGAGGGTGCGCGCAACAATCCCTTCCAGTTCCGACACCTCCAACTTTGCCACGGCATGGCAGAACTCGCCAGGGTCCCCGAGCCAAAGGTCAGTGGACTTCTGGATAGCAGGCATTTACCTGCTGTTGTCTTTTCTTTGTCTGGGCAGGGCAGTTGCCATATTGTTGTAGACACCTTACAACCTCTTTCTGTTCAGTGAAACCTCAGTATAACGAACATGGAATTAGAGAATTATCAGGTATAACAAAGTAAATCTAATGTTTCTCGCTTAATATCAGCATGTAACAAATGCATGCTTATGACGACTATTGGATATAACAAAGGTATTTTTGTGTCAGGTGTGACGTCATTATAGTAGGGCTCAATTGTATGTAATGCTGCGAGAAGGGCTAGTTGGTGTAATGTCATGGCTCGACTCGCTGCTTTGCAACGCACCAAAGAACAGGTTAGAACCAAGGTGGCACAGACAAGGTGATGCACATACTCACAGCTGTGTTGTTTTCCGTTAAAGAACGTGGCTTGTGTATGGAATTCAAAAGAAAGAAGAAAATTTGTGACAAAGTAAAACCCCACAGACTGACACAGAATAAAACTTGAAAATCCCTAATAACAGCATTTGAAACTCCCTTTTTCCTTGTGAACAACAATTATAGCTTTAGCTGTAGCTAACTAAAATAGATTAGCAGCAGGCGGGATCCCCAGCAGGCCTATGGATGCTGAAGCCAACGCCGATTAGATGATGCTGGCATGGGAACACAAATTCTGAAGCAAAATTAATATCAGTCAAAAGGCCCAGATGCAATACCTGCAAAATGTTTGGATTTAGGCCCCTCCTGGCTGACCTCCGAAGTGGAGCCGGTTAAATGTGACGTGAGAAACGAAAATTGTTAATTATACTAGCTAAGATAAACACTCAGTAAAATTGTGTCTATTCAAGTGATGCTCATGCAAGGTAGCTTTTATTTTGTCACTCTTGATAATTGCGTTTCAAAGCAAATATTTGAGACCCAGACGCAGGTTGCATTGCTGGCTGGTTTTTTATTGATATTTCATACTAAGCACGCCACTGCACCCTTGGCTTCACTGCCGCATGAAAACAATTGCTAAATTTTCCTAAATAGCTTTGCTGTAAAAAGAAATTGAATTCATTTTCCTGTGTTTGCACATAACCTTGTCTGTGTCACCTTTTGGCTAACCTGTCCTCTGTCACACTACAAAGTAGAGATGGGCAAAACGGCTCACTTCAGTGAGCGACTCGGAACGGCTCACCGGTTCACTTAAATGTGTAACCTTTGTTATGCATATTCTATAGTTATTTAGCTCTGCATAAAAAACTATTATGCATAATTGAATAACCGTGTTATGGGTATTTTTGCTATGTTTAGACAATATTTTTACATATTTTAAAAGCATGAACTTTTAGTTGTAATGAAACTTTCTTTTCTGATATTGGGGATAAAATGCTTATGATACTGTAACAGGCAGAATGCGATGTACTTTTTTCAGAAAAAAAAAATTATGTAACTTTATCGTCATTGCAGGAGATTTTCTGTTTTTGTGGCACTTTAAAATCAACCTTGGTCAAAATAAGAACACAAAATTATTGTACATTATCCTTAAACTTTATTCATTTATTCACATAGGCACGCTCACTATAATATTAGTGAGCTGTAACACCATGCAAAATGAATGTCAAAATCATTTCTTGAAGTACAATACAAAAATCATACGAAAGATCCACAAAACTGCCACACGTACCTGTCGTTTTTTTTTTTTTTTCTCTCTCTTGAGCGCGCGCGCGATACCGGCGATCATGCCATCATGCGCCAGGACAAAAAAAGAAAAAATAAAGAAATGAAGTTGTATTACAACACAACAGCTCATTGGCCTCGTTTTATTGACGTGCTAATGATACACGCTCATAAAATGCACAGAAGTGGATGCCATGGGCGACATTTTCATTACTACACTAAGTAGCACAAATGAAGACCAAGACGTAAACTGTACGTTCGCCTGTTGTCTTTAAAGACACGGAAGACCATCTTCAAAGTGTTGTTGCACCAGCGCACGATGTGCAATCGGTGAGAGTCGTGAGACATAGTTCGAACAGCAGCAGGCAACGAATGGTACCATCCTTTGCCAGTTAAGGCTTCTCCCTTCGGTGGCATCGGGTGCCACACCATAGGACAGACAAAAAAACCAAAGGGACTGCTGCGCACACCACACACTGCGAGCGAGTCTGCCCACGCAGGCCACCATTCGTCGGTCAGAAGTCAGAACCTCGAAACCCAGCAGAAGACCCGGCTCTGACCGAACGGTTCGGCACGGCTCATTGAACGAAAGAAAACCGGCTTCCTCTCTCTGAAAGAACCGCCGCTCACTTACTGAACCACGGCTCACTCGCTCTTTAAAATTAGTGGCTCAAAAGAACCGGCTCGCTCCTGAGCAACCCATCTCTACTACAAAGGGTGCATATCATTGTTCCACAACTATTATTGTCATCTGTCTTGCTTGCATTTTCTTTCTTGCAAACTCTGCGCTCACTACTTTCTTGCCAAGAATGCTAAGCCACACTGATAATGCACATGCTGTTCATCACCTGGAAGTACCGGGCACACAGCAATAAAGAAAAAAAAAACGGCACGCAAGGTACATGATAATTGTTCTGGGACAAAAATACGCCCCAAAGCGTGTAAGTACTAGTTTTTCGAGTGCAGACGTAAAAACAGTGTAGTAAGTAGAGAGGAACGGGGCTACTGGGTAATGTGTGCTCATGTTCATTCGTTAAGCATACTGCACATGAAAGAAGTGCAGACATGAGAGCAGTGCACAGTAATGAAATCGGTACAGTGGAATCTCATTGGTACGATCTTCACGGGAACTGGAATATAAAGTGTATCATCTGAAAATCGTATTATCCGACTTATTATCGGGAAAAGAAAAAGAAGCGTATTATGCAGAATCGCATCAACAAGATTCCACTGTAGTTAGGCCTGCACCAATGTCATCATTCTGGGGCAACATCACTGTACCACTCTGTTTTTCCACTGTGCACTGTAGCTTTGGGGTGAAGTCTACTTCATAGGGACCTCTTTTTTTCTAGTGTCACCAACAATTGTTGGCGGCTGAACTTGGGGCATTAGAGAAAAGAGAAAATTCTTAGATTATACTCCTAGCATGGTTAGGAAAATAGCACACAATGCATTGCTAGGCTGAAAATTGTAGGAAAGAAAACTTAGCTTCCTTAGTGCCTGCAACTTAGTGCCTGCAATAGTAGCCCTCTGTCATAGACACACATCCTTATTCTATATTTTAATGTTGACTGACCTTTCCTAGTGCAAGCTATCTCTGGCATCACATTTTCTCCAGAGGAGCAAAGTATTGCCACCAAGTGACTCATCATTAGTTGATATGTCTATCGTAGTATGCTCCTTTCAGCTAGCATTTTGAGCTTTTGAATTACATGCTTTTCTAGTCTATTTGTAAATGCGTAAGTAAATTACAGCTGACATACCTGGAACACACAAAGCTGACACAAGCCGTTTGTCCAAGCGGTGTTGCTAGTTCTGTCATATCAATAGAGTTCGAGGAGAATCTAGGTCTCATTCTTTATGTGAAGATATGAGTGGCAGGAATTGCAATTGGTTAAAGTTTGACTAGCTACATATCTGACAGTCTGGGCAAAGCACAGAGATTATCTTCAGGCTTTGCCGTTTCAGAACATGACCTGAATGGTTCTGTTCTTTTTGTTTCATGTCATTCTTGTGTTGCCACCACTATAACGATGATTTACCTCATCACAATTTAGTACAAGCTCTCTACATTCTTGTGGCAAATAAAATATAACCTAGCTTTACCTAACCAGCAGTCAAGCCTGCTCAGTCAGGCTAGCTGCGTTGTCTTCCCCCCTCTGACGACACTGGCTGTGTGTCCCTTGTGTTGTTGTGCATTAACTCTCTCCTCTTCACCTCCGTGTATTGTGATAAATAAAGACATTAAGTTAAGCCATCACGTAAAATGTTGCCAAGCTTCACACTATTCTGTTTGTACAAATAAGTCAAACCCTGTTATAATAAAGTCGCACCCGACATGAAAACAACTCTTATGTCTGGTATTCATTATAAGGATATATTCATTGTAGGCAGATATTGGTAAGTAACATTTTATAATTATTTCATTATATCAGTGTTCATAACTATCAAGGTTCCACTGTGTATCTAACACACGGACAGAATCTTGATGGCGGTTTTGACATCTCTGCTTTGTACGAAATGAAAAGATGTTCATTAGTACTTTCACAATTATGTGCAGTTTCAAGACCAAACAGGTTTATTTTATGTAGACAAAACAAAAATCTTGCAGGTCGTGCTAGCCAGCATGTCAGACATGGAGTGCGGCTTCTCACGGGAGCTCTTCATCCAGTGGTGCAGCAGCCCGCGGAACAGCGTGGTGCTCACAAGCCGCTCAGCACCCGGCACACTGACACGGCAACTCATCGAGAATCCGCACCAGCAGTCACTCACTATCACGGTGAGGGCACCGTCATTTAGATATTTTGTTTATTGGCAAATACTGCCGTCTCATTATCAGACATTGCAGAGGTTCGGAGCACAAATGAGTTACACATGCAATAAATCATAAACATGCAACAGCATACATGTAGCAATGTATACAAATCATCCTGCTGTATGACTATGCAAGAAGTGGAAGAGCATGCTTCATATGTGGTAGGTTCATGAAACATGTAACAAATTGCTTATTGAGGGGTACAGGTGCAGACAAAAGTCATTGGAAGACAGGATCTGTGACCGAACTGCGCTCCAGGGCCCTCTAGTGGCCTTGGGGAGAAAATACAAATTGTGTCACACACGCACACATGCCAGCACCGAAAGGCAGAGGCTGCTAGGTGGCGCTGGAAAACAGTTCAGCCACAGCTCCTGTGTTCCAATGACATTTGTTCGCACCTGCTCATACATCACATAATTTGTCACAGCTCTTCTGTGTGACGAAGCTTTGTCACAGTATTCACAGGCGGTGTTACAATGTTTGCCGTAGATGACCAAATACACAGCCAAGTGGACAGCGCTTCGGGGGCTCCTATCTAAATGCATGGGAACAGAGAAATGGTTTTTCTCGGTAACCACGGCACCAATTTTAATGAGGCTTGTTGCATTTGAAACAAATTAAAATCTAGTAACTGTAGGAATCGGATTTTTTGTTTAGGTTGCGATTTTTTTTTTACAGTAATTGTTGAAAATTCAAAAACTCAAGTACCAAGTTTTCAACTCTCTAACCCGGCTGTG
Source organism: Dermacentor silvarum (assembly GCF_013339745.2). Classification (NCBI taxonomy): domain Eukaryota; kingdom Metazoa; phylum Arthropoda; class Arachnida; order Ixodida; family Ixodidae; genus Dermacentor; species Dermacentor silvarum. The sequence continues at coordinate 131,200,657 of NC_051162.1, forward strand.
TAAGACGATATCAGAATTCTGTAAACTGCACCTAACAACCAATTTAAAGCAAACAAAATTGATGTATCATGCACCACTCTAAAATATACTGCAAATTTGTGAGTATAACTTTTGCAAGTTCTACTTGTAAACCTCGTGGCAAATCACTTCTGCAGAATCCCGCAAAATGGAGGAAGTATCATGAAAGGGAGAAAATTGTCATCCACCCAAATGTAGCACAAAGCTTCAAAGGAAACCCGTAAACCTCGTAACAATTTTACATAAGCTGTAAACTCATATATAAAATTTGTACGCTTGAGATGCTCTAATAGATAGTTTACAGAACTGCAAATTCTGCTTTTGGTGCAGAGTTATGAATTAATAAGCTTCCTGCTTCAATGTTTGTTTCTTTCTTCTTTTTTTTCCTTACTACTTTTGGGGAATTTCAGAAAGAAATTCCAGGCCCTCGATGAACATTATACTTCCTCAGGTCACTGTAATTTAACTTTCTCTCTCAAATGCAGCAAATTTCATTTAAATTGGTCCAGCGGTTGTCTCTTCAAACTTCATTTCTGCATTCTGCGTGTGCTTAAATAGGGAAATCAGTGTTGGCACCAAGCTAAAGCTTCCTCATAAGTCTCATTCTAATTCTGACAAGTCTGACAAAAGAAAAGACAGTTTCACAAAGACAGCATCAAAGTAAAAAACGATTCAAGTTACGTTGCTGTTCGAACAATATGGCAGCTGAGCAGAATGCTTGAAAACTTGACAGGGAAGCTCGACTAGCAAAAGCACAGAACATTTCAGATAAACTTATCTGTGCTATGTTCTTGACTAAAATACGCATTCGGTCAGGCCGAAATAAAATGCGGGTAAACAGAATTAAATTCAAGCTGTGTTGTTACTGGATTGCGTGATGCAAAATAGTCCTCAAAAGGCAAACCAGCACACTTGTGGGGGTTGTGCAATTAGCAGGTAGTTTTCTTGTGGACAGTAAATTAGGACATATTTGGAGGGCTGGACAGTTTTGATGACACCTAAGATAAAAAAATATATATAATAATTAGAAGAAGAAGAAAAAGAATGTTTATTGGTTATTTTTGTACAAATACATTTCCAAGGCCTGCCAAAGCTATAGCACTTGTACCTGTCTCGACTTGTCCCTTGTCCTTACTGTGCCATGTTAGTTGTATTACGATGAATAACCCAACATGGCCCAAACCTATTCCCTTCCAAAGCCATAAACTGCTTTGGCACGAACCCATTAATGCCCAGCATTGGTGGGCAACGCAGTGCACAATAACACAACAGTCAATCGAAAAAGAAAAAATACAGAAACCACACAGAAGGAACGCCAAAAAATAATTAAGGTGAGTCCTATCAGCATGTGCACAAGTACATGTTAAATGATTGCACTTGATCAAAAATGTTTAGCTCAGGTAGACTGCAGGCCTTTGACACCTTTTGGTCAGCGCATAGAGTTGAAGATTTGAAGATCGCATCACATTGCTGACTGTTTAGTTTGATTGTAGTGGATGGATAGTTTAAAAGTCTCATATGCTCAAGGGCATGCTTACTCTAGCTTGGTTGGTTCTGTTCCTTTTTCACAGGTCAAGAAGCGTGTTCGCTTAGAAGGTTCTGAACTTGAAGAATACATGCGCAAGGAGAAAGAGCTGGCCGCAGCACGGCACAAAGCTGAACGTGACACGTGAGTCGACTTATGTAATCGCAGCGGAAACTTGTGATCCAGCATGCACTGAGGTAGCTCAGGGGTTGCAGCATTCTCCGGCCAAGCGCAAGGTTGTGGGTTCAATTCCCGCCACTACAGCGGCGTTGTGGTGGGAACTGAATGCAAGAAACACCCGGGGACTGTAATACAGGTGCACAGTTTAGGTGATCTAGGTGCATTTTAAGGAACCCCACGTGACAAAAATGGATATGAAGCCGTCCCCACTAGAGCATCCCTTATGGCCAAACCGTGATGTTGGGGCATGAAATCAACTTTTGCTTGTAGCGCCATGAACAGGCTGCATGAGGATCAGTGGAAACAAAGACATGACAAAAAAATCTAGTCAGAACACCTGTAATGTGCAATCACTCGGTAGCCAGTTTCTCCGCTTGGTGTTGACCCAAACCTATGTTCTCGAGCAGGAACTAAGCTGCAGTTAAAAATGCAGATGATGCTGGTAGTGTAACAGTGCATTCTAGCCACTTTCGACTTGTCTAGGTTTGAATTTATGCTGATCTGTATTTGCCTGTGTTTAAGTGCCTGCTCAGTGACTCCAAACCGAAGGTCACTTAGAGTGTGCCACTTTTCCAGTAGTTGGCCACAGTTGATCTCCTTCACGTGCCAATTTATTCTCTCCATCAAAAATTTCGTTTCAGCGCACTTTCTGGCCTACTCAGAATCGTGAAGAACATACAGCTGGAAAACAGACTAAGGATTTTAATTTGTTCAGCGAGTTTTCTCAAGTTTATAAAATGTGGACTTAAGGGTTCTCCCCGTGGTTGGCGGTGGGAGAAATGCTGCCCACTGTTCCGATTTACTGCCTACCCCTTTAAGGGGGTACTCGGCAATGAGAATGGTTGTTTGTTTATAACATAGGAGGAATTAGAAAGATATCTGAAGCTTAAGTTGAGAAAATCGCACTTTTCTAGTGTGCAGTGACAAAAAGAGGGTAGAAAATCGAGCTTTGGGGGTGCCATCGCAAAACGGATCGTGCGGCTTTCCGTTAATGTGTCGTCATCTTGTTATCACTTTAAAGAGCGGAGATAGGAGCTTCAGATAGCTGTAGTGCTGTACTTTGCCGTGCATAACTAAAAGCCAAAGAAGCAAGTGAAAAGAGAAAAAAGCTGGCATTGCGATTTGTTACTGCTGCCATGCACAGGAAGCACTCCTATTGGCTGACACAGATTTGAATTGCTAGCGCGAGTTTTGTGCACATTTTTGACAGTGGCGTGCTCTGCTTTTCTTTATCCCCGCGACGTTTGGCAGTCATGATAGACAGCGTCGCTTACTTCATTAATGCATTCAGAATGCAAAATTATGTAATGTAACATTAAAAATGGCAGAACGCTCTTATCAAAAAACAAAAGTGATAAAAAAGCTTATTTGCATATGTACCCTCCAGTCGCAAGATGTCCACCCCTCAAACATTTCTGAGAGAATCCTGGTGGACTCTATGCAAGAACAGAACTCTTCAGAGATAAGAACATGAGCTATTTCATGTCCGGCATACTTATAAAGCACCCATCCAGCCGCTTGAGAAACATGCCTGATGTAAAATGTTGCGAAAAACAATGACAAAAGCGAACCCGCTGCATGACGACATACTGACACCGAGAGCAAACATCCAGCCGTCTACCTTCCAACTATGTTGACTAAAACTTAACCTTGCACATATTATTCAAACTTGCAGCACAGGTCCACTCAGAAGGGCTTCAAGGTGCTTGTGACACGTTTGAAGTATCGTTATTTTCATCAGTGCTTTTGCTTTTTGGAGCACTATCTTGACATGCACAATTGTGCACAGAGCACCAACTGAAGGGTTTACAGTGTATACTAGAGGAAAGTCTGGTGCTGCACTTGTTCAGGCACCATGATAATAATGGTTAATACCTGGACTGGTGTAATCTTTGTGCTTGCAGCTTCAATCATTCGTGCGATGTTAACTATTAAGTGCGAAGCTTTTTAGGGGCCCGGGCTGTCGGCATCTAATATGATGTCATGTCGCCGTGGTCCCGCACAAAAACAAGATCTGCCGAAAACACGCGTCTTGTTCACTTGGTATATACCAAAATTGACATGGAAGGGTACGAATGTATGGCTAACATGACTGATAGGTCATGAAATCAATAACATCACATGCTCATCAGTTACGTCACAATTAACGATAATAAAATCACGTGCGGTGCATACCCGCATTGGATATGCGGGTATGAGCCAGGGATATGCAGGAATTAGCAGAAACTCGTGAAAATGGCTTCCGAAATGCCAGTCTGGTACCAGCGCAGCGCAGGAGAGGGCGCCACCACCCCACAAGCGCTCGATTCCTCCTCACTTATGCAAGAATAGCACAATAATAACATAAGGGAAACACCGGCGCATCACTGCTTCGCACTTCCCCAGGTTCCACGTTAGTGGAGCTGCATTAGCGCTGGATTTGAACTACACAAGCGCATAATTTGAATCCAGCACTGTAGATCCAATCCTGCTAAAATCCTTGTGTAGCTTGTGTAGTTCAAACCAACGGTGAGTTAACATGAGAGAAACACCGGCGCATCACTGCTTCACATTTCCCCAGGTTTCACTTTAGCGGAGCTGCATTAGCTCTGGATTTTAACTACACAAGTGCTGAATTTGAGCAGGATTAGAGCTACATTAGGGGCAGGATTGGAGCAGGGTTTGAACTACACAAGCACAGGATTTTTTATGCTTTGTCTTTCTAAATTTCCGGAATATCGTATTTTTTCCTAAATGCAGCAAGGCAATTGGTCTCTGCGCGCATGGATAGTAATTGCGAATCGCTGCATTCATAATGCAGCATGTAGTTGAAAATGATCGGTCTGCAAAGTGACAAGGCCATTCGAAAGTCATAAGGACAAAGTTAAGGCAAATCTATGTGCTAATCATAATTTCCACACTGGCTGAACCACCATATTTGCAGCTCTTGAAGACACTAGTGCCAAAGTTTTCTCTAGTAAATTTCGCGGAAAACTCCACGGCTGTTTGTACAGAGGCAGGTTTGAGCATGTGCTCCACGCTCCTTTTCTTTTTTTTTTTTTTTTCCTGCTGCAGGGAGCTCGACGCTTCTGACTCGAGTGAAGAAAGTGACGACGACATGGACATTGATGAGAAGAAGCCACTGCCCGAGCCAAAAGGAGAGGTGAGCTGCACAATGGCATTGAGTGAATGCTTACATCTGAGAGTATCTCCTGTGAAAGTTTAAAGTGCAAACTTATGCATGTCCACAAAGTTTAGAAAATCATTAGTGCTAAATCACAGATTGCAGTGTATCAAGGAAACAGAGTACCTTACGAAATGTTTGTGGCTGTACTAGTATAATGGAGCTGTGCTAATTAATCCCATATTGTCCAGAGTGTTATTTATGCTGCACTACGCTTGATACCTCAAAATTCTGATTTAAGCTTAGGGAACCAAATGCATGGCCTATAGTACTGTTTTTAATACGCTGGAGCAAGTTTTTGGTTATGGAATAGTTTGAAAACCAATTACTAATTAAACTAATTAATGCATTGACTAAGTTCTCAGTCATAACATTTCATAGTTTTCTTTTTGTGCAAATGTACTCTCCATAGCGAGAAATATCAACAAGTTCCAACTCTTGCTTCATGTTGAACAGTGTTGGGGCATTACAGGGTTAGTGATTTTATGTGATACAGTGGAACCTTGGTATAACAAACTTCAGCATAACGAAATTCTTGATATAACAAAATATTCAATGTTTTTATAACTTGTTGTCAAAGATTGCCATGTATTTTTAACCTCAATATAGTAAAGTGTGTTTGCAGACCTATTTCAATGTAACGAAATTTTACTGTCGCTGCAAAGGATTACCGATGCAATAAATGTAAACTGCCACAGACGCAGCTGGTGAAATGATTAAATTACCTGCGGCAGCTTGCGAACGCACCTCTCAAATAGCACGCCTGCGTGACAGAGCGGCAGTGGTGTGTTGCACATCAACATTTGCAGTGCGCACATTTTCTGTCTACAATTATTTCTAGTGCAAGTATTTCTAGTTAGAATATAGCCACTGGAATGGTACTACAAATAGAATGGGTGAAAAACTGCTCTTGGAAGCCGTTGCATAAACCATGTGCAGAAACTGTAGCATTCAATCACTTTCCCTGGTTTCTTAATGTATGTTCTTGGCCCAAAACTGCTCTTCAGTTCTTGCTTAGTTTGCTGTGCCTTGACCTGTTTTTGCATCTGTCACTTGCAGGCAAAATCCAAAAGCATGGGCTTCTTCAAGCAGGCCAAAAAGTCATACCTCATGTTTCCAGTGAAGGAAGAGAAAATAAAGTGGGACGACTACGGAGAAATAATACGGTCAGTTTTCTTGTTTACTGTGTTGTACCATGGACCTTAGAGCTTCCTACTAAAATTATTAGAGGACACATTGGTGGCTGGTAGGAAAATGACCCATTTGCCTACACAATGTTTTCATGTGTATAGATTACACTCTGCCTCTTTTGATGAAAAGTATGGTTTGGTATTTTTTATTTTTGGTATGTCGCGTGTAGGTACGGACACCGATTTATAATATACCTGTTGGCATATCAATCCCAAGAAACTCAACGAAGGCTATAAGGTGTAATTTGTTCCACAAAAATTGGTTGTCTTTCTATAGTACACGTATTTATCAACGATGTGTCTCAGGTTAGCTTTGTGTTAGTGACAGCAATTGTCATGTGACCAAAGTTTGCCTAACAACACTTATAATTCTTTGAATTTGGGGTAGCTTGTTGAATTGGTTAACATTTTATTGTCTTCAAATGTTATAACTAAACTACAGTGGAATCTTGTTAATTAGAACTTGTGGTTAATTCGAATTGACTGTGTGGTCCTGTTAAATGTACCTGTATTTCAATGTGCAGAAATGGCCGGTTATTCGAATGCATAAGTGTTTTCAGCAATCAATTTTGATGGTTAATTAAGCGGGCATGCATCAGCTGCTGCTCTCTTCTCCGATTTACCATTTTGAAGTACCGTATTTTGGTGCACATAACTTTCACGAAGAATGTTAGAAATTTAACAGTAAAGTCAGGGTGTAGGTTATATATGTGAATTTTGCCTTGAGGTGTGGCTTCACAGCAGCAAAAATATTGCCTAGAGGTGTAGCTTCATGGCGACACACAGTGCGCTCCGGGAAGCCACAGTGTTGGAACTCGTCACTCGTGTTAGCTCAGTACACAATGCACCGCCAAACGCAGCATCGCACGTAATTCCTCTATTCAGTGGGCTTCCTTTCATTTGAACTGCATTTAATTCGAACAAATTTTTGGGCCCTTCGAGTCTGAATGATCGAGATTCGACTGTACTATAGTGCCTATCATACGAGTACTGCAGTAAATATTTGAGCTGGCATTGATTTAGCATTTGTATTTGTTCCTGCTTTCCATTGGTCATGTTGTGGTTGCTTTGTAGCCTTGTCACATGCGGAACACATTCAGGATAAAGCAATAGCGAATGAATCATTGGCTGTATACAACATTACAACCCAATATGAAGCTACTGTATTGCCACACGTCATTGTTTTACTTTTTGTATAAATAAGCAGATGAACTCAAAACATGAGATTCAGATTCGATATCCAACAATCAGGCTTGCCACGTCATGGTTTGAGTCTTTCTTGTCTTTCTAGCCAGAAGTTCAGCCAATGAAGAGTTAGATTCCAAATTCGCACTTTTGGCAATGTTCGTTTTTTCACCATCACTAGAACGAGACAAGATATATATAAGTTCTTGTATGTGGAAAGCCTTGCATTGTGTGTGGTTTATGCAGGCCCGAAGACTTTGTGGTCGTCGACAAGACAGCACAGGAGGAAGAGGCCGATGAGAAGAAGGCCGAGGATGACGACCTCATGCAGGGTGAGTACTTTTCTCATGTGACAGATGGTTGTGGTTGGTAGGCTGGCCTACTTGCATATCTCTTTAACGTGGTAATTAATTCAGTCCATCAAAAATTTTCTTTCGCCAAATTTCTTGCATCTTCAAGATCATGAAAAGCATGCAGCTGCATAACAGATATAGAATTTTCAGTTCTTCAGTCAGTTTTTGAAGTTTACAGAACATGTACATCACATGTAGGCTCTCTTCAAGAACATTAAATCTGAGAACATCAGCTATTTCATTTCTAGCATACTTGAAAAGCACCTATCTGGCCACTTTAAAAATATGCCTGATGTAAAATATTTTGAAAAATAAAAAAAATAAAGAAGCGAGCATGCGATTTGACAATGTAATGACACCAAGAGCAAACACCCAGCTGTTGACCTTCCAACTCATTTCACCGAAAACAAGTTTACACATATTATTCAAACTTCCACTACAGACCCAATCGGAAGTCTTTGAAAGTGCATGTGACACATTTGAAATGTTATTTTCATCACTGTTTTTTGCTTTTGATGCACTGTCTTTACATGCACAATTGTGCATACAGTGCCTGATGGGGATATGTTCACATTTCCTGAATAAACGGAAATCAATCTTATTGTTGTACCATTTTCTGTGCTGTATTCTAAACACAAGCTGCATTCTTTACGCATTGCTATGGGATGCCTTGGAATCGGCTAGCGCAAGAGAGGGGTAATTGGACATCGCAGGGAGAGGCCTTCGTCTTGCAGTGGACATAAATATAGGCTGATGATGATGATGATGCGATGCCTGTGTGTCCTAGTACTATGTGATACACAAATACATACGTATACACAAATACTGAAGAAAATGTATGAAAAGAACAGCGGCTATTTAACTCTGAGGGCTCGTCGCGTTACCCTTCACCAGACACGATGTTTACGCTACGCAGCAGACGCAGCTACATGCAACTGCAGTGCACGGATAGTCCTGCACGGATAGTAGGCTAATCCAAATTGAGCACCTCGAAGTGCTGTCAATAGCTCAATGCAAAGCACGTCTAGCCAGGAGCGGCTAGGAATGAGCGCACACTGGCACCCGTCCCTTGTAGATGCTAATTGCCATTACTCGCGAGGTGAGGCAGGCATAATGTATGTGTGGCCCTGGCTTAAGTTTCTTATTGATTGAGGCTAGTTGAGTGTTCAAGACTTATTGAAATTAGTGAGACCTGATTATGATATCGATAAGCAGTGGGGCCAAAGTTCAATTTGTACGTGGGCAGGCATGGCCGAGTGTGAGCAGACGATAGTCGGCTTCTTCTGGAAGTTCGTAATTCTTATTGTAGTTCAGTCAGAGCGCAGAGTTTTGCTTACTTCAGCCTGTTTAGTAAACCGCATCAATTAATATAGTACGCAGTAACAGTAAGAAGTGCACTGATCCAAACACCCTTCTTGATTGATGTCAGCTATGTGCCAATAGCAGCTGTCTAGGATAATCTTGCATATGACGACATATGCAAGTCACCAGCAGCTTCGAAACGAGTGAGGAAAAGGCGACTGTCTGAAAAGGGGGTGTTTTAAAAAAAAGTGACTTCACGCTCTGCTAGTGTGCTCCACGCACCGTGCACGACTGCAAAATTTGACTGAGATGTTCACAGCAGGATATGCTATCCACAGAATGTGCTTTTTCACGAAGCGTGAGGGGATGATTCAGGGCTCCTTGAAAGATGGTGGTGTATTACAGGAGATGAGAGCATGAACATCAATGCATACAGCTCATTCAAGCTTCATCAGTCCCTAGGACTTGCAGCATGTTTTATGTGACTGTACTCGTTACTCATCAAACTATCTCTGAAGGCCGTGCTATATTTATACGACTCAAACTTGAAACAGCCAGACATTCTTAGGCCAGGGAGAAATGCTGGTCACACATTGCACTCAATGAAAGCACTTCTGATATATTTATTTTAATTACAAGCCTTAATGAGATTTTATAAAGTTTTCAGCGTGTGCGCGTGTCTGTGCATGTATGTTCCATTTGTGCGTTTGTGTGATCGTTGTGTATATATCATGCTTGTCACCCACCTAGAGTAACATGCCAGGCCATCAGTCAGGTAAACGTCTCCAGTTTTTCGTTAAATGCAGCATCTTCCAATGTGTAGAGTGGTCATGAAAAATAAAAGTGCAGCGTCTACTCCTCTTTCGGGAGGCAAGAAATGCTTAGGAACCTTTCTTAGTAGGAGTGGCTGCTGGTAGTCAATTACTTGTTTTCTCTGGTGGGCTGTGCAGACGTTACAGAGGTTCCGACCAAGTGCCTGGAGAGCTCCCTGCAGTTGGACGTGAATGCTTCGCTGCAGTTCATTGACTTCGAGGGCCGCTCCGACGGCGAGTCAGTGCGGAAGATTGTGCAGATGATGAAACCGCAGCGTGTAATCCTGGTGCGCGGTAGTCCCGAGGCTACACAGGCCATGGCTGCCTTCTGCCGATCGTCGGGCTCTGTCCAAGGCCGCGTTTTCACCCCGCGGCTAGGCGAGGTACGTTCTCATTTGCATGTAGCAGAATTTAAGGGCTAGGAGACGCATGGATGACCTTGTGTACGTGACATGTGCATAGGAAATGTAGACACTAAACGGGATGGGTGTTGTCGTTTGCTAGCAGCATAGCGCTACTGTACATGTTGCGGGGGACACATGTGGTAACTCCACAAGTAAGCTGGCACAGGTCAGTATCTCTGTGCTGGTTGTTTTAATGCCATAGCACCACAGCCAAGGAATGTAGGTAACATTGCACAGATTATGGTTATCAAAAATTAACAAAAAGAGAAGGGGTAAGGTTACTTCAATTCTGTCATGTCAAGTGACTTTATGGTGCCAAGGATGTGCACAATTTATTTCTTTTACAGTGTGTGCTCTAGTGCGTCAGAACAAAGTGTGAGTTCTTGTAAATCAAACATGCATTCACCCAAGTTTTTACGTTTCACCGTGGGAGCAGCTGACATAACTTTCAATGCAAAGAGTCATGTCTGAATCATTTCAGCTTACCACCTGTGGAAGGTTACAACTTTCACACAAGTTTCCTGTTCCAAATCAGAAATTGGAAAATTATCGTTGTCATTACAGCAGTCATATAGTACAAGCCAAAAAGCTCCTGCATTTTATGCAAAAATTGGAAAGCATGGCAGGTATTTACTGAAACCTGCCAGCAAAGTGGTTATATAGCGATAAACACGGATTAATCAAATTAACCAAAAATCAAATTAGCTGAAGTAAAATTAACAGAGCTCTACTGCATTCATATTTTTTAAATGCCTGAATGGTGCTACAGCAAACACAAAGAACAAAAAACCAGTTTATGCAACTGCGTGTGTCAGACTCTTACTGACAATTTTACTGACTGGACGACTTCCCAGACTGGAACCAATCTTTTTGCTTGTCAGTAGGGGCCCGAAGGTACAAACATTATCGTTCCAAATCTCATTGGCATCACAAGAAGCTAGCACTGGAACTTCACATCCGTCTTTCGTTTTTGCACCATGTTCATGTCAAAAGCCTTGCCTCCTTTTTTTTACTCTTCTTTTCCTCTTTTCCTGCATGGTGAGCTTCCAATGGCGGTTTTGTGCATTCTACATTGGATGATTTACCAGTCACTTGCCATAATCGGTGATTTTGCAGGCACTGCATCTGATGTATAGGCGTTATGCGTGTGACCTTGATTCTTGAGAGGAAGGGCACATGGTCTTGCATTTGAAATTTCAGCTGTTTTCATGCCATGCAGTGGTTTGATATTTTGTAGACACAGTCGCCAGCGTGTGATCTGTGCACCCATGCTTGTCTGTTTGCAATGCCCAAAACTGCTGAGGAGCCTTTAGAGCGAAAGCTCTACTACGCCAGGTCTCGCAAGGTCATTGATCACGTCGCAATGACCTTGAGCGGCCGGAGCGCAAGTGTGGCATCACGCCACATGATCCTCTGCATAGAGGCGTCACAGCTGTGCTCACTCGGAGCCTCGCCGCTGTGGTACAACGTGACTAGGCGACGTTTTAACGGCTACTTCGTCAGCGCTTGGTCGCTCAGTCTTGCCATGGATGGCGCGTTGGCGGGGCCGTCTGTGCGCGTGCTTCAGCACAAGCGACAGGCTGAATCCAATCATCCAGTAGATATAGCTAGATGGCAGCTGCTAAATCTCAAGCAAAGGCAAAGTTGGCTGCTAAAACACTCTAGCAAAGGGAGGCCATATTAGCACGTTATAGAGAAGCTTACCAAGCGCGGAAGCGGGCATAACGAAACACCGTTTGCATATTCTTTGCAAAACCAAGCTAAACAGACCTTTCGCTCGTGGTAACTAGGTTTACAAGAGGTTCCGACCAAGTGCCTGGAGAGCTCCCTGCAGTTGGACGTGAATGCTTCGCTGCAGTTCATTGCCGCAGTCAGTGCGAAAGATTGGTCAAGCCAATCTTTAACTTAACATTCTACGTTAGTACACATCTAAGCTGAATTTTGTGGTAAGCTAGACAGTTTGGAGCATAGTGTTTCCTACAAAAGTTATTAGAGGGAACAAAGGCACCTATGTCTGCAAGAACTGAAAGTACGGCGATTCCAGCCAGCATGGATATGATCGGTTGTTCATGGATTTGCCTAAACTTTGTCTTTGTGGCTTTAGACAGCTTTGTGACTTTGCAGATTGGTCATTCTCAACAAATCATTGCATAATAAATGCAACGATTTGCAATGATCATGCAGCACAGATTTCTTATTGCCTTCATGTACTTTGAAAAATATTTCTTGGAAATAGGATAGTGCGTTTAAGTAACGTCACAAGAACGTGTCCAGCCACAAGCACAAAGATGAGAAAAGTCCATGCACCAATGAACCTTTCCATGTTAGCTAAACAGTCACAGCACCAGCATTGCTTCTAGTAATTTTGTTAGCAAATTCTATGGTTCGGAAAACATTGTTTCTTTCCATGGATTCAGTGCACTTCTGTTGGGACAAACTTCTCGTAAGGTGAACAGAATTTGAGGATCCCATCGTGTTTGTCTTTGAGGGAACTTGCTACGATAGTGAGTTTTTACCCTTAGCCTGTCTTATCCATGTGCCTGTGCAGGTGGTAGATGCAACAACAGAGTCGCACATCTACCAGGTGAAGCTGCGTGACTCGCTAGTGAGTTCCCTGCAGTTTGCGCGAGCCAAGAATGCTGAGCTGGCTTGGCTTGACGGCGAGATTGCGACAGAGGAGCACCTGGCTCCCGATGGGACCCGTGACGACGGCATCGGTGAGTATTGCACCCGCACCATTCAAGAAAATCGCAACTACGCGAGACTTTCGCCAGGAGTTTGAGGAAGTCCAGCTGCTCTTGTGGGCGTTGATTTCTTGATTTTGCTTTCGAGTCCTACTTGTCTGAATACATGAGTCTTGACTTCACTGCTGGCTTTTTAATGATGTGCCTTGTCCGAATAACAAGTAGAGCGTTTAGTCGAGGCAATTAAGTAAGAAATTGAGTTCTTGACGTTGCATTCACAGAGAGTGTCAGGGACCTAATATGAGCCTTAGTCTCAAATGGCCTTGAAAGATTGTTGCCACATTTGTCTTGTATATAGCCCTTACATCACTGTACGCTCCACAGTCTAGCAGAATATGTTCAGTTGGTTCCACAGAGCCGCAGTTGTTGCAACATGGGCTTGTGGTTTGACCGAGGCGGTAGAGTACGCTATTTGTGTGCAGCACATTAAGCTATAGCTAATGGTATGCAGTAGACTTCGGTTAATTTGACACCGGTTAATTCGATTTTTCGATTAGTTCAATCTCGACCGAAGGTCCCGGCCAGCACCCATGCATTTCTATGGGCCCATACATTCGTTATTTCGATCTTACAATTGGCCTTTACTGAATAATTCAAACTTGACCAGTCAGCATGCATGTGCCTGACACCTCTGGGGACCTCAATAGTGACCACTTACTGGCAGCGTCTGTCTCGACTGAGCTTGGGGAACAGTGTATGTGTTAAACACGTCATCTCCCGTCGGAAACACCTAATTTCGGCTTTCCCTTCAAAGATTTTCAAGCAATAACTGCAGTTCAAAATGTCTGATTATGGTATTTACCCGATTCGAACACGGGCCTTTTATTTTTTCTGTATTTTTTTATTTCTCCAAGAAAATGGGGCTGTTAATTGCCTGTACATTGCAGTCAGACAAAAAACTAAAACTGCCTTCGCGGTGTTTGTATGTTTTGCTGCATAACACGCGTGCATTGTGGCGAAGCTGACTTTAAAAATTGTGCGGCGAAGCTCATTTTAGGACGCCGGCCGTCATGGTGCAACACATATTTTCCCCTTGCCCATCTTTCTTGATAAAAAATCAGGTGTGTGTTAGATTGCTACTTTGTTTAAAAACTTTAATGTTATCTTTGTGTTAGTTTTCTACTTTGGACACATTGAAGACTGGCATGCATTTGATTCAGGGGCATGTTAGAATTGGGCAAATACGGCCAAATAAATCAGCGTTATGTTTTGACATTTTTTCAATATTTTGTTTAATTCGGCCCACCAGATATTTCACTAAATTTTGTCAGTGCCGTCAGGATCGAATTAACAGAATTCGACTGTAGTGCCTTTAAATCCCAGCTTATATTCATGCCACACAGGTGCAGAAAATGACATTAACTTGCTAATGCCTTAAATTTTAATGCCATTTCCATGGTGCCACATGGACTAACTCAATGTAATTTGCCTTAAAATCATTTACTACTTTATTCGTTCAGAACTCATCTGACTGAGAAATGCAAACTCTCGACACCATAGCTTGCACAGTGCAGTATAATTGAATTGAAATAGCGTCTGTCATCTAAAATATAATTTATGCAGAACTTTCAACTACAGCGCTCATGTTAGGAATTGTACTTGGAGAACTTCGTCAGGTCAACGTTGCAACATCTTTGACTCGACAAGCATTGTTTTGCTTCTGGGCGTTGGATTTGACTTGCAATGGCTGAAGTTGCCGATGTTGAAACGTTGCAAAAGATAGCAACAAAATTAAGCTAACTGCATTATAGCGTGCTTATTTTTACATTTTACTAATAATGAAGGCAGAATAAACTTGTAAACTTGTTTATTTTTAAAGTGAAGCTTTTTATGGCTAGGCGAAACGAAAAAGCGTCTGTTAGTCACCTGTCCACAGAAAACTATCATCATGAGCATTGGCTCGAGCGTCGTTGTCTTCGTCCACAACTGGCTCGTTGGCACGCACTCGAGCCGCTGCTCCCGCGTTTGTCGTCGTTGTCAGCTTTCACAGCTGGCTGCATTGCCACTCATCATTCCAGCGTAGAATTTCACTTCTCTTCTGTTGTCGTAATGGGGAGGCTGCGTTTACGGGGATATGAGCCATTCATTGTCTTATGTAACGGACAGATTTAATTTTGAAGCAATTTAATTTCGAAGAATTGCAAGTAGCAATGGCGGGTGAATGCTGATAACCACGCCGCCGAGCAAACTCGAGACATCAAATGCAAGTGACAACGGTGGACTGCAGGCATACCATCAGTGACATCATTCTCTCCGTCGCAGCTGAACGTGTCGCACATTTCAGCTTCACTGGTTTACCATCTGTACAGAGTGCTTGGGCGGTGATTCTTTAATTAGTACCCTAAATTGCTCACTTCTAAGGACGCTGTCATCGACATCGCTGTGTCAAATGTCAATAAATTTGTATGTGTGACAGCTACACTGAAAAAAAAAATGGCATTACGTAAGTTAAGGCATTAACAATTCAATGTCATTTATTGTGCTCATGTGGCACAGGTATTGGTAATCTTTTTTTTTTTTTTGCTTTCTTCTGCCTTTTTTCTGCTAAAGCCTTTCTCTGCCCCTACCTTGCAGAGTAGCATGTAGGCAAATACTTCAATGCCAGAAAACGTCCCTGTTTTTGATGAACAGCTCTGCGTCTTCTAGTCGTTCTTCTTGTGACTGGATTCTTGCAAGCATCTGAGCCTGTTTAGCAAGGCTGCTCGGCTAGTTGGTTCATGGTATGTAGTAAAATTAAAAGAGCACAAAAAGGGACATAGACAAGACTGAACAACACAAGCACTCTGTGAGCACTTCTGTTTCTTAGTCTTGTCCACGTCCTTTTTTTGCGCTCTTTTAATTTTACTGCATTTGAGCCTGTCTTGAGTTACTGATTTACAAACATCGAAATGTTTCAGTTGCGTCATGGCTGCTGCAGACACAGTGTGTGCATTTCAGTCTGATGGAGGTCGTTCACTCCAAATCTACCAGTGGAGCACTTGCACTATCCTCAGAACAAGGCAGAAATTTGCCCAGTTTGAACTTGATGTGGTTGTGTTTTCTTGTGTTTTTTTGCTCCTGCTGTTCTTCTGCCACTATCATATGCAGTATTCCGATGCATACAATTAGGTCAATGCTTTTCCATTTGTGCCTGTGCATACAGTTGTAATTTCGCCAGTAAATTTCTGTGGGGCGAGCACATATGTTTGCCTCCTATCTTGTTGTCTCGTCTCTCTCTCATTCGACCATGACGAAGGCTTTATGTCCAATTTGTGCATAAGGAAGGTTCTTAGCAACTACACATTGCCGTACCCTTGTCTTGTAAATAACTTGTCTGCTGATGTGCATGGGTTGTTCACTCAGTTATTTTGTTCTCTTGCAGAAGAAGACGAGAGTCGTGAGAGCATGTACATACTTCAACCATTGCCACCCAGTCAGGTAGGTTATGTGGGCTGGAATCGTGAGTAGTGAAGTTGGCATCGTCACAAGTACGCCATTTCTCACAATTTCAAAGTTTGTGTGATGATAAATGTAATGGCGTTAATTACTATATTTAGTTTCTCAGCTAGACAAATTTTCTGTGCTCTAAGCAGTCATAGTTTATGTTGCAGTAACTAACATTTAACAAGACTCGTAAACAGAACAGTGTGCCTAGTTATTTTCTCACATGTTGACAGGATTGAAATTGCAGATGCCAAGCATATTAAGTACTACATACATAGAATATCTTGAAGGTATGAACACTCAAAAACAAATTATTTAATCCCATGCAAGTGTGTATACTTACCACTAACTTCAGGTCTGCACTTGCAAAGCCTATTATAATGTTTCTAGGGACATGAGATTGTCTTTTTAGTATGTAGATTAAATATTGTTTTCTGGCTAGTCAACAAGGTATTAAAAATTGCAGAAGCTGCGTACGATTCAGCAGATCCATCAGTGCATTTACCGAGAGATATAATGTTGCACACTGGTGTTCAAATTTTTTCACACCATCTTCATCATTTTCCAGGTACCGGGACACGCGACCATCTTTGTTAACGAACTCAAACTCTCAGATTTCAAGCAAGTGCTTCTTCGCAACGGTGTCCAAGCTGAATTCTCCGGTGGAGTCCTGTACTGCAACGGCATTGTGGCAGTGCGAAGGGTTGGTATTGTATTCAGCAATCCTCAGAGTTACTCTGTAAAGAGAAGAAAATTCACAGGGTCTCTTATGTTATCCCTAAGACGACTTGAAGGTGAAAGCCCAAGTGCCGATGCATTAAAGACGGACATGTGACGTACACATCCCCCTTAATTCGCTTAGTCTACTTCACTTAGTCATCCCTCTTAATTCGCTTACTCATCCACCTAATTTGCTTAGTCATCGCCCTTAATTCACTTAGTCTACTTCGCTTAGTCATCCTTTTTAATTCGCTGAGTCATCCTCTTGATTCACTTAGTCAAGCTCTTAATTCACTTCGCCATCATCTCAATTTGCTTATTCATTCTCTTAAATCGCTTAATTGTCAATCTTAATTCTATTGCCTTTAACTTGCCCGAGTCTTCCACTTAATTCGCTTAGTCATCCACTTAATTTGCTCTATCGTCCATCATAATTCACTTTATCATTCATCTTACTTGCTTACGGGGGTATGAGCCATTGATGACAATAGTTTTAAGGTGAAAGCCTTAAATGCCTTATCAGACAGTGCCTTGAAAACGCATAATACAATACAGAAAGTCGTGAGCTTGCCTCGTGTAGAGACGCGCTCGTGCCACTGCTCATGCATGCGTCGTCTTCTTTCACAGCTGGCTCCGATGCCGCTCATCATGCCAGCGTTCCCATATTGCCCCTCATGCTTGTGCCACTACTCACGTGTTCGTCGTCTTCCAGTTAGCTTCGATGCAGCTCATCATTAAAAAAAAAAAGACAAGGTTAATTACCATAGAGTTAATTAAGGCACTCAAACCCACGACCTTTGGTGGGATTCGAATCCACAACCTTTGGTGTTAATTCGGGCAAAGTTAATTAAGGCATAGTTAATTAATGTAATGTCAATTAAGCCATTCGAACCCACAACCTTTGGTGGGAGAAAACAAGTAAGAAGTAACAACGCGTTCGAATGAAAATGTTGAGTAATTTAATTAATGTCTCCTGCACATGCAGGCTTTCGCCTTCACCCTCTTTGGCATATGCTGAAGTGACTGTCAATTTTTTGTACCTTTTTTGTCATCGACGCGTTTTCGCTCAAATACGTTGAAGGTCGACTGAACGATGAGACATATAAGGATTTTTGCCTTACTAATTTGAACTGTATTAGTAAGTTACCCTTCTGTACAGCACAAAAAAGCTGCTCTTACTGTGAGAACAGGCTAAGCCGGAAAAGATGCAAGAACGAAAGATAGATGGTGATGCCACCTTATAAGGGGACACTAAAGAAAAGCGTTAACTCAAGCTAAATTGATAGATAAGGCCTCTATTATAATGAGTTTGCCATTTCTTGCAAGAACAGAGTTTTCGTAAGTGAGAAAAATGATGAAAACAGAAAATCGGAGTGGCGCCACCCAGTGTGTAAGAACGAAACGACAACGAAAAACGAGACAAAACAATATTTTTGACCGGAACGAAAACGTAACCGAACCGTTATTTATTATTTTGTTTGAGAGTGAAACCGAAATATTTTTGATCGGTTTTCAGTTCAGCGGAAAAGTCAGCAATTCGAAACAAGCGACGTCAGGCAATGTCAGAATTAGGGCGTATCTCAGGGGTCCGCATAAGCATGTATCTCAGGCAGGCATAGTGCGACCAATAGCCGGTCAAGCGCTTCACTAATCTAAGCCTGCTGCTCAGTGCACTAGCAGATGGGCATCATAGCAAAACACAGGGCTTTCGCGTCAAGAGCTTATCATTTTGTTTTCTACGGGTACAAAACTTTGCTAGCGAAGTTTTATCCTTCGTTTGTGTTTGTTTAAGTTTGTTTTATTGGAACAGTGGCCTCGAATTACAGCGAGTAATTGCTGCTTCTGAGATCATGCTCAGTGCCCTGACTGAAGGCATTGAGCATGATCTCAGAATTTAGAATTCACTTATTGAGAAAAATTAATACTATGGTTTTATCGTTACTTTGCTTCAAAAATGTTTGCATGTGAATCAAAACCGTTATTAACCGTTATGGATCCTTTTTTTTTTTTTCCTTTTTTTTTCTGGCGCAGAAGCGCCAGAAATCTGGAAAAAAAAATATGATTGCCTGCCTTTGACTGCCCTCAAGGGCTCAAATTGCCACAGCCAGGTCCGAAATAGCTTTAGAGAATCCTATGGTGTACTGCGCAAAATGTACACCGCAAGGTGTGGAAAAAGGAGAGACACAAGAGAAAAGAGTCCAGTATACTGAAGCCTTAAAGGCATGCCAGTACACTTATTAGGCATCTCGGTGCTCGTACTATGACACGAGACTGCGGGTACGCGCGTGTGTAGTTAAACATTTTATGTCCTGTGACAGTAGCCTCTTTGCACTCTTGGTATGTTTCACCGCAGTACAATTTCTATGCTTCACCGCGTAACACTACTGTATTGCGGTCAAGCCGACTTTCAAAAGCCGGCACTACGCAACGCTTTAAACTCTTGTCGGGCTTTCCACATTTCGATGCCAACGCCGATAATGAAAAAAGCGGAGTCGGCGCCATTGCCGACCGGGGCGAATCCTTTAAATCCTTCCTGCACCGAACAGCAGGAAGCTTGATGGTGAACGTCTAAGCAGCTAGGCGTAACGACAGCACAAAATTACTACATTGGCTGCCAGCGGATTAGCATAGATCGGCATGCGGGAGCGCTGGTTTGAGGCTTCAAAATAATTAAACTGGCAGTAGTGGCGGCTGGAAATTAATGACGTTTCGGACCTGCACACAGCAAAAAAGACGCAGTTTTGCCCGAAAGCCGAAGTATCGATTGCGGTAGCAAATGAGTGGACAGCTAATACAAAGTAAGGATAGCAGTTTTATCGGCCTTATAAACTTGTAAACATAGGCACACTAATTCAATTAACAAGCATGGTGTCAGGCGTGCACAAGCACACATGAATGCATCTTACTCGATGACTGCGGAAACTCTCTGTCAAAATGCTGGAGTGAGTCAGCGCAGCAGCAGCAGCGAGCGGCGCTCGCATCAATGCGATCTTAGCCGCACAAACACAGGGAGGGCGGACTCTGCCCCCGCCGCAGATGGCTTTCAAGATACAGCCGTGCGGGCAGGCGCTCGTGGTGCAGAACCTCCCCTCCTCGAAGCCTTCCGGCCAAGCGGGAGCGTGCGGCCACAGTAGCACGGCCCCTCCACCTTTCTACCCTTTCCTCCGGAGCATTGTGCACGCTGGCAGACTGCGCACTTCCTTCCCGCTTCCTGCCCTTGCGTGCGCGAGCCGTGATTGCCGGCTCACCGTTTGCTTTTACTCGCACATACAGCGTACGGTGCACGGCAACGATTTTATCGGCCGTGGACTTTATACGGAACCTCACGGTGACGAGGACGGCAGAAATGCGCCTGGAGTGTCCATATAGCTATCGCAATAAAAGTCCGAAAAATTGGACAGAATAGGTTTTCAGCGTCTGAAATTTCAGATGTCTTATACGCGCGTGGCGGTGTCGCGAAGGCGTCAGAGTCATCAGTCATGCATGAAAAATTAGTCGTTGACTGTACATCAACTCGACCATATTGGCTAGGACAGTTGAAATTAGGGAGCAGTAGCGGGACTTTCAGCCGCAATCTTCTACACAACAAAGTAATGTACTGGCACACAGAAAACGATTATAGACCTCTAGACAAATAATCTATCCATCTAGATCAACTTCATATTTTCCTTTAGTGTACCTTTAAGTTCCCACAGAAGCTTGCTGTGACATCATAGATTGTGACGTCTGCTCAGTCCTAGGTAATTTTTATTGATTAGCATCAATGGCAGCGTATTCTAAAGGGGCCGAAGATTGAGCTTCGTAAGTTTCAAGAACTTTTCCTTTGCCACAATGGCCTGAATACAACAAAATGCTTTGAAATACATGGTTTCTCACCTATGCACTGGCTGTTGAAACGCCTGTTTCAAGTATAGTGGTAGCGTCGTCTGCTACACTATGCAGCGCATAGAAGCCGAGGAGAAAGAGGTTTGGAGGAGTGCGCGTGGCACGCGGAATTTGGTGCATGGGCACAAAGGTCAAAGAAGAAATAGAAACCTAAAGACGAGCTGACGCACTGTCTCTTTGTCTCAAGGCTTGTCCGTCCCCGACGACGAAGCCTGCTCTTTCCTTCGAAAAGACTCTCACTGGCACTCAGGTTTTTATGTGAAATATCAACAAAGTGAAGCTTGATTTTAATTTTGTTGTCTAGTAATCATTTCCTTACCGTGAAATTAACATGAAATAGACTTCTGAAATAGTTTGTCAATCTAAACTTATGTGGTGTTTGTCTTTAGAATCCCTTTAACATAGCTACAGTGAAGGCCAGTTGTAACAAACAGGCCTAAGTGCTAAAAATGTTTCGGTATATCATGTAATTTGATCTACCCAAGCTCACCTATAATTAAGGTAAATGAACTTGTGTGATGTGTTCCTTATACAGTGGAACCCCATTGATACATTCCTAACTATTGCGTTTTCCCGGCTATTACGTCACGCTTTTGTTGCCCCACCTTAAGGACACGGACTCTTATTTACCCAGGTAAACCACTCATGTTCCATAGATATCCATAGAACATGAGGTTTTAAACATTGCACACATCCTATAGATATCTATATTTGTCCAAGCAACATTACAAATACATACTGTGGATAATCCCCCATCCAGATCACATTGCTGTAACACTGTAAGTATGTCGCAGCTGGACAAATGGGACTTCTAATAGATGCTCACTTTAGGCATGCTGAGGTCTATAGAGCATTTATCGGATGTTTTCCAATTCACGCTAGCAAGCTATACTTGCAGGTGCCACACCTTCCCCACATCATTTGTTTCTCTGTCACCTCTGAACGCATTTCCTTTGTCATCCATATTCAGAAGTGATGGACTAACAAATGTATGTTCTGTGAGTCACACATCCTGGCCAAGCCTGCATCTTCCCATCAATATTGGCCAATACAGTGAACATGGACGTAAGGAAGTAGTAGATCTAAAATGTTTCTGCCGATATTCAGCATGTAATGAATATATGCTTATGTCAAATATTAGACATAGTGACAGCATTTCCGTGTCGTATTCGAATTCAATATAATGACATTCGACCCTATCTCAACTGCCTATCATCAGGTTATTTTTGTCATTTAAAGGGGGCGCTGAAGCACTTTTCCACAAAGTTGAGAAATGCATTTGAAGTTGGATTAGACTGTTTCAGAAATACCTTACAGCAAAAAGCACTCCAATGCGTTCAGCAGAACTGGAGTTACCGGCAGTCAAAAATCACCTTTGAGTGCCCCCGCGGTGCTCCCGCTTCTTCTGTAAGCGAGTCACCAGTACAAATATTTCAACATGTCTCACACTGGATTGACCTGCACCACCTCCTAAAGATGCTCGTCTTGACCTTCCTTTCACAATGCCGGAATTGGACGCTGCATTTGCTGCTTCGAGACGATCCTCTGCATCCTGGACCTTACAGTATTTCATATACTGCTCTGTGCCACCTTGGCGTGGAAGGTTGGAAAATCCTGCTGCCATACTATAATGTCAGCTACATTCGGTATAGCCTGCTAGTTTTATCAAGTATGAGCTCGTCATGTTTGCGTACGCTGGAAAGTGCCCAGGCACAGATGCTGAGGGCATGTCTGGAGGTTCTACGTTGCACCTCAATCTATGATACGATTGAGGAAGCTCACATCACCCCTGTGCCTGTCTTTCTACGATGTGAACCTCTTTGAGTATTCCTGCGGCTGCTGTGCTGTCACCGACGCCACCCCTTATCGACACTTCCCGACATACAGCCGGACTGACAAGAGCCATTAAATGCCAAGAATTCACCATACCATCATACTTTGCCCCTGCTGAACTTCCACGTATGCCTCCATGGGTAATGCCCCAATTCGGATACATCTCTCTATTCGGCTTTCGTCGTGCCTTCGCATCAAGTCATTCGATGGTTTCATCTACGTATCAGGACGACACCAACATCTACGAAACAGTGGCAATCAGAGAGGCACTTCACTATATTTCGCGACAGCCTCCTCAAGTATGGACTGCCCTCAGTGACGCAAAATCAGCTCTGCAGCTACTTAGAGTTGTAATGAAAGGAAGCTCTTACAGATTGTTGGCACTTCAAACTGCTGAGCTATACACTCTAGCGGAAGAGAATGGCCACCACATTACATTTCAATGGATTCCCAGTCACTGTGGTGTACACGGCAACGAACTGGCTGATACCGAAGTGAAGAAAGCATTAGGCAGAACCTGAGTCACTGCTTTGAATTCCTTTTTCAAGAGCGAACGCTAACTGCCAGCTCTCAAGTGTAATCGGAAAAGCGACAGAAAAACACTGGGAAAATTCGGATCATCGCCACAGACGACTCCAAGGATTGGACCCTACCATGAAATTTAGGCTACCGCCAAAAATTCAACGTAGCTGTGCCAGTATTCTGCACAGACTACTGCTGGGGGTAGCATTTACGTGCGTGTACGTGCACCTCATGCGATGCACAGAGTCTCCAGACTGTGAGCTGTTCAATGTGAATGAGGCTATAGGTCATGTGCTGTGTGACTGCCCTCAGTACGTGGAAGAGCGTCAAAAGTTGAGCAATGACCTTACGCGCCTCCAGCGTTGTCGGAGGGCTTCATTTTAGGCTCTTGGCCAGGCATTCAATCGAGTTTTAAGGCCATCCAAGCGTTATTGAACTTTTTAAAAAGTACGGGCCTGAACTGTAGGCTTTGAGTAGACCAAATTGCTTGATATATGTTTTACATTCTCATCTCGTCATGCATCATGCACCTCTTTCTTTCGCTCTTCCCCTTCCCCCAATGCAGAGTAGCTGGATAGAGGAATGTACCTCAGGCCGACCTCTCTGCATTTGATATCATTAAACGCCTCTCTCTCTCTCCTTCTTCAATGCCTTGCACTGCGAAGGCTACGGTGGAGCGGGGTGTGCCCACAACACTCCGCCTACTGAACATCACCATGGCACGCAGTTTAAGTTTACTTTTGGATGCTCACGGTGATGCCACTATTTTCGATTTTCACACCTACGACTCCCTGCCTACAATGCGCCAAACGCGGTTATCCTCGGCAAGCCGCAATGAGCTCAGCGAGCGGGCTCTTCGCAGCCCCCTGTAGTGGCCGCAGTATCTATACTATGTAGCAGACACAGCTACATGCAACTTGTAGTGCTTATGCGAAGCGTTTGCTATGTGCACAACAGGGCTGGAGTGCGCACTCGCGCTCATGTGCTCTAGTCTGGCCATGCTGCGTCGGCTACGCGATGCGGACCGGTTTGTCTTGCACCAGCTTGATTGACGGCTAGCAGCCACATTCAACTTGCACATCTTGAAGCACTGTCGACAGTTCAATACAAAGCGATGTCTGCCAAGGTGTCTAGCCAGGAGTGGCCAGTAGTGAGCGACGCTGGCAAGCGTACGTGTTGTCAGACCTTGAGTTTCGTGTCGTTCGAGGCTAGTTGAGAAAGTAATTGAAATTAACAAGACCCATGGCTACGACACCAATGAATAGGGAGGCGAAATTTTAATTCCTATGCGGGTGGCTGCGGCCGAACGTGAGCAGGTGATAGTCGGCTTTTTTTGTAAGTACGTAATTCTTTTCGGAATTCGAAACACACATTTTTGCTTACTTCAGCCTGTTTATTAAACTGTGTCAGTATACACAGTAACAGTAGAAAGAAGCGCACTGATCCAAACAGCTTTCTTGACTGACGTCAGCTATCGGGCAATAGCAGCTGTCTATGGGAATCTTGCATATGACGACATCTGCATGCAGCCAGCAGTTTCGAAACAGTTCAGGAGAAGGGCTTGTTTGAAAGGAGAGTGTTTGAGAAAAAGGCAACTTCGCACTCCACTTGTAAGCTCCACACGCCAACGCACATCTGCAAAATTTGGCTGAGACGTTCACAGCAGCGTATACTACCTGCAGACTGTTTTTTCACCAGGCCCGGGTGGTGGTTCAGGACCCCTTTAAACAGTGCTGGTCTTTCTCTATCTTTTCTTTTTTTCATTCTATTCCCAATTCCATTTGCCTCAGTGAATTCAGCACTCTGCAACAAGGCAATTCATGATTTCAGTAGGCAAAATGTCCTGGCAGCCCTGGAAATTGATATACAAAGAAAAATAGTGTTTAACAGTCTAGTGGGAGGAAAAAATTTTACGGCAGATAGCTAGCCATGATGCACAGTCAGCAAGTAAGTATACAGCTAAGTAGTCACAGAAACTTACTGTGTTGAAAAAGAGCTGCAGGGTCCCGTAAATTTGAAAGCTAGAGTCTTTGAAAAGCTGTAAGCTCGTCTCTTTCATTACTGGGTTACCCGCCGTGGTTGCTCAGTGGCTATGGTGTTGGGCTGCTGAGCACGAGGTCGCGGGATCGAATCCCAGCCACGGCGGCCGCATTTCGATGGGGGCGAAATGCGAAAACACCTGTGTACTTAAATTTAGGTGCACGTCAAAGAACCCCAGGTGGTCCATATTTCCGGAGTCCCGCACTACGGCGTGCCTCATAATCAGATCGTGGTTTTGGCACGTAATACCCCATAATTTAATTTAATTAATTACTGGCTCATAGGAAATCAATCACTTTGGTCAACAGTATTTCAACCCGTTAAATGTTGCTGTCAGAACTCTTCCACGAGGAACACCATGTGTCATATGAAATAAAGACTCCACTTTTACCTTTGCTCAAATCTGCTAATATCTGGTGCATTGGTGAGCCTCGAAAAATAAAACTTCAACAGAAGGCATCGTCGAAACTGGCGTCCAGTGCTTTTTGCACTTCCCACATCAAGTGACACAAAATGTGTGCTTTGGTAGGCCTGGAGGCATATTTTAAATGAGAGCATCAGTCAAGACAAGGTAGCTCCTGTTGGGTCGTCCAGTTTTCCTGCTCCATCAGCTACGCTGCTTTAACGATGCCTCAAACACATGCACGTGCAGGTGTGCACATTGTTTTGATTATCACGTTCGACTAGTATTGATTGTAATTTCATCTTTTTCCCAGTGGATTGCTTTTATCCAATAGCATTATGACTGATTCAAGTATGAGAATGTTAGTTTATGTTCGTTGAACTGACAATCACTGCTTCAAGAGTTTGAAGTGTTGTGTAGTGTGTGCAGCATGCACTTTTATTAAAAATGTGTTTTTTTGGCCCTGTAACCTCTATTCAAGACACAACATAAAGAATGCAGAATGAATGGAACCAGTTACTTGCTGCAAGGATTTCAAACAAACGCTCTCCACATACCTGTTTTCGCAATTGCAAAGCCACGGCTTTCCTGCATAACATAGGCATTACTATAGCTAATATGCATGTCGCCAAATCTTTATAGCTTTTTGCCATCAAACTTCTTGAGAAAACACACATAATTTGGTATTCAGATTTTCTTTTACTTTCAGTAAAATTGCTAATTACTATTTCCATTCACTCTTCTTGAGGTTCTCCCTTGAAGTTTCACAAAATTTTTCAGAAACTTCTTGAGCAATTGTTTCTGTTGTTTCATACAAAATGCAAACGATAAAGCAACAATATGATGTATCACAGCATATGTTATGACAATTACATCTTAAATGAAAAAAAAAGCACATTTGTAGCAGTAATAAAGGAGTATTTTATTGTTTCTCTCTTCAGAGTGCACAAAATTCTATTGGCTGTCACAAGAGTGGTGTACTTGTCCATGAGGTCAAGAATGTCTAGTTGGCCACAACAGTATATGGGACAAAGGATTCGTGAAAACGCTCAGCTCTCACGCATCCTGGGCCCAGAAACTTGAATTCTAAGTTTCGGACTGCCTTAACAGAACAGAAATTCACATTTGAACTCGTGTCCTGTAAGCTTTCATACCAAACTGTACTTTGGTGTAACCAGCAGTTGTTTATTTCAGTAGTTGTGTATTTCAATTCCACAATGGTTAGTATTCTTGTTATTTCAATATATGTGATCTTTTGCAGAATGAAGCCGGCCGAATCAACATTGAAGGTTGTTTGTGCGAAGACTACTTCAAAGTGCGTGAAATCCTTTACCAGCAGTATGCCATCATCTAGAAATAAACATGTTTTTAGAAATGTACTCTTTCTTGTGTGTGATATGCTTGAAGCATAAAATATTTGGTTCTACTCTGTTAGTGCTTTTCGTTGCAGTATCTCCCAACATTTCGTGAAACAGGTTCCTCAGTGTTTTTTTTTTTTTTTTTTTTTTTTTTTTTTTTTTTTTTTTAACGAATGTCCGCAAAGTACTTTTTTTTTTTTTAAGCAACTAATGCTCATGTATTAGCTGATCAGTGCAGAAATTCAGGTAAACTGGTTAATTATGTTTGATGCTTTTTAGTGCTGAAAGATTACAATAAAAAAAGAGACCAGACACACAAAGGCCGTGGTGTTGGTATTCATTATTGATTAGATTTAGCTCACTTTGCCAGAGTATTTTCCCTGATAATCGGAGCACTTTGCTACGACTTTTTTTTTTTTTTTTTTCCGAATTCATGGGCAACTCGAAAGTTATCTCGAGACAAATTTTACGTTTAAATATACCGCCACGATCGTGGGATTCGCCGCCAAAAGCGAACTTCCGGAGAACGGTGCATCGCGACGCAACAGTCTATAGACTTTTCTACTTTTTTCTCACATTATTTTTTTTTTTTCGACTATGATTGCGGAGATGAGCAGAATGGCCGTGAGAACCGAAAGCTAGCGTTTCAGGGGTAAACAAGAGCCACGTAACATGAGTTGGCGTCTCTCCTGGGCACATTTCGCTCGATGTGGACGGGCGATAAAAAAAAAAATAAAAAACAACGGCAAAGCAAGTCTTGTCGGCGTCGATGCACCGCATCCTTCGACAAAACTAGAGCAACTCTTCTGAATTGATGACAGCCTCACCCATCATAACCTACTTGTTTGATATCGCTCGCGAACTTGGCGGAGAGGAGGTTCGGGGCGCTGGCGCGGATGGTCACACACAGGAGCACGGGAAACGTGCAAACAAACAAACATTGGGAACGACCGTTCTCGGAAGTTGTGCTTGCGACCGAGTCAAGTAATGTTAACTTTTCCTGACCATGGGCGGGTAAGCGTCACTCTACAGACTCTACTATCACTTGACGCGCGTTCGCGCGTCTGTTCGACAACGGTTGTCGGCGCCGTACGCGGCCGATGTTGTTTGCCGACGCACGGAAAGTGGTGGGAGGCAAGGCGGCAGCACAGGACAGCCGCCGCAATCGTCGCTAAGCCTACTTTGATGATCGGAGCGTGGTCTCCGCGTTAATTGCTCGCCGGTTGCCGAAATTGGCGCTTCTACCAAGCCGCCTTGGTGTGCAGTCTGCTGGTGAGGCCCACCACTAAGGTGCCACGGCTTGGGAGAAGTTGGAAAGCGGCGTGCTGTTCCGATAACAGCCCCCTTACCATCTAGGTAGCGGGCTGCGGACGCCTTGGCAGATTTTGGGTGGCGGTCGTGCTAACGTTGCGCGCCTGTTTCTTCGCTAGGGCTGCTCATCGACGGGGCGTCACCACTGACTGGATATAAGCCGAGGATACCAGTGACCTGCCGGTGCGTCGCACTGCGGATTTACATCATTGTATCTCGTCGGGCCGGGTGTTAAACTGCCGCTGCTAGGTGAGCCCACTTCCTACGGCAGTGCATATTGCGTTAGCTTCCTCAGTGGAAAACACGCCTGGATATACCAAACCTGTCTAATTGTTTGCTGACTAAGGTGCTCTGCGTGAACTGTCGTTTTGTGTCCTTATTTGTCTCTCCCTTGCAATGTGTCTAGTGAGGTTGCCGCCGTGACCTCGACAGCGTTTACGGTGCCTTGATGCAGCAGTTCTGGGAGACAGTTTCACAGTGGCGGCTTCGTGTACTGCCATTCGTCTAGCGCTCCCCTCAAAAACAAGAGAATTTGCCGTAAAGCCGCGTTTCGAGCGGCGTGCTAGCTTCGATCTCTCCACTGGCGAGCCGGGCGCTTGCCAAATGTGCGCACCAGCGCAGTGGTTGTCCTTCGCACAAGCCTTGTTGACAGTGTAGCTTTCTCATTTTGTTTGCGGACAGGAATGAGTTATTGCCAGCGAGAAGAAAAACAAAGTGTCTAACGGAACTCTTCGCGTCTTTCCCGTCTGCTTTTTTACCTCGTGGTGTTATTGCGCAAAGTCTAGCTGCAACATCTCTTCGGTCTTATCTTCTGCGCCGTTAGCTGTGAAGAGAGCCCCCAAAAACACCTACAGCCACCGTCAGCGGTAATGCTAACAAGATGTTTGCGCATCTTGGGTTCGGGCGGGCGGGCGACCGAACAGGCGAGGTCATTTCGGAGTCGTCACAGCATTCAAGTGCAGCTGACGTTGCTTGCTAAAAGCGGAAATGTTGCTCACTGGACGCAGGTTGTTGTTTATCCGCACCTGCGGCCGAAAATACGCACTAGCGCGCCGACATCCGCTTGCGATTCCGTTGTTTGTCCGTCTGTTCTGATCGTATCGTAGACAGCCTTGTTGCGGGATTAGTTGAAAGCAGTGTTCGTTATCTGTGCAATTTCTGTAGTGTGCAGAGAAGCAATACGGCGGCCAGCGAACTGAAGCACAACCAAATTTTCACCCGGGATGATCTGTGAGCCTTGTGAAAGCGATTTGCGAAGCCGTCTATGCGGCATTTGTCGATGATCCGCGCGCAAGCTCGTTAGTCAGAGGTGAGAGCAACCTGGCGCCCTTCTATAACAGTACTTAAAGGTGCTCCTATGAAGGAATATTTTGTATAGCATGACTTATTAAGTTTTGTTGCTTGGTGTAAACAAACATAATTAACCAATGTTACTTGAACTAGCAGACGTTCAGAATGCATCGGTGTTTGGTTTCTGTTTTTGCACTTGAAATACTGCGTTTCTCCTGAGCGTTGTGGCTAATATATGCAAAGCCTGAACCGCCGAGTGGTTCTTATGAGTGCATTTACCAACTCCTAAGGAACTCTGTTGCATGCAGTGTATTTCTTGCTTCAGTACATCTTTTAAAAGCTGTTTTGGATATTTTTAAATAAAAATATTCATTATT
This sequence comes from Dermacentor silvarum, assembly GCF_013339745.2. Classification (NCBI taxonomy): domain Eukaryota; kingdom Metazoa; phylum Arthropoda; class Arachnida; order Ixodida; family Ixodidae; genus Dermacentor; species Dermacentor silvarum. The sequence goes on from NC_051162.1 coordinate 131,230,695, forward strand.
CATTAAACCGTGGCTAAGCCAGTAGGCTGAGTTACATTGCCATGACAGCTGTCATGTCAATCAGCTTCTTGTATACTAGAAGCCGCAGAAGTGCAATGGGAGCTGTCATTCACGTTTGCAACAGGAAAAGGCAAATCACCGCTTTAGTGCACCTCCTAAGTTTACATAAGAGGCTTGTTGTGTATGATGTTAAGTTTCTTTGCGACACATTCTTTCTAAGAAACCTATATGGGTTTTCTTTGTCGCTTCTTGCTGCAGTTGGGTGGATGACAGTTGTCTCTTTCATTAACCTTCCTCAACCTTACTTCCACAGAACTGATTTGCCATGTTGCCATCATGTGTTGTGTAGGCTGGCGTGGTCCGGCGGGGTCACGATGATGGAAGCGCCGCTGGCGCCGCAGCAACGTGCCCCGCTCGGAATGCACCCCGGAGGCATGAGCATGGCCCCCTTCGGCATGGAGCCCATCGTTGCCGACCCGGAGCCGTCCATCGTCAAGGAGGGCTGGCTCAACAAGCGAGGTCAGTCTATAGGTGGTGCTGCAGTGATTGCTCTTTTTCTCTATGAAATCGTTGCAACGCCATCTGTGGTAATTGTCGCATGAAACCTTGCATGCTTTGTCTAGTCAACCTCATTAGATTTTCTAGCTTAGCAGTGCTGCTGTTCAGTAACAGGTCTCCAGATACAGCTGTCATCAGCACATCTTCTTTACTGGTCTCTTCAATGTGGTCAATGCAGGGGAACACATCAAGAACTGGCGAAAGCGCTACTTTGTGCTACGCGAGGACGGCACGCTGATTGGGTTCAAGCTTAAGCCTGAGCATAGCCACGCTGACCCTCTGAACAACTTTACTGTAAAAGGTTTGTGTTCCTCATCATTGCAATAAGCATTCGGCACGACCAGTGGTAAGCTCTACTCTCTCATCTACTGTAGGCTGCCAACTGATGAAGTCTGAGCGACCAAAGCCATTTACCTTCATCATACGTGGCCTGCAGTGGACGACGGTCATTGAGCGCATGTTCTGCGTCGACTCTGAAGATGACCGGTGAGACCTTGCTGTTGGGGATAAGCTTGTCCACAATTGCGGAAACTTCTTATTGCTGATGCTTCTGAATATTTGCGTGTCGTGTGCTAGGCTGTGCAGACGACAAGCAAGCAATGCAATTATTAATTGCACCCAATGCACACGTAATATGCTATTCACATGCTGCTGTCTTCACTGTACTGACTATTGTTCTTGTCAAAAACCTGCAGGTCTTGGAATTAACAAAGTAAAATAGTTTTCTGATTGCGTTAATGTGAATATTTGAATTAATGTGTTTTGTGATACTGATTCAAAAAAGTATACTATTTGCTCATGTTCTGTGCGTCCCTGAAATCTTAATAAATAATAGTTCTGAAAATGAGGCTTTCCCTCGGGACATGTGTAAGCATCATGGGCAAATAGGTAAAAGGTGATGATATAATGTATCTATAACACCAAAGAAAAAGTATAGTGTGAGAACATCCACAGACAGTCTAAATCAAGTTGTTGAGTGGAGCTAATTTCTAGCAATTATAGCAAAGAACCTGTGGCCTGGGAAAGTAGGACTTGCTTTTTGGGATGTTGATGCGAACATCTGAAGCAAGCACAGCTCAGGCTTATGAATTTTAAGTTAAGGTGCTGACTTACTCAAGCTGCAAAAATTATACAGGAAAAGCGTAGAGGTCATTTGGAAGGACATGTTTCTAGCCTGCTTGTGTAAACTAGTGGCAATGTATTGGTTGTTGGGACTAATGAAGACAGTAAATGACACAAGATGATGAAAGGGTTACAAGGACAAATAGGTATGATATGATGTGCTGTTCATCATTAGTCATGCACACACTTTTCAAGTGCCCCAAAAATGGATGACAGCAAATGTTTGGTTGATAACAAATCCTTACGAGCATTGTCTTGAACGTGTGTCAAGAACACAACATAACGTTGGAGGCTGGGCAACGTCTGCATCGTTGCACTCACAGCTGCAAAGCCTTGCCTCATGGTGGGTGTGTGTGTGTCTCTGTGCTTTACGTAGGGAGGGTTGGTGCCGGGCCATCCAGCAGGTGTCCGAGAAGTTGGCGAGCGAGGAGGACGTCGAGATGGCTGAGCCCAAGGACGAGCAGTCCCTGCGTGACAAGTTCAGCATCTCCACCCGCACATACGCGACGGGCAACCGACTCAGCCTGGACAACTTTGAGTTCCTCAAGGTGCTCGGCAAGGGCACCTTTGGCAAGGTGGTGCTGTGTCGTGAGAAGTCCACGGAGTCCCTGTATGCGATCAAGATTCTCAAGAAGAAGGTGGTCATTGACAAGGACGAGGTGGCACACACGCTGACCGAGAATCGTGTGCTGCGCAGCACCAAGCACCCGTTCCTCATCTCGCTGCGCTACTCCTTCCAGACAGCCGACCGCCTCTGCTTCGTCATGGAATACGTCAACGGTGGCGAGCTCTTCTTCCACCTGTCACGCGACCGCGTCTTCACTGAGGAGCGCACCCGCTTCTACTCGGCCGAGATCCTGCTCGCCCTTGAATACCTACACAGCCAGGTGCGTCTTTACCTCTCACCTGCAAAAATTCTGTAAACAAATCTCGGAAAGCCTTCATGCTCTATAACATAATTTTTGTCGCGCAAAAATACAGGAAAAGAATAACTCGCGACAAGAAGAGCAGCCAGTAAAACAGGCGCTACTCGTGCTTTCTCCCTAGGAGAGCCCCGCAGTTAGGAGAGGAAACGTCATTGAGCGAGAGTTTTTGGTTGAGAAACAGCCTTGCAGGGTTGCTGACTTGCAGAATTTCGCAAAAGATCTCTTAAACTGGCTTTCGGGGGACTGACTGTCTCTTTCGTTTCCTGAAGGCCTTGTCCATCCCAAGAATGGAGCCTCCTCCATTTCAGTGAGGGTCTTTTGATGGTCTATTGCAGGGCATTATCTACCGGGACCTGAAGCTGGAAAACCTCTTGCTGGACAGGGAGGGCCACGTCAAGATTGCAGACTTTGGCCTCTGCAAGGAGGACATCTCATTTGGGTCCACGACCAAGACCTTCTGCGGCACGCCTGAGTACCTGGCACCCGAGGTGCTAGAGGACACCGACTACGGCCGGGCCGTGGACTGGTGGGGCCTGGGTGTCGTCATGTACGAGATGATGTGTGGTCGCCTGCCCTTCTACAGCCGAGACCACGATGTTCTCTTTGAACTCATCCTCGTTGAGGAAGTCAAGTACCCCAAGAGCATGAGCCCCGAGGCGCGGAACCTGCTCTCGGGTCTGCTCGTCAAGAACCCGAGGCATCGGCTGGGCGGCTCAGTCAATGATGCCGCCGACATCAAGGTGCACCCGTTCTTCCGCTCCGTCAACTGGGACGACGTGGCCCAGAAGAAGGTGAGTGCTGTTTCTGGGACTTGGGGTAAAGTTTACTGCTCCACTCAATTTGCTTTCTAGTTTTATTGCAATCGCAATTATATGGACACTGCAGCCGCAGTTGTGACATCAGCAACGTGTCCCAGTTTTGGGCAGTGAAAGTAAGACACAAAGAATGACAATAGCAATTCCACTGAGAAGTGAGACCCCTCCCCTATTTCCCACTACCAAAAGCCCATCTCTGATTACATCGTCCTTGAACATTGCGTTCTGGCAAAACATGCTGAAGTTCAAGCAGCAGAATGCTAGCGGCTCGTGCAAAGAGTGCTGCAGCTCAACTCTGGAGGTGCGGTGACATAGTAGTGTGATGTGGCTAAGGCAAAGCAGTAACGCCAACAGTACTGCAGTTTTGGAGCAGGAAGCAGACGCACATTGTGCCTGACTTGAGGCGGCAGCGCCCATAGAAAGAAGTTAGTCTCTTTGTAATACCATTCAAATACCTTGTTATTGTTCTCAGTGGTTCACGTTTCTGGTAAAATCGAGGGGAATATGGAATACCGTTTTTATCTGGCCTTCAAATGGGCCTTTTTTGTGTAGAATTTTAAGAGAAGATGGGTGTTATCGTGGAAATGGAAATAGTGATGATGGCTTTATCGTGCCATTGTGTCATTTGCTCTGCGCCGTCATGATTACCACACCTACTATGACTATTCAAAAGCCATCTGTAGTCATTTTTTTGCTTCTTTTTTTTTGCCATTCACATGCATTAGAACTTCATTGTTACAATCACTGCCAAAGTGCATTTAAAGTAACTTTGGGATCTGGTCTGCACTGTGTTTTTATGTATTTTTTTCCTTCAATTTTGCTACACTTGCTACTCCTGAAGGTGCTGAGCCTAACTTGAAGGGTAACTCTTAGGATTCTTTTCGTCATGTCAGAGATGTCGGCATCTGCCGGTCCCCCTTTCACCCAAGAGGAAATGATGATGCTTATTAAGGCCCAGGATCAGACCTCTCAAATCCTGGCAGTCCAGAGGGCCCGCGAGAGGGCCATCAGGTTTGACCTGATGGTCCCCGACGTGAGTTTACTCGCGTCTATTGTGGACCCAATAAAGTTCACTCACTCACTCACTCACTCACTCACTCACTCACTCACTCACTCATGTCAGAGAAGTAGCTGCTTGAAATTCATCTATATGTCTGGTCATATGCAAGGTAGCTCAGTTTTCAAAAAGCAAGAAACACCACATAGAAACCGAAGCCAAAAACGGGAGCATCAGTAACTACACGTCAGGACAATGTGTTCAACTGTAAAGAATTCTGAACATTCCTGGGCTATGATCTTGTAGTAATGCCTTTTCCAATGCTATTCCTTTTCCCACTTTTGGGGTTTCATCAGTGGTCAGAGCAACATTCCACTCGTGTTATCAATGGGATCAGCCAGCCATGAATGGTGGGTGATAAGAGTAGCATAGAATCAAGCGGAAGGAATTTCTGCAATACCACTGCCCTAGGCTGCACAACTGTTCTTGGTGCAAAAAGGAACAAAACAAAAATTGCTTTATAAAGGTTACATCACTGTCAAAGCCTTTACCCCAGGAAATAAGTTTAACCTGGAAACTCATGGCAGTAAGGCTCCTGCGCACATTGTCCAAAGATGAGCTTCATGAGATGTCAGCACTAGTGCTGGTGCTCTTATTTTACTTACATTACGAGCAGCAAACACAGGTGGCCATTGGAAATCATTTACTCATGTTCATACTCAAGTCAAGTTTAACATCACTGTCAGTGAGTTTCGTTATGTTAACCCACACCTGCTTATACTCGCATCCACTCGAACCTTCACTCCCTAACACTATCTCATGCCTGGTAAATGTGCGTAGAACAGGTACGAATCAGTGTGCACGTGTGTGAGTTTGCTGACCTATGGTAGCATATCTTCTTACATGCCTTAATATCTGCTTCTTCATCATAAGCAGCCAGATTATTGGTGCGTGGGCTCAGGCTAGCAGAGTTTTGAAATAATATTTTATGAGTCTTAAACAGTTTAAAGCTGTTGTCACAACAAGCTTGTGAGACCAACCCTGCCCCTCACCCACAGGTGACGCCGCCCTTCAAGCCGCTAGTGACCTCCGACACGGACACGCGCTACTTCGACCAGGAATTCACGGGTGAGACAGTGGAGTTGACGCCGCCCGAGGAAGGCCCCCTGAACTCCATATCCGAGGAATTTGAGCAGCCCTATTTCCAGCAGTTCTCGTACCACGGCAGCACGGGCGCCCTGTGCGGAGGGGGTCGCGGCTACTCGGCAGGAGACCGCAAGGCCATCCTCTCCTGAGCGGAAGAGGCCGTTGTGGAACTTCTCTCTTTCCCTCTCTCTCTCTTTCGTGAACAGTGCGCACACAGCTGAGGCGGAACGCGCCATCCAGGTTACGCAGTGCACTTGCGTCGGCCACAGTGAAATGGAACACATGAGCCACTCAAGGGTGAAACGTGTTCTGTCATCCGTCAAAGGTTACCCCCACAAGCCTCTTTATTGCTTATAATTCTGTACTGAGTTGAATGGTTTGAGATTGCAAAAGCAGTTGTTTGACCCGGCACCTCATCTTTGAGTGTGCTATGTCCTTTTCATATTTTTCAGGAGAGCTTGTGCTAAACATGGTGAGCACTTATACTTGTTCTTAAAGGACACTGTGAAATATTTATCACGTTTAGTATCTGCATTCACTCTGAAAAGGTGCAATGAACCATGACGTTCGACCAAAATGTTGCTGGGCAGTTTGTTACAAAGCGTGTTATGAGTTTATGCTATTTCAGCACCGAGCAACGCATGTGGGAATTGTCAGTTGCATGTTACACTACAGTAAAATCTCGATGCTGTGAATGTCTTGGAACATCAAAAGGATTTGTATTATCACAAATTCGTAGTATCGCTTACAATGTTCACAGCACCTAACTGAAAGTAAGACATTCTTGTTTATTACGTTTGTGACTATTTTTAGTTGAAGATGTTCTTGACGGCCTTCTGGACCTTCATTCCCTTAGCGTTGTGTCAAGTATACGCTTGCAGAATGTGCAAAACTTTTCACTTGTTTCTTTGCATATCTATCCAGGGCTCAGTGCATGTCACAGTGAGGGCTTTGCAGCTACGAAGTTCTTGGCCAGGATCATGAAAAGTCCAGTATTTGATATGCCACTTCGCAGCTACGCACCACAACCATACTCTTCCTACTGTGAATAGTTTCGTGGCTGCTCACAAATTCGTACTACCCGTCGTGGCCCAGTATAGTATTCAAGTCATCCCAAAACTGAACTCATCATACATTTTACAGGACTTCTTACAAATTCGTAACATCTTGAAATTCAGGTAAACCGTGATCATATTATTCAGATTCCACTGTGTCAGAAAATAATAATGTGAATTTAACTTTTGTGTAAGAACTTCATTTTGTTGTGCTGTGTTACAAGCTAGCCACTGTACATACTGCAAAGTAACGACGTGACTTTGGTACTGGCAGTGCTGGCCTGCGATAAATCCTGGCATTTTCTGCAAGTTCACAAGCCTGCGGCCGTGTAAGCTTGCTGATAATGGCTGTTTATCACATCAGTGACGGTGAAAGTGTCAAGTGCATGCTCTTGCACAATATGCGAAATTCTGCAAGTGTGCTTGTACGCACACCTCCTTTGACATAGCCAGGATGGCGGTCCTTGGGCTAGAATCGTAATTAAGTTGTAAACGTGCGGGCTGATGACATCCCTCCTGCTGCCTTCTGTTCCTCGCACTGTCCAAGCTTTCAAAACGCGTGTCTTTGCTTTAACAGTTCTACTAGTGGTAACGCGGCGATCATGGTTAAGGCAAGTTAGATGTGTGCAATGGCTTGCTTATGGAATTTTGCGTTGCAGATTGCAGGCATTTTACAGGTGTGGGTGCTGTAAGAGAGTTTTAGAAATAAGCAGCTCAAGTGGCTTGCTTATGCAAAGCATCCTTGGTGTAGGAACGGGGGGAAAAAAACGCCAACATCACTCGGGCACAGAACCCAAAATCCTTTGTGCAAATGGAACATGTTGGGCTCTAACATTGGGTCCGCTATCTCTAGAACTTTCCCACGATTTTGTGTGAAAGCCGTGTGTGAAAGCCTTTGTGGGGCACAGTTTCACTCGACCCCGTTTTGGGGGGACTGTAGCTGTGCTGCAGTCTGAAATAGGTGCCGCGTTTTTCCCTCAGCTGTACTGTAGCAAATCCTGTGCTATGGACACACTCGCATTTCTGCCCGATCAGTTGGCACTGAAGCCGCCGATATGCAGTGGAACCAACCAAGTTGCCCTTCCGCTCGACTCCTGGGAAGAATGGAATGCAACGTGTACATAATGTAAGGCCTGAGGTGGGGCTAATAAAATGCTTGACGGAGATTCTGACTCCCTTGTGTTGGATGAGGATGAGGGTATTGAACTGGAACTGAACCGTAATGTTAGATTTTTTTTCACTCGTGGGCAACATCGAAAGGAAAATGCTGTTAACGCTTTTCAGTTCAGGCTGGCCACCTTGCATGGAGCTTTGGATCCATGCATTGCCTGCACCTGTGGCTCCACTATGCTACCTCATTTGTAAATACCCACCATTTAACCGTGATATTAGAAGTAGCAGCTCCGTTAGAATGGTTTTCAGCATATTGTGCTAAGAGCAGACTATGTTGTGATAATGCGACAACATTAAATCGTATCACAACGCGTGGACTCGCCCGACTCTGATGCTTGCAAAGTACACGAAAGAATGGAGCAACAATGGAGCACGTATACTTGTTGCTTGTCCTCAGTATGACTGTGAACGGCAGGCATTGACCTCTTCGTTAGTGCCAATTAAGAACAGGCATTCAGTGAAAAAGTGTTACTGGACCATTAACCACACATATCAATGAAGCGAGCCATCAAGGCTATCCTAGAATGTTTAGTTAACACAGGTTAGCATTAAAGGGCCCCTTTCCAAGTCTGGCCATTTTGAGCTGACAAGCACAGTGCATACAATGTGTGCTAACGATCCTGTCCGCAAAGTATTACACCGCTAGGCGCCGTGAAAACCACTGAAATCTCGAACCAAACACCGTGCACCCTTGTCCTCGCGAGTGCTGCATTCCCAGCCGGAAAGTTGATGTCAATCGCACAAGTTCGCAGTGCTGCGACATCAGTCGCAGTGACAGGTGACTGAAAATTATTCAAGGCGACAGCAGTTATTTGATATGTTGCTTTAATAGATGAATTAAAGTTTAGAAAAATAATAAAGCATAGAAACCTACTGTCTGCGTGTCTGTTTTACTTCCTACCATAGCAAGAGAGATCTACTTCCATTTCATCTGCTTGTTCCCATGTCGTGCACACAGTGAACGAAACTATAAGTCAATTTCTACAATGTTCCAGCGCGTGATCATGCTCTTTGATCTGCAGTGGTCATGTGGCACTGACTTATACCGCTAGTCTGGTGCCAGCAGTACGACGCGGTGTATCGTGGTAAGGATCCACGAGCTGGGCCAGCCTCTTCAAACGTGTGCGCACCGAGGGATCCAGTTTCCTACTGGATCGCATCCTACTGCCCGTCCTCACCATTACTCCTCAGTCCCCTGTTTTAACGCGATTGTGTTAAGGGCATCGTGTTGCGGAAAATCCGGTGTCGGCGGAATGTCCGCGTAAGCAAAAATTTCTGTATATATTTAGTTATATGTATATGCCACGCCTTGCTTATATGACATGCGGGTTATATAGTGCCACACCATTCTATCACTAAAGTTGCTCATAGCTTGTCTTGCATTCTTGACAGAGTTATTCCTCAGAATTTTGAGAATGACAACCCACAAACGTCGTGAAACAAAACACCGACAGTACATGCCTTCTATGTTAAATCTTCTCACTCTGAAATATTAAAAGGGCGAAACAATAACAAACCTGAAAATGATGTAATTTTCTTGGTGCGGCTGTGCACTACCTCCGGGATTGGCGGCGATTCTGCCAGAACGCTCGCCTTCGTGCATAGCATTCACCGCCAGTGTTTCCCAGTAAGCACGGTTATGTAAGCTGCAGTTGCTGAGAAGCGCAAGAAGCAGTCGGGGATCTTTCAATGCTATCGCATTCCACTCTTAAATGTGAAGGTTATGCATCCAAGTTTTTTCTCCTCTTCCCTTTCCCTTTGAGTGGAGTAGCAGGCTGGATGACTGCATTTCCTCAATATATACACCTCTCTCTCTCACCCTCAACAAAACTTCGTTTTGCATAGATTCAAGCATTGGTGTTGGATCTGCGTTATTCTTTCGTAACTACATGTGGCCGGAAGAATAAACAACAGGCGTAAACGTTCAGGGCACCTTAGCAGCATCCAGTTTTTGTAAAAATGATATGTGCGCTGTTTTCCTGTAATTATTCTTTGGTTATGCAAATCAACTTAATCCTTTTCGAACCGGTATGAACAGTTGCTTTTTCACTCCAGAGTTGAACTGAACCGTTTTCGGTGAAACGAAACTAATAAATATGCGGATCAACACTGCCCTCCCCCAAGGGGAGTCCAAAACACATTACATTCCATTGTCTGTTGTTTCCATTGCCTTTTATCAGTAAGTTTATACGAACGAGTGTTTTGGAGTTGCCTCTTAGTTATCCATGCCTCTGACATTCTAAATTCGGTTACACAGAACAGACTCTTTTTCCAAGTTTGTTCTTGGCGCACTTCAATATTCTGAGAATAAGCAGCGACAGTTCAGTGTTCCAAAAGTGCAACCTTCAACATTATGGCACAACGGATGAAAGCCGCAATCCCAGAGGAAGGTTTGGATAGCTTGGCAACAAGCACCATATACGCTGCTCGCGCCGTTTGGACATGGGTTAGTCAGCCCCGAAAGCGCTTTCGCATGCTCTCAGAAGCTGTGGCCAAAGCTTCGTGTCGCCCACCCAGTCACAGTCTACGATATTTCCCGAAACAGAAGTTTGCTAAGCCCCACCGGCGTCATACACATCCATTGTAAACACGGAGGCAGTTGAGGCAAGCAATGGAAGCATCACCACGTGATCAAAAATGGCAGCGCCCACGTGATCGCCGCGAAAAGGGTCAATACTAAATAGCCGATGCGTCTCACCCATCAGATTTCGACTAGGGTGCCTGAATGGTCTTTCCCTCTCCGCGGCGGAGAGGGAAGGACTATTCAGACACCCCAATATCGACGATCAACGCATGTTCTCCTCATTACCGTTCTGCCTTAGTTTAAGTCATATATATATATATATATATATATATATATATATATATATATATATATATATTGTAGTGACAAATACCGGCGCCAGCTGAGGACGAAGAAGAAGACGTTTCTTGTTGTTGGTGCTCGCTCTCGCTCCGCTTGGCCGTTGCCTGTTTCTGGCCTTCATAAAAACGCCAAGCGCATCTAACCTTGAACGCGTCTTATCAATTGGTGGAGCGTGCTGGTTCCCTCTTCATCCTGGAACTCCGTACCCGGACTCTACCCCCCGCCTCGGCAATGCCTGACGACGCGCCACAGCAGGGTGCTCCCGCACCTCCGGTGGTCGCCTGCTCCGGCGTACCACGACAGCGAGACCCTGTCATTTTCAACGGCACCGACGAGCACGACGTCGAGGACTGGCTCACTTCATATGAGCGGGTAAGCGCCCACAATAAATGGAATGACGGCGACAAGCTTAGCTACGTCAACTTCTACCTGGCGGGCGTAGCACAGCTGTGGTTCCACAACCACGAAGCTGATATTGCCAACTGGTCCGCATTTAAAGCGAGCTTCGCGCTATATATATATATATATATATATATATATATATATATATATATATATATATATATATATAGTGTGTGTGTGTGTGTGTGTGTGTCTGTGTGTGTGTGTGTGTGTGCGCGCGGCAGATTGCGAAAAAGAGGTTCGACAGTTTGGAGGAGTATGGGATAACACCGTTTGCTACTCAGTTGGCATGTGTCCAGAATGTAGACGCTAAAAACTCGCCTTTTGTGACGTCGAACCTATTTAATCTCATTTCATCGCTGCAAAGTTGCGTACCTAGGTAGTCGTAGATGGTGCCATATTCTCGGTCCTATCGGCGCGCTGCCTAAATGGAGATTGAAGAGAAATATTAAGGTACGCTAGATTGGTAGATTACGCCGATGAAGTTGCAGATCATTCAGTCGATCTTACCGCGTGGCGCTCTTTGGCCAGAACTGGCCCTTGCGCCACAAAAAAAGAGAAAAAAACGTTCATCATCATCATCATCTTACCGCGAGCGGAAGGCCATGCCCAGAACGGCACCACGATGGGGTTTTTTTTTTTTTTTTTTTTTTTTCCCCATGTCAAGAAAGTCAACAGCAAATGGAATTCGTGTAGCTAAAGGCGAATTAGGCAAACCGCACGCATGCGCACAGGGGTGCCCTGAACCGACGGTGATTGGATGCCCACTGATGCGATTTGCCGGATTCGTCCTAACTCTGCACCAGAAACAAGTTTGTAAAGAGGCGTTTCATTCCGTCAAATTATGCCATTAATGCTAAATTCGCCATTTGGACAGCTCCGATTGGCCGACAGGGCAGCTACGCCCTTTCTGATTGGCTCAAACCGTCAACATGGATGAATTTGACAGTGTCCACAACCAGTTCAGAACATATCCTTTAGTTCCCCGTCATGTCATATAAATTTTGGTAGCGTTCGCAGACAAGGTTATAGTCATATGTTTGGCCATTTGTTTAAAATAGATAATCAATTCTAGCCTTGCAGAAGCACACCGGCAACTGCTTCGCCCGAAGTTGTTACAGCGCTCCCGGCTCTCAACTGCACATTGATGTGGGGCACATCTTAGCAGCTCTGTCGACAGCCGCACTTGACGGCCATTTTTTTTTTTTTTTTTCGACGTGCGGTGGTGTCTTGGCAGTGGAAATGACAAAAGGACACAACAACAGTGCACGGTCTCACTGTAGTACTTTTGTGCAACAGCACCTTGACCCTTTTCCTCCAGTGAGCAATCTGGCGCAGGCCGTTACGCCGATCGAGTAAAGCATGCTAATTAAGACACGCTGGAAGAAGGACGCGTTCACGCACACACGCGCAAGATGACACGTCTTGATGGGACTGTATGCAGCGCTCCACTTCTAATCCGTGAGTAAACTATATATTGACGAGGTACCGAAAAAGTGCAAGATCTCGTGATTTGCATATCGCGAACAGCGAGCCGGCGCCACATTATACGAGAAATTGCGGTGACAAAAGGGAGCGTCGATGTCACCCAGCCGTGCGAAGCGTTTGTCATCTTCCAAGTGTTGAATATAAAAAGCGTGTGTGGATATGCAAATTTATTTCACAAAGTGGAGAGCATCCGCATCGCCCGCCCCCTCTCGTCCATATCTTAATCGTGACGCTGATGTATACGTATACCAGCGTGTCTATATTCAACACACCGAATAATACGGGTGTAAAGCCACTCTCTTTTGTATGTTGCCCTGTTAGAAATTAACGGGTACCACCTTGGTCGATCGAAGCACCCGCCGTGGTATGGCTAGCTATGACGCGGCGGTTGCATCGGGTGCGCGTTAAAGAACCGCAGTTGGTGAAAATTAACCCGGAGTCCTCCACCATACGGCGTCCTTCATAACCCATCGGGCAGTCTTAGGTCGTTAAGCCCCACAATTTAATAATCGATGGAAGCGCCTCACGGTCAGAGGCATGTTCCGGCGCCTGCGTTGCAATATGTTCCCTGACCGGGTCCCTTTCCAGACGAACAGGAAAGCAAGACCTGTCACCGCTGAGCGTGGCGCGACGTGGACGGGACGTCGGCAATAAATAAGAGAACCGCTCGCGGCAATATAGAGAGTCGTTCTCCCCGCCGTTCTCATTCCAGTCCGCACAGCTGCATATCGCGAACGTTTTACAAGCCCGTCGCGTTCTCGCCCGCGCCGCACTCTCACACCGGCAGCAGCAAGAGCGGCGAGCAGTGGTGGATCAGACGCGTGTGTCGTGCGTGCCGGATAAGCTCGGCGCCGACAAGGCTTTCCCGTGCCAGTCGCCGAGTGGGCAGCGTTCAACCAGCGGCCGCTGGCGAGAGGCGTCATGGCTGCGACGGAGGACACGCTCGCCGTCGTCGGAGGCGGCCTGGTGCGTATACACACAAAAATATCGCTCTCGCGTGCTAGCTCGTCGCCGGCGCTGTAACCTCACGCCGCGTCGATTGGACGTTCTTGCGGACAGCGGTGTGGAGATTAGGTAGCAAATGAGGGTAGCCGATATTCTGTAGGTAAGATTCAGTGGAATGAACTGAGTTGGGCATGGCCAGATGTAGAACGCGTAGAACGGAAAATCGGTGGTCTATTACGGTTTATGAAAACAGCGCAACGGGGGACGCAAAGAACGAATGAGCGAGCTGTTGAGCTGTCTTTACAGTGGATTACCAACTAGCCCGGTCTCACACGTTGCGTCTACTATAGTTTTACGTTGGGTTCCAAGGGAAGCGAAGGACGGCGGAGAATTAAGTGGTGTGATGAAATTAGAAAATTTGCTGGCAGTTGGTGCCAGTGGCACAAGGCGGGCACGTTGGAGGTCGCCGGGAGAGGCCGTGTGTGTGTGTGTGTGTGTGTGTGTGTGTGTGTGTGTGTGTGTGTGTGTGTGTGTGTGTGTGTGTGTGTGTGTGTGTGTGTGTGTGTGTGTGTGTGTGTGTGTGTGTGTGTGTGTGTGTATGTGTGTGTGTTGTGTGTGTGTGTCAAAGACATATTTTGATTGCAGTCCGGAGTGTTCGTACGTTTGGCGAGAGCCTCCAACGGTGTTCACATCATTTGCAGCCCCAAGGTGAACTTTATGAGCGATACGGGGGCTTCGTCTTGCAATGACCCAATTCAGTTCCCATTAATTTCTCGTCATTGGTCGTTAGTGCCCAGTGGCTTGACTCCGCGATAATGAGAGCTACGCGCCTATTCTGAGCCAAAGACGAAGAGCGAGAAGGGAAATTGAAATGGATTGTTGCAAGATGTGGTCCCTGGTTGCCAAAAACCGAAACGTCACGTTACGTTCTCTCGATGTGTCCCTTGTCATACGGAATGTGAACCGTCTCGCAGCACATGACATTTTGTGAAACACTTTGTGCGTTTTGAAGGTGCACTTACATTGTACATCTCGCTTTTAATTTTTTGCGTTTTTAATTTTTTTTAGAGAAGCACTGAATCTATTTCAACTGATAAAGTGTTCCCAAATAACTATGTTTTCGTTGATTTCGCGGTAATAGGTTCATCATTAAAAGAGAAAATGGCGGTTCAAGTTTCATTTTTGAATTTCGCACCGAAACCCTACAGCATGTACGTCAGTGTGACGTCACGGATTGCAAAGCTTTTTTTTTTTAATTTATTTAGGCCGTTGCGGTTCGGTAAAATTTTCTGAAAATTCCTAACTCCAGTCTTTGGCTCTCATAGCATACAATGTAGCACATTTTTACCAGTAAATACCTAACTACCGAGCAGACGGAGTCACAATCTATGACGTCATGGCCAGCTGGTGCGGGAACTTCAAGGAGGCGTCGCCACATGACCACCTTTCGTTCTTGCGTGTTTTCTGGCTTGTCAAACGTCATCTCGCAGTTACAATGGTTTCCTTTCGGTGTTGCGGAAGGGTAATTCACTAATTCATTTTTTTCTCTTTAATGAAAGTCTTACACTTCGAAACTCGTCAGCCCTTCCACTGGGGTGGAGATGGAAGACCAGCGAAGCTGTACTGTGATGGTGTAATTGGTTATTTGAATTATTAAAGAATGAGAAATACATATGATCCCGGATGTGGTTTTGATTTATTTAGTGACCACAGGGACCATGGTCTTATGGTCGCTACGGTACACCGCCATAGGGTGTACGGCATAGGTTGGCACTAGGGAGCCTACATGCAACGCCGTTTTAGGGTGGTGACAGCCTTTGTAAGGGTACTTGCCGCCGCCAGCTAAATTGGCGGGTTAAATCTGGGCACAAAATGGCGAAAGACCAGCCGACAGACCACATTTCCCGCAACCCTTGGTGACGTGAAATTAATTAACTTCTTTTAATAAACTTTGGCCTCAGCAGCCAGAGACAAATGGCGCGTCTGAGCGCCGTACACGGTACGTCTACGTTTTAGTTAAACAGGCTAGTAAGGACAGTATTTATTACAGCACACTTCGAAAAGCACACTTTATATATTATGTACAACTGGAAGGCAACGACAATGCTTAATGCAGTTCACATTCTTGGCGTGAGATAATCGTACCACGAGCACGCCATCGTGCCTTATAACTTGTTGCTTTATATGTGTCGCACGACGTGCAATAAAAGAGTAAGTTTGATGTCCTAAAATAAAAGGAAAAGGCAACTAGTATGTTAAAGATGTATGCAGGTTTCTTGTGCGCACTGGCGCAAAACAAAATTAAAGAAATTTAATAGATCGCATGCCAACATGAGTACATCAGAGCGTCACAATAAAAAAGGCAGAAAGACTGGGGACCAAAATGGCTACCCGCCAAATTTGGCGGTAAATAGCGGTGAAAATGTTGGTGTTGTCACCACCCTAAACCAGCGCTTGAATGTAGTATATTCTAGGCACTGTTAATGTAGGCTCCCTATGTTATACACGTTCTTCATAAACACGTCACCAACGCCGCGCGCGTTCGGTGCGAACGCGGGCAAAACGCCGCCGCCGTCGACAATTCTGCGCGTTGCTGGTGTTGCTCCCCTCCATCCCTCTCGTCCCCCCACGGCTTTTCGCGCGACGGAAGAAGTCGCGTTTGCTCTCCGCCGTGCGTTCGTTCCCCGTGAAAGCGCGCGTTCCTCGCGTTCTTTCACTCGCACATACAGCATATACGGCCAATGAGAGTTCTTTTTTTCTACACGCGGACACGACCATTGGAGACTGAGCCCTTAAGAGCTTCGCTGTAAAATACTAGCACGCCTCAGAGACCAATTTCGGTTTCGGTAACCAGGAGGCGGAGGACCATTGGTGGACGCCTTATGACATCACGATGCATTGTGACATCGCTGCGGCTGCAGCCGGGAGAAATGAGAGCAGCACTTTTGTTAATTATTTTTTAATGAATATAGCACCATCATACATTGCCCTATTGCTTCACGACGACGTCAAGTTTTGCTCTGTGTCCTGACGTGGTAATGTCGATGACGCCAGGTCTGGAATTTCGAGATGACTTTAGTATCACGTGAAAATATTTTATAAATATTTCCCAATGTTTAGACTATAGCTAAGCGCGATTCTTTTACGCACGAAAAGCGCGCGCTACGCGTGTTATGAAGGCAGAAATGTATGCATACGAATGTAGTCCGCAGGCGCTCGTGTCGTAACTCAACTGCGACAGAAGATAGTGTGACACATGGGAGTCTTCTTTGCGTCCGTTGAAATGCTCGCACACGATGCATGGTTGAACTTAGCAGCTCGCTTAGTGGAATGGCGCGTATATCCGCTGACTTCGCTGTGCGTTAACTGTAACCGCGTTGCGGAGGCTTGATACAAGAACTTTCTTGTTTTTTCGCTATCTTGAAGAGTCTTATCTTGGTGGCTGAAGTTTACAGACCAATATATATGAATACGACCGATTGTAACGCTCAGCAGACCTCTTCCCCTGAGTGCGCGCAGCGTCGTTTTATTGGCCGTCTCCGTCAGTTTACAACCCCTTCACCTCCAATGTCACATGTATGGTTCAAACGCATTCAAGAGAAGGGAGCATTGAGCATGCATAATCCATTCCTATCGCTTTTATTATTATTTTTTTCGTATGAAAATAAACCTTTCACTGTCATCTACTGGCAAAAGTGATCATTCCTGTATAACCGTCAGCTTTAAGGTAATGCGAACTTCCACTACTTGGCAGTCATGAGCGGAACGCGAACTCACAATGTGTCATTATTCGGTGAGGCCACAAGATGGCGTGTCGGGATTGTTGGTTGATGTTCATAGTGGCCAGATCTTGAAGCAAGATCTGTTTGTCTGTCTGTCGATCGGTTGGGCGGTCCGTCCGTCCGCCTTTCGTTCTTTCTTTAATATTCGTTCTTTCTGTCGGAAAATATGCACGGTAGAGGCTTCGCCATACGGTGATACATATTCCGAACTCAATGTTCATGTTTACGAGTAGCGCAAAATGCGCAAACAATAGCGCAAACAGATCTAAAGAGTCACCACCGATTTAATGACGTGCCATCACATGTTAATGTAAGAGTCATGTTAACAAGTCAGCTTGTGGAAGCAGGCAATCAACGCTCCCCCCCCCCCCCCCCCAAAAAAAAAAAAAAAAAATTACTGAGACGTATAATTCCTGCTACTTCTTTGTATGCCAACTGTCGCGCGAGTCCCAAGCATAAATGCAATTCTACTCGCGCAACTTGCTGTTGTATTCCGGGAAGAAGGTTGGGGAAAGAAAGCGCTGGTGTGAGCGACATTTGAAAGCTGAAAGTTTCGATGACAGCCTTCAAGAACCAGACGCTGGTGACGACAACCGAGAGGACGTTTCCCGCCGCGATTCCGTACCGAATGCACCGCACTTGTCTGCATGCCTTGCACGCGCTTCAAAAACGTGCCTTGCACGTGCGACAAAATTCGTGTGCTGCATTTTGCAGAACATGAACTTGCCCGACATGCAACGTGCGTGTCCGTACCATCAATACAGAGTGGCTAAAGCTTTCTAAACTTGTCTAGACCAGCCGCAATGACTCAGAGCGCAAGGTCGCGGGTTTGAATCCTGCATGGCTGCACTGCGGCCGTGTGTCGATGGAGGAGGAAAAGTACATTCTCGCTAATGTACTTTTGGCTGAAGGCAGGATAGCAGGAAGGATGAATGTCTCGGAAAGTCTGAAGGTGATCGTGGCACATGCTATGCTGCGAAGCGACATATCCTTTTTGTGGCATGCTTTAGTTTAGCGGTAGCAGAAGATACTGTTTATGTTGTTTTTTTTATTTTTCATTCAACGCGGTGAGTTGTCAGTTTATTTGCTCGCAAGAAATTTAGAAGCAACTGCAAGCAGCGCTCGTTCCAGCTTTGGAGCTTTCGACCTGCGAACAGAGCCGCTAGTTTGCCTTCCGGCACGGTGGACGCAGCTAAATTACATTACAACTGGTTCAATTCGTTTCCAAGTCATGCATTTCCACTAATAGAACTGACAATTGCCAAAACAATAGCCCTCGCTAAATTTTGGAAACCTGTTAGAAGAAACTCAACTAGCATGGTTCGAATGGTTGTTATTCACTTTTCACGTTTCACCGGGTTTGAGAATTTCTACGGGCGGCAGGTGTCTGCTGTGTTCCCAAGCCCGGGCCCTACTTCGAACACTGCGTACTGCGAGCATGAACAAGCGCAGTCAGCGGATGCAGACGACCTTATCACAGGTATCAGCTAACTATATATATAAACAGAAGGTGCACCCTGACTCACAAACAGAACTCTAATTTGTTTTTATACCAAAACACACTGACCATGGTAACATTACAATTTTTTTTTGCGTCGTTCTATCTGTGCAGAATATCCGTATATAGCTTCTGAAAGCACGATAGACGTTACAGCCTGTATGTTGCGAGATGATATACATATTAAATACTGCAACACAAGTCGCATTGTGGAGTTCATGTGAAAGTCGAAAACAGTCAAGTATCGTACCTGTAGCAGTGGAGCAACACCGCGAAAAAGTGCTTGCACCTTTCAGAGGCCTGCTACACCCAAACAACTCCTTTTTTTTTTTTTTTTTTTTAACCTCCAGCTCGCTCGAAAGGCCCTTTGTCTTAAAAAAAAAAAATCGCATGCGGCTCGCTGAGCAGGCCGGCCGGGTGTTCGCACGCACGGCGCGACTATATATTTCCTCGATTTTGTCGCTCAAATCCTTGACACCGATCAAAATAAGGCGATCGGCAGCAAGGACCCTTTCAGCTTCCACGAAACACCTCGATTCGACGCCACAAAAGAGAAACGTGACCACAGCACGAAGCGAAAGAGCCGCCGGGAACCAGGATGTCGTAGCCATCTTTGTTTATTTCTACAGTGTTTCCAGCTCAAGTAGTGGATTCTGGAGTTTCCAATAGTCATTTCGTTCCTCGATGGGCACAACGCGTGCCTATCAAAGTCACCAGGATAGCACTAGGCCTGGACATTCTGCTTATGACGCCATGCTAATGGGCCGACTGACATACTCGTATAATCTAATGGGAATACTGGTGAGTAAGCTGCGGTGATTTTGACGTTACCGTTTTCGTCGCGCCGGGCTAGGCAATGGAAATTTCGGCCCTATTATAGCATGACGTCATAAAGTAGAGTGCACATGCCTTGAGATATATAGGTGGCGTTGTGCGTGCTCTTAAAGAAGGAGGAGATAGAAACTTAAGTTGGAGATAGGGTGAAGGGAATTAAAAGGAAAGTAACAGCGAAATGTCAGGCCACAAAGACCAAAGTAAAGCTACGACAAAGAATAGTGCACCAGTAGGAATAGAACGGATATGCAGGAACAGAAAAGGAAGGAACGCGCACGAGAAGAACATGTGAACCATTTCTGCCAACCTGGGAACATTAAAATTCGTGAAAATCCCTCAGACCTAACATTTCATGGAAGGGGAAGGAATGGCACCAGTTCAGAAATTTTAAAAAATATGTATTTTTGAAGCACGCACCTTTTGCGGAATACGTGCGGACTTTATTAGCAATCGATCACCTTTATTCGCAGCAGCAAACTTGGAACAGCAAAGAACGCAGGCAACACAGGGACTTCTTCGGCGTTTCCGATTTCGCCATGGGATGGAAAATGTTTGTTCGAAGCACGTACCTTTCCGGTGTCCTTTCACGATCAGAAAGAAGACTTTCACGGATATGGTCGGAGACCGACGAGCGAAACTTTTTCGCGAACAGAATCAAACTATTTGTTCGCAAAATTTGTCGGAACAATCGTAAAATCGTGGAACGATCCCAAATGCGTAAACTTTACCAGGAAATTCGGGAGAGTTGCCCAGGTATGTAAGAAGACTGCGTCATAGACACGCGTCGTTCGTGTGTTCTTAATTTCTCGCGTCTTCTCTTGGTTGCGCTATATACGCTAGTATTCCAAGATGGCGTGCCCGCGTCGCAACTCTATAGTTGGCTTTGACGAGCTATACAGCTATACGTTGCAGTCCTCGCTCACTTCTAAGAATAGAACGGTCGAAGAAAACAACTCTCTTCGTTTCTTGCCGACGTACGCGACCAGTTCAGCCTGTATCGAAGTCTCGTTCCTGGTTATTCGAGGTCACACGCGATTAACACTCCTTGGGATTCGTTGCCATACGCTCTACCGAAACGTTCCGCTTGCAGCCCAAAACGGCGGCATAAAATGTTCGCGTTATCATGAAGGCTGCAGGAAATGATGTTTTACTTCACGTTACTTCCTCTTTGTGTCCCTATGTATACACCCCTTGAACAATAGCTCAGGCTGTTCCTGCACTTAAGAAAGTTCAGATTAGGCGCACTTTTGTTCACCGAAGTGTCTTCTTAAGGGCATGCTCTAAGACAGTCTCAACTTGAGGAATGAAGCCACGTGGAACACCTCGTAGCGTTCAAGAAAGAATGGCTGTCAGCACACGCTTGAAGACCGTTTGCTGGAGGCTCCAAGACATTGCAAAACACTGGGTGATACACTTCCAGCATGCACGCACGCACATGACCATTTCTTCTCATTACCATTTCTTGCTACGCAGGCACAACAAACTTCCGTGCTCACTATATTTCGCGATCACAGCATGAATTCAGAGGTTGCTCTTACCGGTTTTTGAATGCTCGACTTGCGTTGTCCACACTGCTACTTTATAAGCATGCGTCTGTTCTTCCATGCTTGTGACTTTGCGTTAAAACGCGAGTTCTAAAAAGTTCTCGCTGCTTCACGCGAATACACTCGCGGGAAGAGTGTGGTCAATGGCCGCCCCAGTGAAAAGTAATTAAGAAAAAGGAAAAAAGAACGCTTGACAGTTTCTGGGAGTTCATCCGGGAAACTCAGCTCAATAATTTTATTGAAACCTTGACAAGCACCACCAGAGAGTATTCCATCTTTTCTTCGTATTGTACAGAAACTTGAGAAAAACAAAACAGACATGCAGAAGACGAGACACAAGCGCCAACTTCAACCATGGTTTATTAGAAGCTGGATCACGGCTTTATGCACCCGAGACAAAAAGAAAGCATGCGCAGAATACGAGCCAGCGAGAGCTGTCAGTCCTCGCTGGCATATTTGATTTTTGTCCCGGGTGCACATAAACCCGTGATCCGGCTTCTAATAAACCATGGTTGAAGTTGGCGATTGTGTCTCGTCTTCTGCGCGTCTGTTTCTTTTTCTTTTCTTTTTTTTTCTTTTTTTTTCTCTCGTGTTTGAGCTATATACACTAGAAATACCGTACCAACAAGGCCATAACTCAATGCTTGCAAAGAACATTCCGACTACAGATGCTATTGGTTATTTGGTGTAATAAAATATTTTACAATCAGTCTATCGACCAATAAATAGGTGACTGTATACTGGGCCCGATGACGGGTAAGTTCGCGCTGTCACTGTGGCTTCAAAAATTTTGACAAATGCCTACCAGCGTATAGCGTTCCTTGATCACACGGACAAGAAGTCGCACTCTGAAACCAATAAAGAAAATAAAAATAAAAGAAACGGTAGTTTGCTCATGTGGCGGCGTGAGCGTATTGTTTAAAGCAACAGCAGTTCCCCGTGCACACTTGTACTCGCATGCACCAGTTTTTTTTTCAGTCGCCCGACACTCATCGATGCTTCTATCTTTTTTTTTTTTTTCAGCCGTCAGCTCACATTCATAAATCAAGTTTATTCTTCCTCATCTCGCTTGGTTAAAGGTCGTTCATGCCGCGCGCGCTATACATGTTTTACGATCGAGTAAAATCGTGTCGGTGTACCCTATACAGAGCGTTTCAGCGAACACTTCCCAAAATTGTTCAAGGTACGTTGCCTGTGGCAGATAGCACACTTATAGTTCATCAGCTGGTCTACTCGAAGAGGCGGACATTACTTGCACAAGAAATTGAAATGCGTAACCGACTAATTAACAAAAATCCACTAATTAAGTTTCTAACTAATTACCTTATGGCCCGTATTGCAATTTGTAAATTGTATAGCCATGGAGTTCGCAAGGCGGATCCACTTGGAACGAATTCTCAGGATGGCACTAGTTGCGAGATATTAATTCCCGAAACTTTGCGGTAAAATGCATGGGCGTTCCAGTTACTTTCTTAACAAAACGTCGTTTTATGCATTGACGCACAAAAGTAACTGGAACGCTAATGTATGACCTCGTAACTTATACACCTACTACTTGTGCAACATAAACACGGTACAAACCAACTCGGCAATCCTTCGAACTCAGCGGCGTTTTCTAGAACACAACGTTGCCTTGCAGCGAAATCCGGGGTGGTCGTACGCACCTTATCACGAAAATTATCGCTGCCAGCGGGAGGAAACTACTCTGATATCGCCGTTGAAGGCGGCATCAGTCGGAGCAATTTAACGGGCGTGTAAAATAAATGTCAACTCTCAAGCAGCAGAGATAAGCTCACGCTAGCGGTGCCGGAATGAAGGCCACCCGTTACTGCAATCCGCAACAAGCGCGATAGGGACTCGGACAAACACTGATAAGCACGGGAGTTTCTTCCTTATCTGGGATAGGGGCGTCGCGAGGGCCTTCCCGTGGGATTCATTAGCGCACCAACGAGTTTCAGGCAAGCCGCGACAAAGCTGATAAGAGGGCTCTTTGGTGCTGAATGGTGTAACATCGCTTGGTCTATGCTTTGCATGCGCCTCAATAGACGGCACTGGGTGCACAAACAGGACGCAATACCCCCTCCCCCCGTTTGTGCAGCAGGTCAACGGCGTAATTACGATATGACGTCATGTACGCGTCATTCATAATAGAGTGACCCATTTTATTTGCGCACGACAAAGGTTCACGAGAAGAGAGAGTGATAAACGAAGATAGAGTAATATGGAATGAAATATCGAATAGCCAAACGTAGATGCATATATTCGCAGCACGAATAATTATTTTGGTAAAATCAGGTACTACGCCTTTACTGACTAGTGCAAGAAAGACAGCTAACTGTCAGGAAGACAGGATCAGTTTTTAACGCTAGGCCACTAATTGTCCTTGAACAAATTGCACAAATTGCCTCAATCAACAATTTTAGAGCCTGATTGCAAACCTAGCTCTCCAAGAAAGAATGGCTGCTGCATCACTAATTTTCCCCAAAAAGCCGATGAATGGTTTCCTAAAAAAAGATCAGAAATCGGAAAAAGGAACAAAAATGCTGGGTTTTATGTAGGCTTCCGCGGCGAAACCGAAAACAAAGCCTGGATTACCAATTTTCTTTCTGCATCGCTTCGAAACTTTTGTCGTTGTACTTTTGATAATTTTCGATACTTCGTTTAGCAGAAGAACAGTAACAAAACTTCACCATTCGATTGTTGCCAAATATCTGGTTAGCTTCTAATATTCGAAGATGCCGAATATTTTATTTTCGAATACGAATACGAATAGTTAATGTGTAGCATGAAACTTCGAATATTCGCCCACCCCTAACGTTTAGCCAAAATTTCGACAAGAGGTTTGTCTTCGATCAAATCCAATTGGTCGAAACGTTGGCTTGCAGCCTGTGACATCCCTTGCTCGAGTATTTTTGGAAACGAAAATATAATAGCGCGAAAGCACATCACGTGTCGAAACGTTGTCGAAATACGTTGGCAAAAAGTTGTTGCTGTTACATTTTCGTTTCGGAAAATGCCGCACCAAACAGCCCAAGTCACATGTATATTCTATAGACATTTAGTAGTAACCGTTCTTTTTCGTTTCTTGTCCACCTCTGTGTTCCTTCCGCCACTGTCCAAAGCCAGTATGCATTGCTAACAAGCCCGTATTAGAATATTCTTATAATAGCAGAATCTTACAATACCTTAGAATACAATCTTATAACAGGACGATGTCTTAAAATGGTGGATCAGCTTGGCGAACATTGTTTGACCAGAATGGCCTGGAAGAGCCGCTATGATGTGCGAGTCTGCTACGCGAAGGTTTCCACGTGTACATAAACCGTACTAAGTAAGGCCGAGCGGAAATTAAGACTAAGAAAAAATGGCACAGTTTCGCCCTAAGGGCGAAGCAATGAATGCGATAGCAACACAGCAATGTCATACGAAGTAAGGTGAGCGGCTTTGGTAGCAATATGAATTGTAGTAAACATGAGCTGATTAAGTAAGCAGGTGTGCTGCGGCGTAAGTAGACCGACATGAAGAGAGACTCGATGACCACGAGGAGGCGCGTGTGAAACGGTGGTGTTGATGAGAAGCGCTTCCTGTGGACAGCGCGTGCGAAGGGACACACCTGTAGCGCTGCACTGCCGACCCGGGCAGCATTGCATGTGTAGCGTGCGTTGGAAAATGTGGCCCGACTATTACTAACTGATTGAACAAGCGTGGTGTGAGCGCGCACAAACAAACATGAATAGATCACACTTAATGACTGCAGACAACGACTGTCAAAACGCTGGCAGTAAGCGCATATATACGCCGCAGCAGCGGGCGAAGGTACGTGCGGTCTATCGCTTCAACGGACACTGAGCGGCGAATGTACAGCGCATATAAAGGTCAGAGCCGTGTGGAGATAAGAGACGGTGCGGGCGAGCGACGAGCGCGGTTGTTGGCAGAGTAGAAGTGCGCCCCCCCCCCCCTCCCCCGCTCCCTTCGGCGCTGGCTTCCCGCTTTCTTGCTTGCGCGTGGGAGATTGAGTGCGTTCGCTCTCCGTGATAGCGTGCGTCCCCGCACGCTTCCCCTCGGGCACACGGCGTGCGGCGAAGATGTTATCTATACGGAACCTCACGGCGACGGCGACGGCGGCGGCAGAAATCCGGTTGAAGTGTCCATATAATTGCTATCGCAATAAAAAGTTAGGTTAGACAAGATATTGGACAACTTTTTCAACCTTGTGTATACGCTGGCGAGATACAAACAGTATACGACCCGTCAAAGCCTTCGTGGAGGAATAAACGACTCAATCCCGATCGCACATGGTCAGGGCTCCTGCTTTGCCGACTTATCGTAATTATCGCCCCCCCCCCCCCAAAAAAAAAAGACGACAAAAAAGGTCATTTCTTTCTCAAAAGTGGTCGTCTTAAGAATATCGTTTCGATCACGCAGATGAGCATCCGCAAACGTGTTGTCAGTGTTTTCTTTCTTTTTGGCCACAACACCATGCTGGCAATGGCTTGATATAAAAATTAAAGCTCTCAGTTAAAGTTTTTAAGAGAAGGCAGACAGAACTGCATTTATTATCTCTTTTTATAGCTGAAACAAAGCACGATCAAATAGGTTTGTTATGATAGAACCTGGCGATTTCCCTACGTGTTGCAGATAAGAGTGATGAGATACAGTAGTATTGCCGGGTGCTGATGCTTGTAGTTAGCACAAATCATTAACTCTGGATTCGTTAAGATCACATCTAAACTCATGCAGGTGGGATCATTATGCGCCTGCCTTCTCGGCAACCGTGGCTTCCAAGTCGACCTCTACGAGTCCAGAGAAGGTGAGTGAAAGTATAATTGCTCAATAGTATTATTTTTTTGTTATCTCTACTGACCTGGAAACTTAGTGTCAGAAATCTTCAAGAGACGAGCCTTGGAGTGGTCATTAAAAGGGGCGGAGTGCAAAATCGCTCGTTGTGCCGTGCTTTGGGAGCACGTCAAAATGAGGTGCACATTTGAGCACCTAGATTTTCGTAAACTGAACAGCAGGCAACAGCTACGCAAATTTATATATATATATATATATATATATATATATATATATATATATATATGCTAATAAATTAATATTAATATTAATAATATTAATATTAACCTATTTGCCAAGTACAAACTCGGTGCTCCCTTTAAGAGTGTACCATACTGTATGCATGCGCTCAGGATGACAGTATAGCCACGCTTATTGCA
Source organism: Dermacentor silvarum (assembly GCF_013339745.2). NCBI lineage: Eukaryota > Metazoa > Arthropoda > Arachnida > Ixodida > Ixodidae > Dermacentor > Dermacentor silvarum. The sequence goes on from NC_051162.1 coordinate 131,257,062, forward strand.
CCACGCGGAGGCAATAAGCAGGAAGTGACCGCGAACTCAGTGCTCAACCGACGTGTCAACCGAAAGAACGTATAACAGCGCGTCCGTTTCTGCGCATGCGCAGACATTCGCGAGCAGGAGCACGTGACCGGTCGGAGCATCAACCTGGCGCTGTCTGTGCGCGGCCGGGCCGCGCTGGCGCTGGTGGGGCTGGAGGAGGAGGTGATCCAGCGGCACGCCATCCCCATGCACGGTCGCCTCATTCACAACACGGACGGCACTCGCAAGCCCATCCCATACGGCAGAAAGGGACAGGCGAGTCACCCACGATAAGATATAGAGATGCCGACTTTAGCGATAAGCCGGAGATGATGCCTGGCATGCTAGGCCAGGTGATGGCCTAGCATGGTACACACAATGCCGTGCTGCCGGGTCGTCGGTTCTATAGGGACGCAAAACAGGAGTCCAGATCAAAATATTTATTAAGGCGAAAGCGTTATATGTCTCATCAGTCAGTCGACCTTGAGCGAAAACGCGTCGACAGCACGAGAGGTACAGAAAAGGCTACGAACCCTGGACCGTTGGTGGGAGTCGAACCCACACCACCTTTAGTGGTAATTAAGGCACAGTTAAATAAGATAGTTAATTAAGGCACCCGAACCCACGACCGTGGGTGGGAGCTAGTCGAACCTACCACTTTTGAAATTAAGAGGGATGACTAAGCGAAGTACACCAAGCGGATTAAGGTGGATGACTGAGCGAATTAAGCGGACCAGTAAGTGAATTAAGAGGATGCGTAAGCGAATTAAGAGGGATGACTCTGCGAAGTAGACTAAGCGAAGTAAGGGGGTTGTGTACGCCATGCGTCCGTCTTTAATGCATCGGCACTTGGGCTTTCGCCTTCAGGCCCTCTTAGGGTAACATAAGAGACCCTGTGAATTTTCGAACAGCGGCTACTTAAATTAGAAAACGAAGTAACAAGAACAAAAATATACGACCTCGCACGCCAACCCACAGTTCAACGTTTATTTTAACCTGAAGAAGAGAGTTGGCGTGCGAAAATTTTAAATAGGCAACATGGGAAAAAAAATCATATTGCGTGATATCCCGAAAATCACAAATACGTACACACGCACGCGTGCATATATGGAATAACTTGCATGGGTAATGTGCAGTCCACGTGTGCCCAGATTGCTCAGCCATTCCAAAAACGAACCAAAGTTAATGTCATCCGAAAAAAAAAAAAAAAAAAAAAAACCCTAGCGGGGCTCAGTTTTGCATGTAGTCGCGGATATGCTTCATGCGTCAGTGCAGCTAGCTGCGAAACGGCACGCAAGAAAGGAAATAGCGTGTGTTGAAAAAAAAAAAAAAAAAAAAAAGACGTGGCGCTGCGCGACACGGGGGTAGGCATCACATCGACCAGACACACGAGACATGCGGCGCTTTTGATGCACGAAACGTAGTTTGCAGGCCACCAGCGGCCACCGATGTGTGAGAATCCCTCATATATTTATGCATGAACCACGGTGCTAATCTCAAAGCGAGAAATCTACGTGACTTCTGCGGTGATCAAGCAGAACTGGAGAAGTAAATTACACGGAGTTGTCAGACAGCTAGACCAAGGAATTTTCCAGGTTATTGGCTTCTGTTTTTCTAAACGAAGACTGCGTAGTTTTCTTTGCAGCTTGCGGGGCAAGTAGTCTCCGAAGTCACGCGCATTTGTTGTTGTTGTTGTTGTTGTTGTTGTTGTTGTTGTTGTTGTTGTTGTTGTTGTTGTTGTTGTTGTTGTTGTTGTTGTTGTTGTTGTTGTTGTTGTTGTTGTTGTTGTTGTTGTTGTTGCACACAGATATGACGCAGGATACTTGTGCGGCTGATGGACTGATTGGTACTCGTGAAATCTTATGAACAGTTGCGTGCACTTGTGTGCATAATCCATGTGGAAGAACATAAGATGCATGACATTATAAGTATCTTATTTTGTTCATAAGAGTCACATTTCGCTTGCCGCTTCAGCTCTTCGATCGATCGCCATCACAGGAAGCTATAAATCTTAAGATTAGTGGAAGCAATTTCTTCAAGAACGTACGCTCAAGCTCGGCATTACGTTTCACCACGTGAAGATACTTCGTGTAAGCTTACGCCCGTATCGCTTCAGGACAAATCTATTTCATTTTTTTTCCCGGGGCTATCGGAGAGTGGATAATACTTTATCAGCGGAAACGATGGACCGCAAGAATTACGGCCTATTTTATAAACAGCTACCCCCGAAATAATTCCCTATAGTGGTGCGTGGGACTCCTCTGAATGAATAAGAACAGTCGACAACAAATCCTGTTACTTTCCTCTTAATTCACCACCGGCGCGGCAACTATGCTGCCGAAAGAACTCCGGTCATTTATTACCATAATCTTATCACGCGGCACCACTCAGACCGCGACCTTCGTCCATAGCAGGCGGCCACGTTGTGTATACACATAGAGCTAAATTTATTCAAAACACGGCCCACCGTTTCTCTCTACGAAAGAGACCGCATATCGGAATGTGTAGGCGCTGCCCTTGGGGATTTGCTTTCGGCGCTGCGAAATGGAAAACAAGAGCGTGCTTGAGAATTTAAAAAAAGGTATTTACGGGAATTGTTTTATGGCCAGCGGTGAACGCACACGTGGGGCTGGAATATATGCTGGAGATATGCTGATAATTAAACAGATGGTGAGTGTGAAGGGATGTTGACGTGTGAATTCGGGCCAACCGTGAGAGGGGACTGTTTTGAACCGATTCGTGGCTTGAAAATTGCACCGCAACTTGATGACGTGGATAACGTCTCGAGTGTTCGGTCTTTGTTGTTTTATTTCGTTTTCCACCTAACTCGTGACCATAAAGGGGGGGGGGGGGGGGGGCAAAACTCGGATGGATAAATAAGTTGGTGAATATATAAATTAAATTACACTGGCAAGTTTGCCAAGAAGGATAAGTTCAATGTGACAGATGTAAGAAAATGAATGGCTTAGCTTGACATAAATGTACTAAAGTAATAATAGTTTTAATAATAGTGAGGAAGCACGTCGCACTTGGCAATCGCTTTTAATCAATCATAGTCTGCCTTTGTATACCTTGCGCTGCAATTTATATTGCCGTTCACGACTGGCTAGTACGGTAATTCGTCTTATCTTCTGCTCGCCGCTATTGTATCGCTTCGAAATGTAGTTGTTATCGTTGTTGATATTCTTCTTGTTGATTATAATGATGATGATGATTTCGTTTAGTAGGATCCGAAGGACCGAAGGCATTACACTGGGTAGTGGTAAAATTAAGAAATACAGCAGTAAGAGAAAATTCATGGTTAGACAATGTTATAGCTAATAGTTCTCGAACTTGAACGAACGATGTCTTGCATTGAAGGGATCATTTCATTCTTTTTTTTTTTTTCGTTTGATATTGGTAGCCCTGTGCTGGGCTATTACAGGGTCATTGATCCAGGAAGGGGATTGCCGACTTTAAAGTGGCACAAACTCACTGTGGCAGATAGGCCAAGAATCGAGTAGTATTACGACGACAAAATGCAACTGAAAGTATAGAAAGGAAACTGATCCTACAGCAAATAATGTTATGCAATGTATTGCAATCAGTCCTGAAAAAAAATTATTAAAAAGTGAAATAAGTTAAAGAACATATTAAGCCTATGCAAAGCAGTGTGGTAGATTAATAAAACTTCTTGGGCTAGATGGTGCCATTTGGAAAATTTACTACCAGCTACCAATAAATCAGTTGGTAGTTGTGTCTCTTTAGCGCCCCAGAAATTGTTTTCCAATGTGCACATTGGAAGACATAATCGCATTGATATATGAAGGATATCGCATTGATAGTGGTTTCAATTTTCGAATGTGTAGCTACTATTGCTGTTTCTTCATCATCATCATTTATATCATCATAATCATCACTATCACCCATGTGGAGGCTGTTGCAGAATATGGGAAAATTCATTTCAGCAATGTATTGTCATTGTGCAGGATTGTGTGAATAGAGGGATCAACTCACATAAAATAAATAATAAACTGGTAGAGAGGTCAGTCAGATAACTGATATCGTTGGTCTATCTGCAGAGTATTTTCTCCGTGGGTCGCCGCTACCTGAACGAGGTCCTTCTTTCCGGTGAGTTGCCTGTGTCCGGGCAGTGGCTTTCTGACAAATACCAGGCAGCGTATACGTGTGCTAATCTACTATCGCCACCGTTGAAAATTGACTATATATTTCGAAAACATTATAAATGCAACATATATATGCACACACACAGAGACAGATATGAATGAGAAGAAAGGGAACCGAGGGGCCCGATTTTCATTAATCCTATCATAAGAAGCCAACAAACATAGTGACCAAGGACAACATAGGGGAAATCACTTGTACTCACTAATTGAGTTAAACAAACGATAAATTAATGGAAATGAAAGTGGATGAAAAAACAGTTTGCCGCAGGTCGGGAACGAACCCACGTCTTCGCATTACGCGTGCGATGCTCTCACCATTGAGCTACCGCAGAGCCGTTTTCCCATCCACTTTCTGAGGTATTTATACTGTTACAACTGGAACTGACCCTGGCAGTGTTAGCCAGCGCCACCACTATATATATATATATATATATATATATATATATATATATATATATATATACAACCATGTTTGATGTTAAAGCTGTGCGTTGCTGCCAAAGAAAGGGGGGAGGGGGGATGTCGCCTCCACCAAGCTGCATAGTGCAGCAGTGCAGCAGCCTTTATGGGGCTGCTCCCTCCTTGTTAACAGGGAAACGTATACTTGGGCTGAAATTGAACTGACATAAAAATAAAACAAATCTAACACAATCTGGCAGAAAGAAAATGAAACTCTTAAAAGAGAATGTTTCTGCTTCGTCGGCTTAGCTGTTACTTTTCTTGTCGTCGTCAATCACTCGTAATTAACCTTGCTTGGTTAAGCACTGGACGTTTACCTTGAGTCATTAAAATGTGGGCAAGCGAGGGCCGCCGCTACAGTGAAATATGACATTGCATAAACTCGACTCGCGATTGCTGCTTCCACCCAATAATGTTAAGCCTATATACTTCAGAGACCACGTGTATTTCGGCGCCACGCGACAAACGTCACCACCACGCGCTTCGGTGACCTTGCGGTGTTCGTGTTTTCAGCTTGTGAAGCCAACCCCAACGTGAGGCTGCACTTCCGGCACAAGCTGCAGTCGGCCGACCTGGACCAGGCGGAACTCAACTTTCGTGGGTGAGCGGTGCACCAACTGCACTGTTAATCTTGTTACGCATAAGTTGCACCAAGTGGAACATATTTGCAAATTTGTTCCACTAAGTTTTCGGGAGCTTTAGCTCGAGGGCTCCCGTGTATAAATACATAGAACAGGAGAAATCGTTTTTCTCCGCAACGCCTGCACCGAATCTGATTAGACTTCTTGCATTTAAAGAAAAAAGATCGAAGCTGGTGCACTATTGGCAGCTAATTCTTGATTTAGGCCGTTAATGTATATACAAGAATTCTTGAAAATCACAAAATTTTTAAAAACGAAGCTGTGAAGTTTACAACTCTGTAACTCGGAAATTGAAAAATTCAGTAGACTTGGACCTTATAAAACACGTATAGCGGAAAAAATTTATATATTATATACCCCTGTAAAACATATTTCTAATTTGTGATTTGTACTTTTGCAAAAGCCTTGCAAGTGTTGTAGCAAATCCACGTAAGCTTTAAATTAATAGTGCCGCATTTGTCAGCTTTAGATGATCTAACGTGTGCAGTTTACTGAACTGCGATATCGATTTTTGGCGCGGAGTTACGAATTTGTATATTTCAGCCTTCTATTTTTTGCAAACTTTACAATTTATTTTGTGGGGGAAATTTTAGTAAAACATTCGGGGCCTAAATTAGAATTTCGCTTCTGCAATCACTAGAATTTAACTTTCTCTCTCAAATGCAACGAAAATCATAAAAATCGGTCCAGCGGTTATCTAAAAAAAAAAAAAGCACTTTAACGTTTTACGTGCATTCGAATAGGCGGCATCGGAGTTGGGCCCGAGTGACAGTGGTGAGAAGCCCGACCAAAGGAAGAGTGGACGCTCAATTACATTCATTCCACACAAGTTTCACTTTGTAAGTGGAACATTTTTGAAAATATGTTCCACTTAATGAAACCTATGTGGAACGAGGCTAACAGTGTGGCCACGTTTCTTGAACTTGATTCTGCTCGTTCATTCGCTCGCGTTTTGTATCGATCCACATCATCCAGTCAGGGTGGCTCAAATATGGGATAGCGTTCTGCTGTCATAAGCATGCACGAGGTCTCGGGTTCCATTCCTGCCTGCGGCGCCGGCCGCATTACACGGTAAGGATGGAAAGCAATAGATCCAGGTTACGTGAGAGAATATCGAAGCGTTAAAATTAATTCGGAGATCCCCACTGTCACGGCTGTCACCCGTTCGTCGTCGGCGCGAAGTCGATCGACGGGGTATACAAGCCGGTTGGTCGTTCCGTACTCGAGCGAACACACTGAGGGAGTCAGAGTCGGGAGTAAACGAAAAAAAAACAAAAAAAAAACAAGATATTTATCGGCTGATAAATATGCACAAATTAATACAATAAAATAATAAAAAAGACACAAGACAAACTAACACACCTGAACTTAATATAGCTCAATGATGATGACAAAGAAATATGACGGGCAATTAAAAATGCATATACATATAAAACAGGGCGCGGATCAAATATACTAGAATAACACTTAACAGCAGTTCACTAAAATAAAGTTCAAAAGAAAACAAAGTTGAAAAAGAAACCAACGATGTCATACGTGTGGCCGGGCAGCAGCAGCAAGTCCATAAACCGTGAAGTCGGCGCGCAGCTAGAGCTTTCCCGAAGAATGCTGGCGGGCCGATCTTGCTGAGGCGGATGCGACTACCGGGCTGGGTTTCCCGGGAGTCTAGATCTGACGACTTCCCTCAGGCAGGTTGAGCTAATTTGAGGCGAAATACCGTGAACTTCGTTGCAGACGTTGGTTTGTCATCTCGTACGTCAACGAGTTACTTGGAGTTCCCACGCGGCTAGGCGGCCCAGGCGATATTGGACGGCACTAGCCCCTCGACGGCAGCTCATAAGTTCAGCTTCTAGACTGATTAGCAGGGCCTAAAACCTGAGCTTAAATAGCCTCTTCTTTCCCTAGTTTCCTATGTCGGGTAACTGCGGGTATGCAGAGTTCACCTAATTATTTCATGACTCCTCCCAAAAGTCTTGGCCGCGCCCGTTTTAATCAGGGGCGAGGGAACGGTTGATTCTCCCCCCGCTGTCCAAGGTCGCGCCCCCGCACTGCACCACACGGACGCACACACCTGGGTCCGTTAATCGGCGTGTCGCTATATCTCGAAACTTTATGCCGCACCGTGGGACCACGACGTTTTTGACGCCCGTTAATCGGCGTGTCGCTGACTCAAAACTCTACCGCTCCATGACACCCACTAAGGAGTTCCACTCATATCCGAGCTGTGGCTTTTGTATGCTAACTACTGACATCCCTTTCTTGCATGCATGCACACCTAACACAGTTACAGTGACCGTTATAAACGTACGTGAACGGTATTAGATTTAGAGATCCGACATTTTACCTTAAATGGTGGTGTCATGCCCGTTCAGCCAGTTACTGTTCGTAAGCTCTGCAGCTAACATCGTTGAGGTATATTGCGGTGCCAGGCATCGAGCTATTAAGCGATGTAACGCGATGCCTGACGCCTGCCTACATGATGATTCCTTTGGTGTGGTGTACGCACTTCGACTGAACCTACAACTAATCGACACACTGAAACAGGCAACGGCAGTTAGTATATGTTAGCAGCATGTCTGCTATCTTCAGATGTGACAACGTGCACGTTTATTAACAGTTACGGTGATCAGGCCGCCTATTCTTTTTTTTTAATTTGATGCTGAATAGTTTACATGATAGATTCAGCAAGAGGACATCGGACCCACAGCGATACTGTAGTGGCTGCATAATTAAGTACACTGTTCCCTTTTATTTTGTGCCACACTGTATAGTGCGATATGCCTGTCTTTGCCGCAGCCCCGACGGCAAGGATGTTCGCGTGCACCACCGCGCGGTTCTCGGCTGCGACGGCGCGTACTCAGCGGTGAGGCGCCAGATGTTGCGGCGACCCATGTTCAACTACTCGCAGACCTACATCCCGCACGGGTACCTCGAGCTCTGCATACCGCCCACGAAGGACGGAGAGGTACTTCTTGCGGAATCGTATATACACGGGGAAACGACCGCGAAGACAAGTACAACGTGCAGAGACGAAGTGCTTAAACTGTAGAGTGCTACTTTCTGTCGCGCAGGCAGCACGGTAACATCGTGTTTATGGCATGTCACGTGGTGTGACGTAACGTGTGTCGTCCCACCGCGCGGCATGCATGTATCGCGAGCGAAGTTCCTCGATCTATCACTGTACCAGGTCTGGAGCATCCCTCGAAGGAGCAACACCTCTGCTACCCCCCCCCCCCCCTCCCCTATTCAGTAGTGAAAAACAGCATGTTCAAGTTATATGCCGTCTTTCGTCTCCTATTAGATGTACCGACAAACGGTAAATCTGACACATGTAGACACGCACGCACGCATGCACAAAGGAAGTGTGGTTGAAGGATGCCCGTATGGTCACTACTGAGCTTCCCAACAGGTGCTGTCAGGAGGTTATACAAGCACTCAGTATCGCGCGCGAGTGTGAATCACTTATCGAATTCAAGCGCTGGAAGCTGAAAAAGCCATAACAATGACGATCTTCACATGAAAAATCAGCAGAGCTTTCTACGCTAACAGAAAAAAAAAAAAGGGTCGCATGCCAACTTTTATAGTTTCAGTCCAGTCGGCAATTTTGTTGACTCTCAGATAAGCTCTCGATGTGAATTGTAGTCCGGGAGCACTAACTTCTGAATTATAGATGTGCGTTCTGCATGCAAGCTGTTGTTTACCGCCGAGTCTGCGTGCCATAAACACAATTCTGTCGATGTCTGCAGTGGAGACATCGACACAATAGTAAGGTCAGATGTGCCAATGTTTAAACAGTAGCGATACGGTGCCGACTTGGCACTGTAGGTTGGCATCTTGAGGAAGCAAGGGCTACAAATGATGGTGGATGGCATAGTGATTGTACTCGAGTTCTGGACTCGGCAGGTTTCTGTTATTTGGTACAACAACCATTGTGCGCAAAATATCCGTAATCATTAAGGCTATATATCTGTTATAAGTATTGAGGGCGTTTATTATGTATCAATATCATCTTTCTCCCGATGCTTTCCCTTTCCGGGAGCCTTCGCTTCTTGCAAGAACCTGGCGACTGCGTTATTGACGACGCTGTTGAACCTGTCATAGGTTGTCCGATGAAGCAAGCGAGACTTTGCGTTCGACTTCGCGACTGCGCAGTTTGCCATGGAGGTGAATTACCTGCACATCTGGCCCCGTGGCGAGTTCATGCTGATCGCACTGCCCAACCAGGACAAGACGTACACAGCTACGCTGTTCATGCCGTTCGCCGTGTTCGACGGGCTCACCGACCGACAAAAGCTGTTGAGCTTCTTCGACAAGTTCTTTCCGGATGCAGTGCCTCTTATTGGACAGTCAGTATACAACACCGATGCACGCGCGTCTCTTGCTTCTTTTGCGCTGCTCGCTAACTTAAGACCTACGTGTGTATTTCCTCTCTCCCTTTCTTTTCATTTCCTGTGTCCTTCCACCATTTACAACATGACATGTCAACGCTTTGCAACACAACGCGGACCTTAAAGGGACCACCTGGTCAAGAGCTTCTTTGCTGTGAAGGCATCGCCTATGGTCATGATCAAGGTGAGAGTCACGACTCTGCTGTTCGAAGGCTGAAAAATAAATTTACCTAAGACGAGTGGCCGGCGGGGTGGCAACCATTCAGCGGAAGCTGCGGGAGGCCTGTGTGCTGCTATCATGCATCGAGCTAACAGATTGGGGCATACTTGTTAAATGTCCATGTTTTCAGTACTCGGTATTCTGCTTGGAGATCGCTTTGAATTCTGGGAGAACGAGTAAACTTTATTCAACACAACCCCTAGCATGTGGCCCTGCGGAAGTCACAAGACCTCGTCCAACACTGGCTGTAGACGTGCCGCACGTGGACCAATAGAATATCTTCTTTCTAGGGTTTTACGTGCTAAAGCCAGTTCTGATTATGAGGCACGCCGTATTGGAGGGCTCCGGGTTAATTTTGACCGCCTGGGGTTCTTTAACGTACGCTACAACGCAAGCACACGGGTGTTTTTGCATTTCGCCTCCATTGAAATGAGGCCGCCGCGGCCGGGATTCGATCCCGCGATCTCGTGCTCAGCAGCGCAACGCCTATAGCTGACTGAGCCACCGCGGTGGGTCCAATAGAATATCTTCTGGTGCCTCATGCGATAGAGGTATATGCAGTCATCAAGGAACTGAAGATGGTAGTACGTTTAGTGTGCACGACGGAAGGGCCGGAAGTTGACATTCCTATGCTGTCATTAAGTGATGATGCATTTTCACGCTTTCTGTTTGTCCCTGTCTCGCCGGCAACCGTTTTTTTTTTTTTTTTTAATGCTCAGCCTTTCTAACTTTAATGCTAACTTTCTAGCAACATGGCGCACGACATTGTTGTGACGGTGAAAACGGCTTCGCGCTTCGGCACTCCGGGGGTGTTATTCAGGCCACCGTGAAGTTCCGCCATATTGTCGAATTCACAATCCTGTCATCTCTGTCTCACAGAGTGGCTACGCCTTCTTTTATTGGCTCAAAACGCCGGCACGACGCAATGCCCTTGTCTAAAACAGCACCACTGCAAACGCTCGAGCAACGTACGGCTCTCACATATGTTGCATTGGCGCACTTATAAAAGGACGCATACATTTGCAAAGATGTATACAATAGATAGAGAAATATAATTAAATGCACGGTTCAAGCAGCTGACGAAGAGCGAGAGCGTAAATTCAGTAATTCCGGCGGACTCATTACATGCATCGACCCCCAACCGCTATAGTTTTCGGAGCATCTATAGGAAAAAGCAAGTTTTCGTCAAAGGCAACGAAACCGTCTTTCAATCGAAAAATGCAATGGATATTTTCTTCTGACACCCCCAAGCCAATAGGACGCTTAACTTAAACATCGTTTAATGAAATATCGTTCTGCGATCCTTTGTAAACTTGAGCTGCATTTTTTATTAAGATGCAAAGTAAAAGAAAGCGATTTAGTAACCTTAGAATTGTTGCGGCTGCTCCTATCACATGACAACAAAAATAAATAATAATGTAATAATGTAAGAAAAAAAAACGTCACGAGTTCAGAATGTTCCAACTGCTATTATAGCGCTCCTACACCACATAGTTATGTTTCCCCACCAATGAATTTTCCTAAATTTGGACGGCCTTATACGTACAGCCAGCTGCAAAATTTCTCGGAGCGAGAAATACGCGAAAATTTACGCTTTCTGGCCACTGCGCGGCTGTCATCATAAAATGTGAATGAGTGATGCGGTAGTCGTACTACGTGTTAGTGGCTGTTACTTGCCTATGCCCTTCGCATCTGTACAAGGTACACCATGACTGTTACAACTATATACCTCTGTGGATTCTACAGTTGACATTAGCGTCACAAGCCGGCGCTACCAGCGCGGCTTAGCTAGGGTGCCTCGATGTCCAAAGCGGCGCTGGCATCGAGGCGCCCTAGGCTTAGCACCTTTTTCTCCGGTGTTCTGGCATTCCGTAATGTAAACTGTAGTATACGAGTATATTTACGACACGAACCTTTACTTACCGCATAACTATACTCGCGTAGGCATATTTCGTACTTCGTTAGTGGTTCCGGCGTTTCAGCAACTGCATTACTTCCCGCGTTGAACGTCCTTGCTTTCCCGATAAGGTGAATTCAGTTTAAGAAACAATACAAATAAATGGTCATATGTCCGACTTGCCCTTTCAGTGCAAGCCATACAACGTGTTCGACAAATCTCTGATCCTTGGTGATGCGGCGCATGCCATGGTTCCTTTCTACGGGCAGGGCATGAACGCGGTAAGTGCATGACGAATACCGGGTGTTTCAGCGAACACTTTCAAACATTTGTAAAGGTTGCCTGTGGCAGACAGCACAATTCTAGTTCATGAGCTGGTCTACTCGAAGAGGCGGGCATTACTTGCAGAAAAAAAATTTATATGCATAATCGACTAATTAACCAAAAAGTCACTAATGTTTTTAACTGATTGCATTATGGCCCATATTGCAATTTACAAATTCTAGCCGTGGAGTTCGCTAGGCGGATCCACTTGGAACGAATTCTCAGGATGACACCAGTTTCGAGATTAATTCCTGAACTACATTGCGGAGAAATACATTGGCGTTCCAGATACTTTCTTAACAAAACGTCGTTAACGAAACAAAATAAATCGCCGATTCATTTCACCGTCACTCGAGGTGACGTGGCTCAGCACGGCACCCAATCCGTACTCGAGCAACGGATAAAAAGCCGAACTTTCGCGCAATTTATGGTTACAGTGTATAGCTGAGTCAAGTGACGGTTGAATCTCGGAATGAATGGGCGATTTGTTCCGTCGTGGGCTCACGCGAAGTGCCGAATCACTGATTCGGAGCGCGTACCTACGATGCGTGGCGTGGCGTGACGTCACATGTTCGCAGCAGCACATCAGCATCCGTGGTCGACACAAGCCGAAATAGGAAAACGTATTCACGTTTTGTGATTATGGCTGCTAACAGATTCGTATTAAAAAAAAAAAAAAAGGATGAAAAAGCAGTGCGTCGACCAACTAATGGGTGCTCTTTTTGAAGCGGCAGTCGAATGAGTGTCGCCGCTGTTGCTTATGGAAGAGTAAGTTGGATTAAAAATTAAATTCTGGACTTTAAAATTATGGTTTGGCAAAGAGATAGTGATGACTTTAAGACTTAGTTTCGAAAATTCACTAGGTGATTTAGTAGGCGCAGAGTCGTGCTCCCTAAAGGTCAGCAGAAAATAGCGCCTCTTCGCCTTCACAACCACAGTCTCTCTCTCTCTCTCTCTAAGTGATTTAGCAACGTTGGGGGGCGGACCTGTTCGTAAGCTCGTCCATCGTTTGAATCCACAGTCATCGATCTGTAAGAAATGCAATGTCGCGATATGATTTCTCTTTTTTTCTCTGCAGTGAGTCGTATCATTTAAGTGATTGTGCCGTCTTCGCAGGGTTTCGAGGACTGTAGTCTTCTGAATGAACTTCTGGACGCCCACGGCCACAACTTGAGTGAGAAAAATATTTTTTTACTTTTACCCCATTGCAGTCTACTCGGACAAGGGAAATGTACATAACCGTCTAAGGGAGTGTGTGAAAGGTTAAAATAAGAACACAAGTAGTCCGATCCTTCCGAAGATCTAAAAAAAAAAGCGTTTTTTTTTTTTCAGCAATTGCATTCTATCTGTATTACACGTTGGGTACTCTTCTGAAAGTAACGGGAATTTCCTGGAGCTTTGGAAGTGCTGAAACTATGAGGTTTTGCATCTTAAATCTCTTTAATGTTACTGTTTGAGCGCTTCAGCATTTATTCGGTGATGACAATGGTCAGAAGAAAACGGTGACCTCTAAGAAAACAACAATAAGCCACCAGCATATAAAGAAATATAGGATCAGGTATGCTATCTTAAACTGTCACTTCGTGCCACAGTGATGCCTACATAAGCAGCTCCGAAGACGACATTTGCCAGACCTCTAAAAAGTGAAAAAGTTGCGTATTGCAATGCTCAATTTGAGTACTCTGGGCACAGAACACAGAGCTACGTGTCATTCATTCACTGATCCCAAATGAGCAGTGCTTTCTGACGACGCATTTTCTTTCTCCCGTCTCATAACTGCCACGAGCTCGAGGGTTCGAGTAAAGTTAAACCCGTTTCACGGCCGTGCCCGTTTCCTGACTGCGTCCCACCTAGTATTTATAAGGAACGTCCCTTAAGGATCGGTCCACACCCTCCCTGTCAATACTTTGGCCAATAAAGTTTTTCAGTCAGTCAGTCAGGTACCGGATCCGGTTGTACCCACTCCCTGCTTCCTCTTTCTACAACATTCTCCCTACCTCCTCCCTGGACTGTCGTTGCTGGTGCTCGTGAGCACGGAGGCAAGCGCGGCAGCTCCTGCAGTGCTTTTGTGGGGGGTCACGCCTAATTACGGCGTCCAAAGGGCATTAAGTGGCGTCCCCCAGGGAGCTTCAGAGGGTATTGTGGCCCCGCTCTACCGAAACGTCGTTGACGTCGCCTGTCAGCAATGCCCGTATACTTGCCCTTTGTAGTCCATGCTGGCAGTGCGAGTGTTCACCCCTGAAGCTTCCCTAATTGCATTCCACGCAGAGGCCATCTTCGAGGAATTCACCGAGACGAGGAATCCTGACGTGGAGGCTATGTGTGACCTGGCGCTTTACAACTACGTAGAGGTGAGGGCACTCAACCCGCAGCGATGACGTTGTGCTGCTGAGCTCGAGGGTTCGAGTCCCAGTCGCTGCGACCGCATTTTGATGGGAGCGAAATGAAAAAAAGAAAGAAAAAAAAGAACAGAAGAAAAAAAGAAAAACCAATTAACCACGGTTGCTCTCCGAGAATGTCTTTGGAGATGGTTATTTGTGGTACTATCTGGCATTATTTGTTATGGGTGGCACGGCCCTTAGAGACTCCCAGGTGGTCAAAATTATTCCGAAGCCTTTCACTTCGGCTCCCCTAATAACACACCTGATGTCACTGGCGCTGTCCAGTAAAGATGGCAGTAGTGAAATGACATGAATGCACATCAGTATCGCTTTTTTTTCTTGTATTTTTTGGCGAACTGTATTTATTTTGGTCTTTCCGTATATGTTAGCTTTTCGGAATAAATAAGTGTTTGTAGTCGGCGCTATGTGCATCCTCTCCTGCGCTTTTCCCTTGTTGCGCTGTGCTAAATTAAATGTCATCTATATGTTGCTGCACCAAGCTCGAATTGGCGGGACAAATGTTGGACTGCCTTATCAGGCGAGTACGGCTCGCCTATTGCTCCATGATCACCAATATAAGAACAGCCAACAGCACCCAAGACTCGAGTTCGTGTTGACAGCAACTTCCATATCTTGCTCGTAATTTTTTTAGAACTGTTGTGATACCCCACCCCCTTTCCTATCTGGAGGTTCATCATCTTTTGGTAATCGTTCCAGATGCGCCACTTGGTGAACTCCACTTCGTTCCTGATACGGAAAAAGTTCGACCTCTTCTTGAACACGATCCTACCGAACTTCTGGATACCGCTCTACACTACAGTACGTGAAACGGGCTGCCTATATCGAACACTTTCATTGATTTAGTGGAAGGGCGCCCGTCATCGAGAAAGTATTGGGCCAGTAGCTTAAGTTTAACAAATGTCGACAAATTTTAGTAAATTACGTTCACAAAATGCACCAGGAAACTGCTGATGATCCTTCGTGTCAACTTTAGAGCCAAGGAACCACCGCGTTCGTGCTGTTATGAACTTATGATTACAAATGAATAAATGTAACAAAAAATGCTTTCTATTTTTCTAAGAACAAGAACAACTGCACTGAGTAGGCACTCTAGATTTTCTCTTGCAGTGGTTTAATAAGAACTTGTTGTATGTCTTGTTTGGTTCATGCGTATACTGAGGTATCCATATATATGAAGAAAACATCTTTGTTCTGTCCTTGTGGTTTTCTTGCTATCTCGAATGTCTCAGTTTGCGATATGACGACTTATCTAATTTATAGATAAATAATAATATAATTAATTGATAAATTATAGATATAGAATAATTTACAGATAAATAAGATAAGGCGTTCGGCCAAGGACAGCAGCCACGAGCTCATGCCGGTGGCGATGCTGCTGAGGCGCAGGCTACTCTTCTTCATTACACTTTACTTATATTATTCGTGGCCAGTTCGTTAAACAGTGGTTTTCTTACCCAATGATCGAAGCGGTCATATTTCTATGACGTATATCGACAAAAAATTGGGAGAACTGATAAGCTAGCTGGCGCTAATTATTTCAGATAGGAATTGCTATTTATGGGCACTGCTACACTATACATCGATTTCGATCACTATATGTCATGTCCTGCTCATAATCACTGAAATATTATGACTTTCTTTTTTCAGGTTACGTTTACGAGGATTAGGTACCACGAATGCGTCAAGAACAGAGAGTGGCAAGACAAGGTATCACTGTGTTTCCCAGCTATTCCCATATTACACCGTCCCTTGCGCGCGGTTGCTCAGCAGTATAGAGTACTTGTCCTGGTACGAAGTCGTAGGTTCAACTGTCGACCACGGCGGTGGCGTTCTCATAGGGCGCTGAGGGCTGAATTGCTATTGTACTTTGATTTCTATGGGCTCGAATTGCAGCAGCGGGCCGTGCGTTACGGAAAGTGCACTATGCCATTCTTCGTGGGAATTCTTTTGTGTTTGTGTGTTTTCTCAAAAATATAGGTAGGACATTAGGCAAAGTAAGAACAGAGCTTGCTGGCGCAACTCACCACCCCGTTTCAAAGGGGACGCGCATAGCATCCATCCAGCTAAAGCGGATAAGCGATAACCCAATGGTGCCACCTGTCGTGCCGTGTATACATATATAATATAGGAAGGCTATTGCACTCGGCCACGATTTTGGTCACGTGGCAATGTCTTGTTTCTGCAGGTGCTGTCGCGCATCATGACCGGCACCTTTGTGAGCGTCGCTGTTGCAGCGCTGGCGGCCGGCTTGAAGTGGCTTCAGCTGCACTACCACCTGTAACCGCGGAGGTCATCGCGTAGCTTGTGCCGCATCGTGAACTCACCGTTGTAGTTCTCGCATAACGAAGACGTGTTATAGCGTGTGCGGGAGGACTTTGACGCGATGAGCAGTACTCAATTAAAGCCGTATAGTCTGTGCTGATTGGTTATTTGTTCAAATGAATGCGTGAAGGCGCGTAGAAAAAACGAAAAAAAAGGCAGGGACGAGTACAGGAGGTATACGAGGGTCGTTGGCTCCGTCGAGCTGCCATTTAGGACAGTAAACGTCAAAGTTCAAATAAACATATGGAGGCGTGTGTGTTTTTTCTTTGTACCTATTACCATCCATTCTCGTCTTTTTTGGCGCCGCTCACGTATCCGTTGTAGAGCAGTGCTAATTGCGACACTTCATGACGTCGTGTTTAAAAGGGGCACGAAAGATTAGTATTACGTTAAGCTGGATTTGTAAGTTGTAGAAAAAATATATACCATGAGTGTAGGCTTATGCAAGCCAGAAAAGGTCCGAAAACGAAGCGGCAAGTGGCGATGCCTTCTGGAAGTTCCCACACTAGCCCTCTAGCTGTGACGTCATGGATTTTGAGGACACCTGCCGGCGAGGCTACTTAGTTGTATATCCATTGCAGAAGAATTACGTCGCACTGTAAATGAACGAATGACTCAGCGCAGCAAGTCTTGAGCTTTTGCCGTACAAAAATAGCGTAAACACGCGAAAATACTTTGGAATCCGCGACGTGCGTATTACGCACGCACCGGCGCTCGCTGATATTCGGACTCGCAATTCAAGGGGGAAAACTTCGCTCTACATTTTCTACGCTATGTGAACTACTTTTACCCCAAATAAATGCCAGTATTTCTTTATCAATAAAAAAAAAGAGCTCGATTATCACTGTTCGCGTTGAACGGACACCCTTCTAAATAATCATCAAAAGTGTCTGCGTGTGGTTTCCCCCGTGTTCTTTGCCGAACAGTGTACACGCCTTATGACGTTTTGAGGAACGGTGCGAGAACTGGAAATAAATCTCTTGTTGAAAGTTAGCGCTGTGTGTTTGTCTAATTTGCCTTTCCGTATTCATCTCATTCTGCCCTGCGCTACAAGAAAGTAGAAGTTGTAGCTATACCCTCGTCGAATAAAGTGTTAAAATAATAAAAGAAAATTCATTCACTGAACCTGCGTCTTAAGACACATTCAGTGGATGTGTCTTAAGGGTCTGCGAATGTGTCTTAAGGGTCTTCATAGACTCGCCACGACCGTTCTAACGTGCCATTAACCACGCAGAACCAGTGGCCATGTCTATAGGCGACCGAAAAAGAGAACAATGTCTCTTGAGGAGGAGGAGGAGGAGGAGGAGGAAGAAGAAGAAACTTTATTTTAGGCCAGCACTAAGGCCCAGTAAAGAAGAGTGCTTGCCCCGCTAAGGCCCCCTGATGATCCGCAGAGTCCGAGTGAAGCCAAGCACTCCAGGAAGGAGGGGGAGGGTAAGGGAAATAAGGAGAGGTAATGGCAGTGCTACAAGAGTACAGGACGCGTTCTGTATCTGCCCTTATCTCCGGGCAGTTGGGGCAGTGAGCTGTGCTACGCCATACAAAGTTGTAGAGCATTAGGGGGGTTCGTCTGAACTTTTCGAAGAACATGTGCTTGTTCCGTATTGAGTGAAGGGTGAGGTTGGGGTAAAGTAGTGAACTTGCAGGCTTTCGAGTTCACCATCTATAGCGTAGGCTAAAGTGACTGTCAACTTTTTATTACACCTCCGCGAAGCCATCACCTTCGATTCTCTCTCAAAAAGTTGGCCCAAGTGACGTAGTACGTGTCAGGCCTGCACTGGCGGACTCAGTCAACGCCCCCGAGTCTAGGTGGCGTTCACTTAGCCCAGTGTGCTTGGTTCTCGGCAGGATTTAATCGATGCGCTCTCGTTCGGGTGCTTTGCCGAGTGCTCTGTGCACATTTTCTCCCAATATGCTTCCGCAACGTCGGTCATTTATTTGTCGTTGGTAGTCTTCTTTGCAACATACGTGCGAGTGCTGCAGCCGCACATAACTGGGTGTGCGCTGAGTGTGGCTAGCGCGGCCGCGGAAGGCACTAAAACTTACCACGACATGACAAGGTGTCAGGCCCACTTTTTCTTGCTTCAATTTGTTTCAGTGACGCTCACCTAGTTATTTCTTTCCCTCATGCCACAGAACACCTACAACAGCGGAACTTCAAAGCTCCGCCCGCAAAACAGCACTCCACAAGGTCACCTACCTTGTGTGCGTCCACGCTTCCAGGGAAGAAAACGTGGATGACGTAGTAACGGCTCCGCAATTAATTCCCGCTCATGCAGTGCGCAAAAACATAGCCTTCGAGATCTGTTTCTGTTGCGCATGGCAAACGTTGCGCCTTGACGT
This sequence comes from Dermacentor silvarum, assembly GCF_013339745.2. Classification (NCBI taxonomy): domain Eukaryota; kingdom Metazoa; phylum Arthropoda; class Arachnida; order Ixodida; family Ixodidae; genus Dermacentor; species Dermacentor silvarum. The sequence continues at coordinate 131,276,242 of NC_051162.1, forward strand.
CACGGAAATGATCGTAAATTCTCTTTCGCTTGGATATAGCCGTTAAACCCGTCTCTTGCTCGCCTCCTGTCCTGTGTTGCTACTGATGTTCAAAAATGCTCTTGAATGAAGTTTACCCCGATATCGTGGATTGTTCAAAGGTGACCGAGGTATGAAAGACCCGTGGTGTCTCTGTATATACAGGAACATTAGGAATCCATGTTTTCGCACGACTCCGAACCTGAAGTAAGGACGGCATTGCGAATAGGCCAGAAAAAGAACAGGCAAGATTTGTTTTAAAAAGGAAATACTACATTGGGCTTGAATAAACGATGCCAGCTATCAATACGCACTGACATTCGTCGTCAGAATTGAAATGCGACGTCTTGCTTCATACAGTTGGTGGTAATTGAAGTTACCCCGCCTTGGGGGCGTAGTGGTTATGGCGTTGCGCTACTGAGCCCGAGGGCCCGGGATCGAATCCTGGCCGCATTTCGATGGGGGTAAAATGCAAAAACGCCCGTGTACCGCACACTGGGTGCACGTTAGAGACCCCCAGGTGGTCTAAGTCAATCCGGAGTCCCTCACTGCCGCGTGCCTCATAATCAAATCGTGGATTTGGCACATAAAACCGCAGAATATAGTTTATTTTGTAATTTATATAGTGCGAAACCACTGATCTCCACTAGGGTTGTGCGAAACCTTACGCCTGTACTGTTCCTTCAAATGCGCAGCTGCGCACTCATCAAATGTCATGCTTGCACGTGTCACGTTGATGGAGTCGCAGTCGATGGTACGAGTTCTAAACATCGCGATAGATTGTACCGCAATAGTGCATCCCCTCCCTTTACCCTTACATTAATGAAAAAACAACAACAACAACAACAACAAACGACTGGAGACCTTTACTAACCGCAAGAGCAAATTCGCTTAGAGTAAGCGGAAATGGTCGCTCGCTGCTGACGTACACAGGGACGTAGGGAACATTTTGGGACCCAGTTTAGGGACCCAGAACATATTGACGGCCTAACGGCTTCATATTTAAGAGGCGAGGCTACTGCGCAAAGGCAGAGGGAATCAAGACATATGTACAAGACCACAGTACAAGACATTTTGTCTGTGCGCTCTTGCGCAGCAGTTTCCCGTCAAGTAGGGCTCCTTCTCCCTTACTGTCAAAGGTGAGCCCCGACGAGGTCTGCAGCCCGCCTAAGACGGCCTTGAACCCAGCGGCAAGCTTCTGCGCATCATACCTCGCCCAAAAACGACACACCGCAAAATACGTCAGCGGAGCGCGCGCGTCGCTGCCTATGCGCGCGCCGCGCACGGCTTGCGGTAGCGCCGGAGGAATCCGTCGCCATCCGGAGGCGGCCAACGCCTCCGAGCCAGCCGAAGCTGTTCCTCCTCCTCTCCACACATGACTGGCTTCTCCCTGCGCCGTGGCCGAGCCGTGCCGAAGGATTTGTGAACCCCGGACCAGTGGCCTCCTCCCTCGCCGCTTGCCCAACCGCACACTGCTATCGACCGACAACGCCGGCCTGACGGGTGCTGTTTACTGTGCCGGCTTCGTATTGATCGCTTCGCATCGGACGCCGACGCCGTCCTCGATACAGTCATGGTGAGTGTCGAGTCTCAATTCCTAGACGTTACCGAGGAAGAAAAACCGCGGTTTACTGCCGTCAAATGTGCCATGCTAAGCTTAAGTGCAGCCGCGTTCGACCGCCCGCCCCGGCATTTTTCTTTCTTTCCCGCGCCGCCGGCGGCTGCTGCGTCGTTCGTCGGCGCTTCTCCCGCCGCCTCCCTAGGACTATCAACTCACGCTGCGAGCATTGTACTGAACCCAGACGCGCTATTTTGGCCGGCGTCGCTCTGTGTCAAACGCGTTCGCGACGCGCGCCGGCGTTTTCGAGTTTGTTTATTTCGCGGCTCCCTTCTGTAATTGGCGTTCGTGTTTGAAAAAAACGGTCGGGCAGCCCCACTTCGAAATAGGCCCTTGTCTGTGGCTCAGTTGTTTACCCTATTGAGCTGCACCCAGTATGCGTGTGGCCTTCCTAGGTTATCTTTAGGCGCTTCGCTTAGAAAAGGGCGTTAAGCTTCGTAACACTGTGGACTGCGCGAATGTTTTACTCGGTATTTTGCAACTGTGCCTGCACTGCGGCTGTTGCCCGCGTTGCAAGGGCGGGAAAGACGCGACCTACTCAAATTCCGCCGCTTGCCGCCAACTGAAAAAGAAAAAAAAAATATTGAGCGACGCCGGCCGCGTCGTTACACGTAGCCTTCGCGTCTTAGTGACACACGCGGTTGCACTTTGTTCTAAGCACAATGCAGTTCTAGCTGTTCACGTGCATTGAGAGGCCTCGTGTGTTTTTCTTTGTCATCGCTTGGAGGGATCGACCGGCGTCCGCCTGGCGTAGCTTAGCATTTGCGATTCGGAAGCTTGTGTGTAGTACGTAGCGCGTACTTTTGCCTTTGCCACGCAAGCGTTGGTTATAGAATTAGATGATAGCTCCCAGATTCCTACGTATGCGATACGTCAGCCTGCAAGCTCTTTGTGTACGCGCCTTGCACAAACATCCGCAGCTGTCTCTAGGAATAACGGATGCGTCGTTTGACCGCGCACTGGCAACATTTTGTGGAATGCGGTGTGCCTAAGGAATCGGAACAAGAATTTAGACAAATGCTGTCCCGACACACCTGTGGTTGAAATTGAAAGAAATACATTATTTTTGCTACAGTTTTCTAGCGCCTCGTGGTGAGGTACTTCTGAAGTGCTTTTGACCTTATCGCTGACGGCTTAGGTTAACGCTGACTCGGCAGAATTTAGAACAGTGATATGTTGGTGCAGTCAGTGCAAAATTAGTACCGCGCAGGGAGATTGTTTCCGGCGTTTGGTGCTCAATAACACCTGCTGGGTATACGCATTGTCCACCGAAATATTTCTCTAAAATAGGAGTACCTGGCATAATGCGTAGAATTTTGCAAGGTGCGTCGATTGTCTTATCGCCTGCATTGGCGTGCACCGCTGGTAGCTGTTAATTTGTGTTCGCTGGGTGGCGTGTGGGGTTTCCTCTTAGGCCTCAAACGTTGCTGCATGCAAACTTGCAGATGTAATGCTGAAGCCCTTACAGTATTTTCTTTATTGAACTGTGTTTTGCGTCATAGTTGTCGGTAAGCCTGAGTCACCTTAGTGTTTCTTTATGGCCGGGTTTTTTTTTAATTTGATGTCCTTAATGTTTTTTTTTTTTTTTTTTTTGGCGTGTGAGCTTCAGATACAATAAAACGTACGCATAGTGTGTACCTGGCACCATTTTTACCGCATTGACACAAGCGGTCGTTTTCTTCGACGTGCATAATATACAGGGTGTTCGTAACCGTATAATACGCGTTTGTTTGCATTGTAACATCCGGGCGCAGAATGCGCTTACTGCAGCTTCCGGCTCTGCTGCGCAGTAAACCTATTCCACGCTACTGCGCCGTTTTTCCGAAGCTTAACGATAGGCGACTGTCTGGCTGTGCGCCATGGGTAAAAACTCGTGAATCAGATGCGCCATCACTTTCACTTGTTTTTTTTTTTTTTTTTTTTTTTTTTCTGTCTGCTGGTATGCTTCTTGGTCATTCTTTTCAAAAAGCTCAGCCGATGTCGGTTCAACATAGCTTGTTGCTTGCAGAGCGTGTTTCGTACTGGTTTGCGGTACGTTCTTTACAAGTTAGCAAAAGGAAGCATGAAGCAGATGTGTGCGTGTCGTTCGCTGCGCAGTCTATATTTTCGCATCGTTTATACGAACGTGCAGCGAAGCCATGCCAGTGGCGGTGGTACCCCGATTGTCTTTTTACGTGTTTTCGAGATGCAGAAATAGGCCGACAGCGCGGACGGCACCGGCACTTGTTATCGGCCATTTGCCTCCCCCCTCGCGCAACACCGCCGGAGTCAAAACAAGCAGCCACACGTGCGTTTTTAGTCGACCGGATGATCTTGAACCTCGTTTCTAACCTCGCTCGGTTCCGGCTCCCCGTAGCATGGTAAGTTTTAGCAGAGCGTTGCTTACGCTCCGCCAAGATTTCACGCAACCGGCTGGCTGCATGAACTGCGTTCGCTCATTTGACAAGCGCGTCTTCCGTAGACGCCGGCCACGCGCTCTCAGCTTCGCTGGGAAACGAGAAAGCAACCAGCCGACGCACCCTGAAGGCTCATTCACACCGGCTACTGACAGTGATCGCGCGACCAAGTTGCAAGTGGTCGCTTTTCTCAAGAAGCGACCATTTTGGGCCAGTCGCTCGCTGCCCCATTTTTCAGTCGCGCGACCGTGGTCGCAAAGCTGCTCAACCAATCAGCGCCGCGCTGAAAGTGATGTTGTGTGTCGTCGTCCACGCCAAATGCAATGTCCACACCATCATATGCAGACTACAGGCCGGTAATTGGGTGTCTTGTCTTGCGAGGCTGGGATGCAGCAGTTGCAGCAACGTGTCGAATGTACGCGGTCGGATTCGCTGGAAGCTAAATAGGAAAAGAAAACGCAAGCCCTGTTTCCAGCTGCTGTTCGTTGGATGAGCATGCCACACAAAGGTGAACAGCGGGGGAACAGCTTAGCTTTAATATTATGCACCGAATCCCGCGCAATGCAAACTAGAAATTACAACTTGATCTCGTTAATACTCGTCATGCGCACAAAGTTCGGGCAGGAGGCGGCTTGCGTGGCCGGCCACTTTACGAAAGCGGAGGCACGGGCGCACCCACCAGCCTCGCGTTTTCTTCGGAGGCTTCCGCGCTGCCACAGCTGACACCACGGCAGAGCACATCAGCACAGGGACGACGTCTTCCTGTTCGCTCGAATCAAAATCCACGGCTGTTGCCGGAACGCGAAACCAATTTACACAGTGCCAGCGAAGTGCGCGCTAACTGCGTAGATCCCTCGAAATCTCGCTGAAAACTAGAATCTCCGGGAATGCGACTTGCAGGCCGCGCTCAGCCGGGCTTGCCGGTGTGAACATCAGTCGCTTTTTGGTCGCGAGTCGCAAATGGTTGCGCGACCTCCTCAAGTCGCCGGTGTGAATGAACCTTAACGCGTCCGCTCGAACGGCTTGGTAGCGGAGCGCTGGCAGCGTTCTTCGTTCCGCTGACGATATGAGCGTTGTGCTGACGCGCATTAGCGTTTCGTCTAGCGGCTGTGCGCAAATCGTTAGGGTACGCCGGTCTGTGTGGAGCGGACCATGAACGCCCTGCTAAAATTGTACTTTGTAATCTTGTGCCCCTCTGTTGTACGAATCAGCTCATTATTCGATATTAGTTTATAGCTTGTCTTGAAACCCTATTGTTTTGCTATTTACCGGGGTACGGTGAGTGGCATGATAATAGTTTGGGGCCAATGAACTCTTTTGTCACGGGTTGAAAAAAAAATATCTAAACACACCGGTGCCGTTCGCGACTGTTTCTGGCCTTCCAGCACAGTTCGAGGCGAGCTTCTTTGTTGTAGCTACGCTTCCTATGCAGCGGCTGCCCGCGTCCTGCAATCCGAGGGCTTGGGCAGTATGGTGGTGCCCTCTTTTGAAAGGAGACAGCTTTGCACAGCGAAGCTCGTAGCGACGTCTTGTTGCGCCCTGTGCAACTACAAACTGTTCGAATATCTTATTTCGCGTGTTATCCGGAAGCAAAATCATAATAGGTCTGTACGTTTATATCGTTACCAACGCACTGCTCCAGGAGTTGAGTATGGTAACGTCACGCTAGGGTAACTTTGTGTCGTAGGGAAATCCAGGGACCCGATTTTTGATAATCACGACGGCCAGCGGACTATGTAGCCTAGGAAAACATAGAGGTAATTAGCTGTGGTTTAAATGTAGAAAATAATAAGGAAAAGGGGAAAATGACAGTGGACGAAAAGATAACTTGCCAGCCGGTGGGAGCCGAACCCACTACCTCCACGTGCGTTACACTACCAGTTGTGCTACGGCCATGAATCCGGTCACTATCTTGGGTATCTGTGTTCCAAATCTAGCCCTGGGAGTGTCAGCCAGTGCCACTCAGGGCCATGGGGGCTAACACTTCTAGGCCAAGATCTTACCCTAAGTACACATAAGCATCCAAGATAGTTGCCAGATTGATGGTCGTAGCACGCGTAGCGCGGGGGTTGTGGTCGTCGTTCAGTCCACTTTCATTTTCGCTTTTCTGTATTTTCTACATTTCAACTATATCTAATTACCCCTATGCTTTCCTTGGCTTCATTGCCTGTTGGTGTTGCTCTAGTTAAACTATGCACACGAGATGTCGCTTGTGTGCTCGTCCCCGGTAAGCCGCGAACGCCAATATGTTTACGGACAAGCTAAACTTCGCTTAATACCTAGAAAGGCACTCTCACCGTGAGAAGAGGCTTGGTAAATAAGAAATGATGTAGAATTGAGACAGGTGGCTTCAGCATCGCATCGCGATGACATCATCGTTTCTAGAGCGTCTGGTCAGGACTGGGTAATTTTTTTGTGTGTGTGTCGTTAAAGATGGGCTCATGGAAGAATGAAAAATTGGCGCGAGCATGGCGCAACACGATTGAAGCCAAAGGAGTCGGCCCGACACGTGATCGGCACGTCAGAGCGCGTGGTAGGCTTTAGCGCTCCCGCCCTGCGGGCCACCGTAATCTAGTAACGTTGCTGCGGGCAGCGTAGCCGAACAAGCGCGCATCGATTAGAAACTACCGGGAACCAAACGTTATCGGCCAGTACTCTGCGCCTCGGAGGTCACAGATTGGGGAGATACTGCGACGTAATGCTGTCTACTAGTTTATTTCCTTCCATGGATGTGCTACATTGTGTTCTGAAGGAGCCATACTGAACTTAGCACATTTTGAAAATTTTACTGCGAGTGGCCCAAATATGTACTGCTGTGAAATCTGTGACGTCACATTGGTGCACCGTGGCTGGAGTTTCGGGGCGAAATAAACACATGGAACTTCGACCTTCCTTATCTCTACCAATAAACTATTACCGCGGAATTAAACGCAAATAGTTAAACGATATCAGTCAACTAAATAAACGAAAATGAAATGTTAAAACTGCAGTAAAGTCAAACATTGGGGATCAACTACAATTTTAGATTACCATTAATGATTACTGCTATGCTTGCTCTAAAGTAATAACTATTGAGCCAGATAAACGCAAGAGTGACGTCACTCGCCAATTATGTTATGGTAAGCGAGGACAATGTCCTCAAGACAGCAGTAGAGTCGCCACTGGGAACGGAACCCTATTACGTCGTGTACGTAGCCTTCGAGATCGCACCCTAGGTGCGCCGGTGGGATCTCAAAGGCCATGTACGACGCAATTTGACGCCTTCGTAATGGATGGTTTCCATCGCTTCCTCGGAGTAACGGCAGATCTCGAAGGCAATTCTTTTGCTGACTATGCGCTAGAAGCAATTGTAGAAATGGAAACACCCTGTAGTCGCCGTGTTTTGGACACGAGCTATTCGTGCTAATTTAGTAACGTTGCATTTGAGCGTGGAAAATGTGTAGCTCGGCCAATTTTGTAGATTTTCCTTACGCACTCGCTATTTCTCCGCACAGTTTTTTTTTTTTTTTTTTTTTTGCATCCTCATTGACTCGGGGCGGGAGCGAATAGTCCGTCCCCTAGCCTGCTGGATTCAATCGGATTTTACATGTGTCGCTATCTAGCTAGCCTTTTGCCTATCTGATCTCTATCTTAACCATTGGATGGATGGATGAGGCTGAACCCTTTAAATCGGGCGGTGGCATACGCCACCTAGCCATGACTATTAACATAATTTGTACTTTGTGGTGGGTGAAATTTCACCCCTGCCTTAATTTTATCCACCAATCAGATAACCTCTGTTTGGTTATTTCTACCCGCTTAAAGTCTATTTTGCCTTCACTGTCCCTAAACCCCAATGCTTTGAAAAAATCAGCCCCGTTGCCTTGCACTGTATGAGGTATGAGTATGAGGTGTTCAGCCGTTTCCTCTTCTCCACACGCACAGCACAACGTGTCTATACCTTGGTACTTGACTCGGTACATCTTGGTCCGCAATACTCCCGTCCTGGCTTCAAACAACAAAGAGCTTCCCCTACAATTATCGTAGATATTTTCTTTGGCAATTTTCACCCGAGAACGGCGCCATCTCGTTTCGGGCCTGGGATTCAAAGCACAGTAGTGCCTGGCGGAGCATGGGGTCCGGGACCGGCGCACCTTCGTATGTGGCCGCTTATGTCGTGGGCGGTATTAGTTGCGCTAGGTTGCGGACAATTTGCGGGAGCCCTTCAGGCGACATTTTAGTCGCTAATGATTTCCCGGCGTAAAAAGTGGTGCGAGGTTTATAGAAATAACCGTCTAGTTGAAACTCGGTGTTTGCCTTTACTGTGTTTAGGAATCGTGGCCGTGCAACATTGTCGCAGGTTAGGATGCTTTGTTGCGAGGTGATTAAAAGAAAGTATCTTTGCATACGACTCCCTAATTTCTCGTGAAGTCGACGATTTGACTTCATGCTGATATTTTACAAAATATTCGCCAAGGTTTCAAAAAAAAAAAGAGGTCCATGTACAAAGAACATTCGGTTGATATATTTGTAAGTTTCACAAAGGTTTTTGAAGTAGGCAAAATCGGCAGTAGCAAAGTTCTTGAAGAAATCGCTGTGATCTAAAAACGATGTGCTAGTGTCATTCTCTGGTTTGCCAAGTTTGCGCTGCGTCTAAATGTAAATCATCGTTAATAAAGCGCGCATATAACCTACAAAGATGTGCGCTCGAGGTTACTAAGCCTTTAATATATTCGTGCTATTCCCGCATTTTTTAAACCTTGCCTGTCGCGTACAGAGCCGCCGACTCTTTATCAGGTATCACACAAATTGCTATTTAGTCGCATATATCTTCCGACAATTTTAACGGATAAAGTATGCGTAATGCCATATACGCGTTAATCTGCATGTTCTTCGTTGCAAATATGACACTATGAGCTCTTGTGTGCACTTGTCTTCACTTGCATTGAGAGCACGAACGACGTAACGTTTGTTACGGGATCTCTGCCATGAACGGTAATTTTTGCTCGCCACATGTAGCCATCGTGACATTCAAGGTTTTCCTGCAAGCCATGTGTGTATGTCACCTCATTTAGCCAGATGGACCCAGCTATGATGCTTGAGAAAGCGTAGAGGACTAACCTTTCATTTTAAGTGAAATGCAGTATTTCTACATTTGTCCCCTACGATTTCCCTGGCCTCATTAAGCGTTGGCTTCATGTGGTTGCGATAGAAATCGAGTCTCTAGGCTCCCCTTTGTTTCTGCTTGCTCTTGCACCTTGTAGTCTTACGAGCGGAAGCCGCAGACACGCATCTTCGTTGGTGGCCTGGGCGACAACATGGCCAAGGACGACCTGGAGCGCGAGTTCGGCAAGTACGGCCGGCTCAACCAGGTCTGGGTGGCGCAGAACCCGCCGGGCTTCGCCTTCCTCGAGTTTGACGACGACCGGGACGCGGACGAGGCCATCCGCAACATGAACGGCGTCGTGCTCAACGGGTCCAGGCTGCGCGTCGAGTACTCCCGCGAGCGAGGCGGATCGCGAGGATTCCGTGGCGGTCCCCGCGGCGGAGGAGGTGGAGGCGGCGGCGGCGGCTACCGGGGCGGACCCCCGCGCCCGTCCCCGGGCGGCGGCGGAGGCTACCGGTCGGGCCCACCACGCGGAGGCGGCGGCTACGGCGGCGGCGGCGGAGGCCGGCGCGGACCGGGCTACGACTCGTGGGGCCATGACGACCGCTACGGTGGTGCCGGCGACGATGGCTGCCAGGACTATGGCACCGGCTCCAGCCCGCGGTACCGTAGCCGATCTCCCTTGGGAGCACAGAGGTATTCTGTTCGAGGAGGGATCTGATCGCGGAGGTGTGTGCTGCGCGCGCCAGTCTTAAAAAAAGGGGGGCGGATGAACTGCCCCCTCTTCTAGAACTTCCGTTAGAGAGCGAACAGCCGTAAAGAAAAAGCCCGATCGCGGGCTAGACGAGGCTACTCGAGGGCTCGCTAGGTTGGTAACGGTAATCTGAGGCAGGTCAGTTAAAACCATCGTCTAGGACCGTCCTTACCTCAACTTACGACACCGCTGTCCAGAACTACCGCGGCCGCGTCGCGAACTGTACCCGAGCGTTCGCGACGGCGTGGTGCCTGCGCGCCAGTGTTAACAAGACGGGGGGCGGATGAACCGTCCGATTCGTCTAGACCATTCCTCCGGTGACCCCGAGAATCGCCACTGGCCGAGTGAACTGTGCCGCGAACGCTCAGTACACGAGTACACCCGCCTTAAAACAGCGCCGAAGCCCGAGCTGCTCTTCCGTGGCTTTGTGTTACCCAGGGGCTTACGAACTACCCACCTCGCCGCCTTCGATACGCTCGCTTTTATTGGTCGGCTCTAATGGCAGCAACTCGCCGAGTGCCAGACGAACTTTCTTCGTGCTTAACGCCAACGAAAGCCCCTGGGGGGTCACAGCAACCAGTAGACCCGATCCAAACGTCATCGTCACCTGTGGTTCCGAGCCGTGGTCCAGGAGCAAGCGACTGTCCTTGGAACAACGTGACACACCGACGCCATTTTTGTCGGCTACCAGCGCATCCCGAGCTTCGGCCGCGGCGGTCTCATTACGATTGGGGACGAAAAAATAAGAAACGCCCGTGTACCGAGATCCCAGTGCAAGTTAGCTTACAGCGGGTCATCAAAATTGATTCGCAGCCTTATTGCAATAAAATCTGTAGCCAATGTGTAACGTTTGGTACGTGAAACCGCGCTATCAATTGATTGCTAGTGCCGAGCTTATGGTAACCGACGCATTCGCTTGTACTACCACCACTCTGCAGCACCTTTAGCTCTAACATTGTCGTTTGGAAAGCAGTGGTCGTTCATGCTTCCACGGTCAGATTCAGGGGGGCGGCGCCACCACCAGACTCCGTTGTGAACGAACTCTGCTCGTATAAAAGAAAAAAAAATGGGGGGGACTAATTGGGGGCATAAAATTGGGGTGGCCTGTATGCATGATCAGACGTTTTCGCCCTAAAACCCGGCGTCGCCGGCAACGCCACGATCTTAGCGTCACAACGGTGCCTTCTCTCTCCACTCTGCAGCGGCTACAATTGAGGCGCTGACGCAGTCGACACTCGGCCGGCCCGGGTCGACTCGCATCTTCTACTACTTCGCACGGCCGTCCCTTCCTGTGTGGCCGCCGCTGAATTGGCCGGCCTAGAGAGAGAGCGAGAGTGCTTGTGCTACTACGCGAGTGCTCTTCACAAAACAGCGTTTTATTTCTTTTTTTTTTATTTTTGTGGAGCCCGTCTATGGGTACGACGGGCCCCGCCACACGGCGTCACGACAATAAAAGCCAAAAACACATTTTTCTTCACTCGGGGTGGTGACCTCGGGGCCTTCCCGCCACCCGTTGACTTGGTCTCGCATTCACTGGCCTCCGAGCACGAGCTTGAGGAACTCCTCGCGCGTCTTGGGGTCCTCCCGGAACACTCCCAGCATGCAGCTCGTGATGGTCTTGCTTGACACTTTCTGCACGCCGCGCATCACCATACACATGTGCCTGCGAAGTTGAGAAGACATCACGTTGGCCTCCCTCTGCGCTGAGAGCAAACGCTTAGCTTAGCTCTGAGAATGTATGCAAGGAAACGTAGCGTAGACGTAGTCGGGATTGGGATGTAGTTGAGAACAGGCAGCTGAATTGTAACTAAGGCTGCGACGATGCGTCACGCGTCGCAGGGCTTGCGGCCCGAGATGGCTGCCAGAGAACGAATACAAGCAAATATTCGCGACAGGAAGAGACATGTGCGTGCTGCAGCAAGTCCGGAAGAGACTCGGCACATCACGTCATGGAAAGGCAAGATACTCACCCAGCAAGATCTGCCGGGAACGTCCACCTTCCGAGGCACTGGCATTCTAAGCTGATTGGAGCGTTAACTGGTTAGCGGCCGAGAACCAGTTGAGTTGGCGGACATAGACTGGTTATAATGAAGAGGGAGACTAGAAACAAGCAAAATGCTACACAGTGAAGCCCGATTAGCCGAAGCAGATGGTTACTGTCGTCGCCCTGTTCCAAAGAGTAGCCAAGAACGTAGTTGGGTAAGTTTTCCTGTTTCAGCACGAACTGTTCCTAGTGGAGCATAACTGTCGCAAGCGGACGCGGAGTTCGTGTTTGGGCCAGGGGTGACATTTTGGCTGCCGGATATTGAGCATGTTTCATTTACAATTGCATTACAATTTTGCATAGGTAGCAGTGAGCATTTCCTGACTGTCGTTAATGAGTCCACCGTCGAATGAACCTACGCCGCATGTGCGGAAGGTGCCTTTCTCAACCAGTCGCGAGGGCAGCAGGAGCCAAGTTCACGGTGCTCGCGTACGGTCTGCAAGCCCGGTTGCTAGGCCTTCCCGAATTGTACGGGCCGGTAGGTTGAACGAGCTGTGAAGGTATTCGACGCCGTAGACTGCGATCGGCACCGTACCGAGACAGAAAAATAGCTGCTAAGCCTGGCGGGACAGTGCAAGAGATCAAACTCAAGGTATGCATTATTTGACTAATAGTCCTTTGGAGACGTTCGTCTGTGGAGTTACTGGTACCTCTGAAGTTAACCGATTTGAGGCCTAGTGCGCGCAGGACAGAGACCGTACAGCACAACAGAAAGTGCGTAACCCGGATTGACCGATCCCGGGACCCCCCTCCCCTCCGGTTGCCTCGAGTTCGTTGTGAAACTCTGGCAATAGTGTCCCAAAAGCGTCAATGCATTGAAATCGGAAACCGTAAGGGCACCGCCATGTTGCTACGCTGTGCAGGTGCTCAAGCCTTTCTTGATGGCGCTATGTCAAGCGCCGCGTAATCTGACTACGAATGCGAAGTATTGAATTGCATAATATTTACGGCAGAAATATTTAGCTTTAAATTGGTAAGCGCCTGTATTGGCAAACGCAAGGCGTGAGACGAGACGGTGGCGCTGCGCGCTGTGAAAGCGAGTCGGGTGCTAGCTGCAGCAAGCGCGCGCGCTGTTGAGCTTCTTGCGAAGCTTTGCACGAAACACGCGAATGATTTCCTATTGATCATAGTTCACTGCAAGGCGAAGGTATCTCCCTGCGATCTCCATTTAACCGTCTTGCCCTACCCGATTCCAACTTCCACCTGCGAATTTCCCAATTTCAACACCCCACCTAGTTTCCTCACGTCCTCGACTGCGCTTTCCTTGGCACCCACTCTAAAGGTCCAGCGGTTATCTGCCCTACGCATTACATGGCCTGCCCAGCTCCAGCTTAATGTGAACTAGCATATCGGCTATCCCCGTTTGCTCTGATCCACACAGCTCTCTTCCGGTCTCAACGTTACACGGCACCGTAGAATGCTACGATTGTACACTTTTAAAACGGCAATGGTAGCACTCGGTAAGGATTTGGTAACCCATTTCTATTCTGCAAATTTTGCTTCTCGTGCTCAGTTTTACCTAAACTTACTCCTGTACAAACTTTACAGGCTTGACTGGCGATCCTGAATTCTTGCTCCCTTTCCAGGCTATTATTGAACATTACCTGCATATTAATCTTCAACCCCACTCTTTCTCGGTAAAGGTGCTCAATCATTTGTTAAAATTCGTCCCCCTTGCAAACCGTAGGTTGCCGAGGTATTCTCCCTTGATCCTCTCTCCTAAGCATTCGTAGTCTAATAGTTTGCATGAATACTTTTGCCAAGCATGCAGTGAGTAGCATTGGAGCGAGAAATATTATTTGCACCCGTCTAAAGTGACGGGGGAAGGGACCCCCATTCATCCCCCTAACCGTCGGCCGGAATCCTTGGGACTCGGCGGCGGCCACGGCGAGAGAGATGACTGCGCTGCTCTTCTGTTTTGTGGTTGAGTAATAAGGTCTCTGGGGGAATTGTTTCCTTGCCTGACCCCTTTATTGATAGGTAACTTTCTACTTGTGGAGAATCAAGGTAACTGTGGCATCTGCGGACATTTCATAAGATATGGATATTTCATAGGTATGCTTCCCCTGCTCTTGATTACGCAATGCTTCTGTGACTGCTGGTATCTCTATTAGTCATAACCACATATAAAGCCAACAGACAACGAAGCCAAGGAAAGCATCGGGGAAATTAAGTGTAGTTGAAATTGGAATGTAGAAGATAATGAAGAAAAGGGGAAATGAAAGTGGACGAAAAGTTAACTTGTCGCCGGCGGGAGCCGAACCCGCAACCTCCGCATTACGCGTGCGTTGCACTTCCGTAACCTCCGTTCGAACAAGAACCGTTAAGGTTCTTGTAGCCAGTAGCAGGCACGCAGTAAGCGAGTACAGTGGGATGAAATTTTCTTTGGCGGCGTCAATACGCGTTCATTTACGCGTTTTTGGTAGCTGTGTCCGCGTTAATGTCGACGCCCGCAAGAATTGCTATGCTCGCTTTTTTATTTTTAAGTCGGTGCTGCGCCTAATTGCACTAGTATAGTACCGCAGTACATTCCAGCCCTGAACTGACTACAAGCATTTATTGCCTGCTTTTAAGAGCGCATAGAAACGATTTTTAAGCAGCGCATGCTACCCGCAGGCATGAATATTAGTACGCAACGCGCTTAATTTTGCCCAGTTTTTGTTCCATTATAAACATTTTCAGCTCTTGAGGTTCGTGCCGTGTCAACCTGGCGTGCCCATCGATTGTCAACGCAACAGTCGCGAGCGCGCACTAAAGAACGCGCGGTTTGTGGGGGCAGCGAACGCATGGCCTCGGAGATAAGGGCGGCGCGACGTAGCACGCTACGTAACGCCTGACGTCGTCGGTGACGCGGCGCGCCGCCGCGCCCCCTGTGGTCGTTGCACGTACCCTATTAATAAAAAGTGTACTAATATCGTCTCTACAACTTAAGGCGGTAGTTTTAAACACACTCCTCTGAGAGTAGGGAAGCGAAGGAGTAGGAGAAAAACGTTTGAAGGAGTAAACGGGGCTTGTGGTGTGGGGACCAGTCTGCACCGAAAGGACAACGTTGATACGCGATACATACAAAACGAATTACAGTGAAAAACGCTTTTTTGTCCGAAACGAACGAACGGCTCTAGTAACGAAGTGCGAAGCGCAGTTAACGCAAGAATGAATGGCTCGTCTCGACGTCTTAAGCCCCTAGTTGCAGACTCCCAAGAATGAATGGCTGCTGAGGCTAGAACGCGCAAGCATCTCGCTTTTTGTACGTTATCTTTGCCTCCCACGTCACCTAGTAGGCGGTGTTCAAATTGCGCTCCCGGCGACGAAAGCGCGGCGCCAGCGAATTGCAAGCACGCGCGAACTTCCGGAAAGCGAGATGCTTGCGCGATCTTGCCCCTGTATGACATGTTTTCCAAGAACGCTAAATAAATGGTTGTTGAGAAATAAATCATGTTGTGGAAAAAGAACAAGCTGCCGAATGACTTGTGTGCCGTTATTCTCGTCGGGAGTCGTGCCTTTTTTACGACCCTCGGCGTAACTGCGGTAGGAGCCCGTGGGCAAAAGTCTGCGCGCTCACTCGCGAGTACACTAACTCACGTGCTCGCACCCACAGTTATTTCACATGCTTGAGATAGAGCGTTAGAAATTTGGCTGCTCTGGCGGTGACAGAGTTATTAATGCGAAAGCATTATATGGCTCATGAAGCGGGAAATCCGGCGGCGTGGCCGGAGATGGTACAAAAGTCACATGGTCAAAGAGAGAGAGCGCGCTGCGAGTCGGTGTGGTGATTTCGCCGAGTTCTGTCGTGCGCTCCGATGGACGAACCCTTGACTTCTCAGTCAGTAGCTGCACCCGGCTCCTTTGGACGTCCACGCGAGTACGCAAACAAGGCCGTCGCAACGCTTTCCGATTCATCCACGTTGGGATACCCAAGTGCCCTTGACTGTTTTTTAAATGGATCCGAGTATGTGAGTGAATGCAGGTGACTGGCACGAACATTAGTGAGTGGAGGTAAGTGTGAATGAAATAGATTATGAACGCGAGTGAATGTTTGTGAATATGAGTTCATATTCACAGTATTGAACGTGAGCCGCTCTGCGAAAGTATCGGCGAGTGAGTATCCACTTATGCAGCCGACCTTTATGCCCGTGTCCAAAGCAAGAACTTTACTAATTTATTTGTTTATTTATTTATACCCGTGTCACGCGTACACTTCAGATCGCGATCGGGGCCGATTTGCGTCGGATTTCTTGATCGCGATCAACAATGGTCGTTGCTACACGGTCTAATGATCCAGATCGAGTTATCGTCTCCTGATCGTCGGCAACTCTCAGGACTGCATAATGCTTTAACTACAAATTCAGATTTGCGAAATATGGTTCAATTTTGCAGCTTACTATTGCTGATAAAAAGGTTGTTTTGTTGAGCTGTCTTTTTGTTTTTAGCGTTTGCAGGATACTGCGCTAGAGGGCGCATGCGTCAGCCTGTGATCAAGAGATCGCGATTGTCTGGATCCGGATTCAGCAAGAAGGCGATCGCAAATGACCGTATAGCAACACTCGATTCGAATCCGCCCCGATGGCGATCAGAAGTGTACGAGTGACACCGCTATTAGAAATGCCATACAGAGATCAACTGATGAGGCATTAGAGTAGAGGGGCGAAGCATGAAAGGTATACATAGTAATCGCGAGTGAGAACACCTAATGTAAACTAATGTAAGTGTAGTGTCATCAGTTAACGCAAAAGCGAACAAATAGCCAATACATTAGTACAAATGCAGTTAGCAATTTTATAGTGAGCCTTACAATGTAGATACCATAACACTACAAGCAAGCCTATCTTAAATACACAAGCAAAAAACGTCCTGCGCAAAATACACATCGATTGGAGAGTAAGCTTGCTAAGGCACTGGCAAACAGCCAGAAAAAAGAAAAAAGCAGATAAGCATGTCAGCCAAAAGTAAAAAGTGACTGCGCTATATGCACGTTGCCTCAGAACTATTTGTGAAAGGGAAAAATGGTAACATTAATTTTTAGTTTGGAAATAATCATTAAACTTTAGCTAGAGTGTACCAGACATATTGTATTCTAGGTCACGCCATAGCTGAGCTCGAGAACTGCATTATTTGTCGCAACTCGCCAGTCATCCGCCGTGTGGCGCGCTGGTAGCAATCCGCGGGAACATTTCGTACAAGCACGGCCACAGGGCACACTTCGAAAGAGCTGATCACTCGGTGCTGCTGAGTACGACAGACTATACCGGACGTGAAGCTGCAATCGCGTGCACTTACGTTGCTTGTATCACCACTCCCACACCGGTGGGACCGACTGCTTCTGTTACTGCCATCGCAATTTGTTTCGTTAGCCGCTCTTGTACTGCGAGAAAGAAAAAAAAAAACGAATAAACGGCGATTCGAAGCCTACGATGTGAGCCTTGGCACAGCACCAAAGCAGCTACAACGTACCTTGGAGCCTCCTGCTGAACACCTCCACAATCCTGCAAGGAATAGAAAAATAAAACATTGTAATTATGCATTGATTTTACAATAAATGTATGTGTAAGCAACATGAGCAATCCCCTGTCTGGCTTTTGCCGGCATAATGGCGCTCAGCTACAGATGCTGCGAAGATGATTTCCCTCTTTTTCTGCTTGTCTAACCGTGCATACCGATTCCGGAGGATTGACAAAGAACGATCACAGACCTAGGTGTCCCTTGCCTGTTGCACATACATACAATGGCCCAAGTGACAAATTGTGGCATATGCTCAGTTGCACGTATCCACTGGCTAGGGTTGCCAACCGTCCCGAATTAAGCGGGACAGTCCCGACTTTTGAGTAAGTGATGTCCCGTGTCCTTGACCCAGTCGGAACGATCTAATGTCCCGACTTTTTCTAAATGGATAACAATAAATATGCCAGATTTCTCTTTTATAATGCCTGACAATTCGTTTGCACAGTCTCAATTTTTTTTGTGTGTGTGTGTCTTGTTGCATCGCCATACACAAAAAGGCGGTTTCGTTTTTTCGTGGTTCTAGTTCTGCTGCAGGCCCTGACCATTCACAGTACAATCTCTATCCGTAGCCGTATTAGTCTATATACTGCACCTTGTAAATCGTCACACGATAGGACTAAAGAATTGGGTCAGCTTTGTTTACCCATACAGATTGGCGGCTCCTGGCAGTGACAGAGTCGGCCGTGACAAGCCGGCCCCCTTCCCGACTTAGTCCACTCGAGAGCTTGCAACCCTACCAGTGGCCCAAGTTGCCTATTCAGGTACATGCCCAGTTGCACATACCGAATGGGCCAAGTTGTCCTATATTCGAGCACACACACATACCTAGGGGCCTAAATTGACGTCAAATAGTTCGGTACCTACGGGCATACCGATAAGTGCTTGAAGTTGAATTCTGGGATCTTACTTGCCAAAACCACGATACGAGGCGCGCCGTAGTGGCGACTCCGGAATAATTTGGTACCACCCTGGGGTTCTTCAACGTGCATCCCATGCACGGTACACGGGGTTTTTGCATCTCGCGGCTTCGGGCCGGCTTAGCAGCGCATCGCCCTTTCCCTGCTACGCCACTACGGCGGGTTCGCGTGAAGTTCCAAAAGAATGCTAATCCAAGTGCTGCTAACCAAGTGCTGCTCACCTGGCCAGCTTGCTGAGGCCCAGCACTTTCTTGTTGGGCAGGTACCCGATGGACACCTTTCCGATGAAGGGCACTAAGTGGTGCTCGCATAGCGAAAACATCTCGATGTCTTTGACGATGACCATCTCGTCGTGGTCCTCCAGGAACACGGCGTCGTTGACTACATCTGCGAATTGCACGTGAGCATTTTTGTTTCTTGCAGTAAGCTTTGTAACAACACAATACAGCTGACTATACCGACGAATCGTGTGTGTGTGTGGGCGTGAGTTTGCAATCTGTGCGTAAAATGACGACGCCGTCTCGTAATTGCAGGAGCCACTTTCTGTAACCCAAGTTCTGGGCGAACAACGACCGTTAATCTATTTACGAAACGACGACCGTGTCGTCGTTGTGTGTGTGTGTGTGTGTGTGTGTGTGTGTGTGTGTTCTGTCTTCGTACTGTATTAGCGGTCAGCATGACATGCAGTAAACACCAACTAGGCCAAACTCAGATCTTTCTGAAACTATTCGCTATAGTTTTGCTGATCCTTGTTCCGTCTCATTCGAATTACATAAAAATTCATATCAGTAACATTTGAAGTCGCACGATGGCTGTCGTCATCATTTGAGTTGAGGCAAGAGCAGGTTTCAGTTGTCTTTACCATCGATAATATGTCATCTTTCCGGACGAGCGCTAGTGTCTTTGTGCGTGTCTGCTCGCCGACCTTTTGTCCCTTGTCTTGCCTGACCGCGAGGAGGCGCTAGTAGAAGCGTACGCACGCACGCACACACACACGCGTGCACTCTGCTTGTAGCGGCTCAGTCAGCGCTGTCAGTCCCCCCCGCCCCCGTAAACCTTGTATTAAGGTTAATCTGTACGTTTAACCGTAATCGGGAAACAGACCGACGAGCGCAAACCAAGCTTTTATTGCAACACATTTCTAATCCTTTGGGATTTTTTTCTGTGTAGCCAAACTATAGGCGGTAGTGCTGACGTCGCCTGCATGAATCCGTCGCGCTGACGATGTCCCAATTTTACCGTCTGCCTCAATAAAAAAAAGTGGCGTGCACCTGCATGTTCAAGTTCTGTTTTCTTGTTCAGGTCCTCCTCGGACACATTCAAGAGGTGTATGCATAGTCATTTTCATGAGAGAATGCATGAAGGTAAGTCCGGATTTATTTTTACAATGACTGGGTCCGCGAGCCACCGGATGGCGCCCACTTGCGCATCACTTAAGCGCCTTTTTTGCTTCTCCAGCGGAGGCTCTTAGAAATATCTGATAGTAATGCCTTTTTTTTTTTTTTTACATGATAAAGGAGGAGATATTGGCGCACGAATTCATGCGGCGCCTGCCGTTCCTTGTCTCGTAAAGATTTAGTGTTTTGCACATGTGCTACACTTAGAACGTTAGAAGAGTTAAAACGAAGCTGTTCAGGAGCGAGGGAACAGGAAGTTCTCGTCTGCTTAAACACACACAAACACACACACACACACACACACACACACACAAATGTGCTATAATGTAATGCGTCTTCCGTTTCCTTTCAAATCATGGGATGTTTGTTCTGCAGGTCGTACGGCCCACGCTAGTTAAAGCCGCCATAGATGTGCCTTCATCGTTAGGGTAAAGTCTGACGACGGTTGCATGTGTGCCCCTTTGTCCCGTACTTATTTCGCGCTGCTCGTCAAATACGTTCGAAATGGAGCCCAAACGAAGGTTTTATTGGAATCGACCGGGCCTGACCCGACGTTTCACAGTCCGGTGCGCTGTATAATATAGCATTTATGTAAGCCAGGCCGGTGATTTTCATAACACGTCCACTGAGCCCGGATTTTCTGGGTTCACGTTAACGATCCTGTGCGTTTCTGTCTCCGAGCCAGCACACTTCGGTCACGATGATGATGCTGATGATTTAATGGCATCCCCTTTGAAACGGGGTGGTGACAAATAGTCATCTAGCCTACTTTATTTAATCAGGTATGCTATACATGTTTTTTATCAAGCATTTCTGTATACCTCTCCTTAACCCTTCTTTTTCCTTCAACATCTACCTTGTACCGCTATACCTATGGCTGTAAGAGATCCGGTCATATCAATCTCTTCCATGCTTTGTTTCCACCAACACTCTAAACGTCTCTTGCTTATCTCGACTGCTGACCGGTTGATGCTTCCGTTCACTTCAAACCCAAGCGCTTCTGGGAGGTTACGTTACCTACGCTTCTCACTTGGTGAATCCCTTCGCATTCCGTTAGGATGTGCCGAGTGGTCTCCGGATTTTCGAGGCAGCATACACATGCCTCATCTAGTTCCGAATATTTGCTCCGGTATGTTTTCGCCCTTACGATCCGCACGATCGGCCGGCGGCACGCCACGACCCCGCCATAGCGGCGATTACGTCAATTCGACGGAGTCGCGTTGAGTCGCATCGTCAGTTTAGAAAGTGGCTGATCGGATCGATACGTCAAGCCATGCACATGCGCTATTACCTACATTATCTCTTCTACGTATATCCCCCCCCCCCCCTATCTACCAGTTACAATAAATCCACACCAACTATATTTCGCCTATTTCTTCTTTTGTGGTTAACCTGCAACAGGTAGTTTGACTCGCTGAAACACACAGTGTTGGGCGTACCATGTTCCAGCCGGCTATGTACTTACGGATCATCCTGTCTTGAAGGGACTCTAAAGACTCAAGTAAGTTGATCTACAACCGTAACTTACGCGTCTGAATTACCAAAACAAAAGTTAGTTTATGGGGTTTTACGTGCCAAAACCACGATATGATTATGAGGCACGCCGTAATGGGGGACTTCGGAAATTTCGACCACCTGGGGTTCTTTAACGTGCACCTAAATCAGGGTGCTTCAGGGATGCTTTCGCATTTCGCCCCCATCGAAATGCGGCCGCCGTGGCCGGGATTCGATCCCGCGACCTCGTGCTCAGCAGCCCAACGCCATAGCCACTGAGCAACCACGGCGGGCTCACCAAAAGAAAAAAAAAAATCTTACCGTGCACTCTAAAAAATTGTTACACCCTTAAGGGTGTTGATTTGTCCTATGGCTAACGCCCCTACTTTTAGGGCTACAAAAAAATTAGCGCACGACAGCGAGCTCAAGGTACATGTGCGACGACAAAAAAAAAAAAAAAAAAAAAGCGTAGTTGAAAACTAGATTAGCACGTCGTGCGCACAGAAATATCTGACACAAGAATTTTACATCGATATGTATGAAAGTTTATTTAATGCACATCTTGTATGTTCTATCACAGCTGTCATGTTTACTTGCCACAAAAAAAGTCGCAAAAAAAAAAAAACATTGTTTCCATGAACGATTGACAACTAACCCTTAAAGGTGAGGCCGTGGGACAAACAAGCACCCTTAATACACCCATAGAGGTGTTAAACGTTTAGTGTGTGAGGAGGCATGGCATATAAGCGAGAAAATACGCATCAGCGCAAAATGGATGCCCCCCACGACGCCCCCTTTAAGTTCGCGCACCAGCTCGCCATGTCGCCATACATTTTGATAACGACTGCTCGGGCTCGGCTAATCTTCTACCGGTAAAGATGGGCCACATTGCATTCCAAAGGGGCCAAAGACTGGACGTGCAACTTTGCGAGAATGTTTACTACGCTGCAACGGCCCAAATGCGAGAAAAATACTTTGAAACCTGTGATCTGGTTTCGGCGCGAAATTCAATGAAGGTAAATTTGACCGCTTTTTTTTTCTTTCTCATTAATCAACCTTTTACCGCGAAATTCACGAAAATAGACTACACAATACACTTCATCAGTATAAACTGGTTTAGTATATTTCTCATGCCTGTTCCTTCAAGTTTTTTTTTTTTTTTTTTAATCCGTTGACACTCTATCCGCTATTTTGTTACGCGTAGCTTGACAGCAGCAAGGTCTCGGAGTATCTAAAGGAGTATCGGCAGCCACGGTGATGATTAACTCGCAGCAATCTCGGTTCACGCGGCCGACGCCGGCACAGGACTATGCGCGCGATTCACCGACAGCGTCTTCGCATCGTCCGTGGCTCATATACGCGAATAAAAGAGCACGTCCCTCGCTAATGTGCGCTGGGCCATGCATCCTCCGCCCACGGATGGGACCGGATTATACGCCGCGCAAGACTACAAAAGAAGGGGGAAAGTAAGAAAAGAAAATCGGTGGGAGGGACGGTGCGTCATGTGAAAAAAAAAAAAAATTCTATCGCGCGCAGTATACCCGCATGGCCATGACTTCCATCCTGCCCACGCTGAAGACGGTTGCACTTTTGGATCGCTCGCCTTTCTTTTTTCGGTCGGCGCGACCTGAGTGGCTTCCGGCGAAACGTGGCCATCGATCGTCGGGTAGTCGTCGTGCTGCCAGCAGCAGCGAGCAAGTCGAGAAGGAAAGAGTCGCGACTCTGCAACGCTTTCTTTCTTCCTTTTTCTCGAGGTCGCACGGATGTAGGAATGTCAGTGGCTGCAGGCCCACGTCGCAACTCTCTCGTTTCTCGGCCGTTGCCTGGCAACTGTTCAGGCAGCATCGTCCCTACGTATACCCACTCTGTATTCCCTCTTTCCCGTTTTTCTCCCCTTTTTTCCCCCTCTAGAGCCGCTGGGGACACCTGCTGCGTCGGACGGTCGCCATGCGCTCGCCTTGGTGACTCCTGCTTTTTTTTTTTTATTCGGGTCGTCGGGAAAGAGTTGGGCGTGCGACATTCTTCCAACAAACACTCCACATCGTGACTCACCGGACGACCTCGTTTTCTGTAAATAACGCTCTGCTTTTCCCTAGCGGCAGGTGGTGAAACTCCCTAAACTTTATAGCGGCCTTCGAGTTCGTGAGCGGCGCACAGTCGACCATCTCGGAGGTCATAAAGTTCGCCGCCAACATTGGACAGCGCCGCCGCGACTCCAGCAGATTATCGCCCACTGTATCTTGACCATTTCACTTTCACTCTGTGGAAAAGCCGTCGGCATAGTCTACTAAACATGTCTAGTTTCATCTGCGGCCCTTGCTTTTTGCAATGATAGCCTATCGTTTTGTTTTATAGTTATTGTTTTGCGCACGGCTAAACCGACCCTGGCCCACGAAGTTCTTGTTTCGTTTTTCTTTTTTCTTTCTTTCGCTGGGCAAGAAGTAGCAACCGCCACTCGGGTCTTTCTTCGTTTGTACTTCATTCTTTCTAGGCCGAGCAACAGAGCGGCACTACTAACTTTTTCTTTTAGGTCGCGCGCCACTACACGATTGCGCCAGCGAGCGGGCATTTGCCCACTCTTTAGGCGGAGTGTCTTCAAACCAGGGTGAGATGGAGCAGGAACGACTATTTCGGCAAGAATGTTTCTTAGAGAGAGAAAAGGAAGTGTTAGTTTTTACGTTGTCAAGACAAACTTCTTGCAGTTCGTCCTGTGGCTGGTTGCAAATAGCAATGCGTCGCGCTTTGCTTCTTTGATGGATCTTTGCACTTCGCATCTGCTGTATAGTCGCAAGAGAAAAACAAAAACAGTGAAAGAAAAGAGGAAACGTTACAATGCACACATTTATATTTGCATCGAAAACGCTCTCTTAATCGCTAGCTTTTGTCGCTGTTGGTTATGGAACTGTTGAAAGGCTTCTGGGGACGATGTGCGCGTGCGGACGACTTGGAGCAGTCTTTACCCAAGAAAGCGCGCTTCCCACCAGCGTTACTGTCACGTCGCATAGTTCCCGAATGCATTAACCGTGTGCCCGTCGCTATACCGAGGCGTCACCCGCGAAGCACGTTACACGTCACGCAGTAAGTGTAAACATCCCCGAAATTCATCGACCGACAGTACAGCGCGCGATATGTCGCCTTTTGTTACGGGATCGCGCGGCAGTTTTGCGCTGCGAGACTAAGGGACAACTAAATAAGTGATATCGAGACCGATCCCCAAGGAGAAGGAAACAAATAGAACAAGAGCAGGGACTGGCGTGGTATTGTTAGGAATAATACTATGTCGTCGCGTTGTCACCACGATAAAGAACCGAACACGGTCAAAGCTGTGAGTTAGCACGTCTAACTCTACTGGGCGAACTGGTGCCCAGAAATCACGACCGCGCGCGCGCGGAATCTGAACAACATCAACTTGCGCCGGCAAAAAAGCAATGTCACCGCAAATAAGCAAAACAATGCACTACGCACGTGTCTTCTTTCGAACCGGCAGTCATTCTTTGGCATGTTTTAACCTCGTCGCGCATTATCGTGCTCGCAACGGTTCGGTATCGAAGAGAGCCAATGCAACAGGTGACGTCCGTACCACCTGTTGCTTGAACTGGCGCGTTTTCTGGGCCGACTCCGAAAATCGATAAAACCTTCGCAAAGACAACACGTGCAGTAAAAAAAAAAAAAAAAAAAAAAAAGTCTACTTCCGCATAAAAGGTGCACTTGTTGGGGCATCTTTTTTTTTTTTTTTTTTTTCAGCTGTTTTTTGATGGCGTCGTTTACTGCATAAAAGTGCGCGAAAATTGGAGCGTGTTCTGTGTCCTTGATAGGAAAACAAGAGAAAAATAAATTAGACTGCGGGGTCGGATGTCGATCATTTACTTCCCGGTGTATTGCCTTCAGAGTGTGCCAAATTGGCTGGGCCACGCAAAACAATGTGCCGAAATAAAATCGCTGGCGCCAAAATTGCCTCGTTCTTTTCGAGCCCATTAAAAATACACGAGCCGGGGACCTCTCGGGAAGTCCACAATATATCGCGTGGACTATGTGTTCTTGTGCAAGGAATGCTTATTCCTATTCAGAACGTGTGCACATTTGTATATATTCTCAACAGCTTCTATAAATTAAGGAAGTTGCATTAAATAATTGCATCCGCTATTATGTTGCGCTTGATTTTTTTCTATCACAGCTTGTAACTTCGTACGTTGCGGTGGCTTAAATGTTTGAACGCGTCTGACTCCCTCCGACGCAGTCAGCCTCGCAGTTTCTAAATAAACATATATCTCGCTGTGGCGGTTTCCGATTCTTTGTGATTAATCACCTCGCAACGACGCCCTCGTAAGCAGACAAATAAGCAAAAGAACGGTTTCTCTACTCTCCTTTATTGAAAATACGCTACAGTGGAATCTATTGTAGGCATTAAGAAAAAAAAACTAAACGCCAAGTGCGTTGTACCGACAAATTCATACGCACGCCAAATGAAACGTTTGTGAATTCGATCTGCTTCAGTGGCCGACCCAAACGTTAGGCCCTCCAGATTCGTGTATCAATACTACGAATCCACCGCAATTCCTCTTTCGGAGGACAAACTTGAAGCATTCCATGTGTGTGCCACCATCATACTATTGTGTAACCATACAGACAAACGAAACGTCATAGAGATAAAAAAAAAAATGGTTTGCGTTTTATGTGCCAGCACCACGATCCGAGTATGAGGCGCGTCGTATAGTGGAGTGCTCTGGATTAATTTTGACCCCCTTAGGTTCTTTAACATTCACCTAAAACCTCCTAGGACCCTTTTGTACGTTATACTCATATTGCACATTGGCTTCAATCTTTTTTTCAAAATTAACTCGGAAGAGATTGCTCAATATATTCGTCTTGGACATGACGTCCAGCGCATGTAAAACACTACGGACGTGGTTTAATCACATTAGTGTCACCCGCTTTCAAGAAATTTGGCACTAAATTGACCTAGACTTCTGTGTTGTCACATACGGCGGAAAGCAACGTTGCAGCTGTGCTTCGAATTCCTCGAGATTGCGTGAAAATTCGAGGGTGCAGCAGCAACATGGCAATGTACTATACACGTAGTTCCATATTAATGTCTGTGTTTAGGCAGTGAAATGCAGTTTTTACCATATAACAAACATGAGGTGTGGTTACTTCTTTAATGTACACGGAGATCGAGCTTTTGGCATCTAACCGTGGTGTACAGTTGAAACTCAATTTAACTAAGTGATGACCACGCTCGAGTTATTTCGTTAAATCGGAAAGTTCGTAAAATCGAGAAAGGGACCCTTTTCGGTCCTCCGAAATCTAAAAATTGTAACGTAGTGACACCCAAAAGCTACCGCGGCATTGTATTTGCCGCTAACCCACGCCTGCGCGCGTGAGAAGTCCGCGAGGGCCGCACGAATCGCTTGTGCGATGCAGGCCAGGTAGATTGTCACGTGATCGCTATGACAGGCTGACGATATGCAAAGACGCGGGCGCAATGACTGACTAGGGCGCCTAGA
Source organism: Dermacentor silvarum (assembly GCF_013339745.2). Classification (NCBI taxonomy): domain Eukaryota; kingdom Metazoa; phylum Arthropoda; class Arachnida; order Ixodida; family Ixodidae; genus Dermacentor; species Dermacentor silvarum. The sequence continues at coordinate 131,302,969 of NC_051162.1, forward strand.
TGTTCTACAACGCGATAGAGTTAGAGCTCACGCTCGAAGAAAAATTCGTCTGTGTCAAAATCGGAGAGAAATCACCGCTCTTCCACTCATTTACTTCAGGAAGAACTTCGTTAAATCGGGTTTGGTGGCCATTAGTTTCGTTAATTCGGGTTGATGACAACATCGAACTCTATGGGTACCTGCCGGGGAATGGAAATTTCTTCGTTAGATCGGGAACTAAGTAATATTGGGTTTCGTTAGATCGAGTTTTACCTGTATAAATGAAAAAAAAAAATCCTTTCACGTTCGTCCCAGAGTTGTACTGTCAGGTTCGAGCTGAGCAGTGAGCCGAGGAAGCCACTTCGAGACAAGGTCTCGGAACCGCGTCCGCGGCGGTTGCACAGACCCACTAAAAATACGCCGGACTCAAATCTTATCGATTTGATAATAAAGTTTACGTTCTTCTTCTTCTTTCACGTTCGCAATATACCAGTATACGATAATAACCAGCTTGAAAAGCGATTACGTCCCATAGCCGTATTGGGGTCTCTCGAGGATAAAGCGTTTTTGCATTCCGCCCCCTTGGGATGTCGTGGCCGCTGGGTCGAACCCAATTGGCATCGTTCTCAGCAGCGAAAAGCCACATCCACTGAGCTACTGTGGCGGGTGTATGCACCGTGTAGACATGGAGAGTGGCGTCAACAAAACGAGTGTTTCATGTTTCAGCCGGCGATACGAGCGTTGTGATTCCCCCCTCGTATCTTGCGTGTCTGAGACACGCCATATACGAAAAAAACTGCGCACTTACGGCTGACCTTATTCCGTGACCGTAATGGAAAAAAAAAAAAAAAAAAAAAAAAAACGAGCAAAGCTGGGCGATTCATGCGCACAAATCCGTCAAAGAACCGGGGTGGTACTATAGCAAAAATATAAATGAAAATATGAAAGAAACCGATCGTAAATCAATATAATGTGTAATAGAGTAGTCAGGTCTTGCATAAACAAGAAATAAAGAATTTAAACATAACACTAATACTTCAGGTAAATGAGGGCATTTAGGTTAAGGGTAACTCCTATCTTGAACTCAATTATTAAGTTCATCTTTCTTTGTTATATGGTGAGCATCCGAATATCCACAAATCATTTCGAATTTCTCGTAACTATATAGTCTTTCATCAAGAACACACACACACACAGAGAGAAGAGAGATGATATATGATTTGGGCAGCTTTTATTTTTCAATTGTATAGCAGCGATTCCGTACTCAAAACAGCAAAAAAGAGAACAAGGAGAACCGGTACACAGGCGCATGATTACTGCTTGTACAGACGGAAAATAGTTCGTCGATAAGCAGCATTTACGCGGAACATGCCAGGACTTTCGCGTCAACCACCTGGGACCGTTTAGCGATTCGGGCGGAAAACAAGAGATACCAAGTTAACGGCACCCTCGGTGTTAAGCTCGGGCCCTCCAGCCAAGCGCTGTCTTCACTCGCCCTTATCGTGTCGCCTGTTTCCAGCCTTTCTCTCTCTCTCTCTCTCTCTCTCTCGTCTTCAGGCAGTTCCCGCTATCTCTGGAGTCGACAGGGAAGATCCTCGCCTGAGGTCGCTCGCTGATGATGATTGATTAGCCACTGCGAGTTATAAAGACGCGCGTTCCATTTGTTGGAGGGGGGGGGGGGGGGGGGGGCTCGTCCGCTAACGTCCTGCTGCGCCCTTTTTCGCGCCGATAAAGCAAGCTGATATGATATGCGAGCGGGAGTTGGCGCGTTGGAAGAGAGACCGCGTGAGCCTTCAAAATAAATAAAAAGGAAAAACGAAAGAAAAGAAACACAGTGGGCGCGCTGGGGCTCAATACAGAGGCCTTCGTCTTCATTCCAACAACTTTGTTAGAGAATAAAGTGTCACAGCGTCATCGCCCATTTATTGTCGTAGTAACAATCCGCCTTTTTTCATGTTCCTGTGCTGCCCTCTGCCGCACGCTGCTGAAAACGTTTTGGAAGGCTGCCGGGGATTTCGCCGGTTGATTTTTGCACCTGCGCCCATGTTGAGTGCGCGTCGGTTGTGCGTTTCGTCGATCGCGAAGAATTATTAATGCCTTCTCTGGGGCAATATGTCATTCCTGGACGCAATGTGACACTCGCCGACTACTGGGTGAGCAGGCCTGAGTGCACTGTTGTGCAAACAGTGCGGCCGATAGAGGCACACCGAGTTCCGTCTGCCGACGCGGCTGCCTTGGCGGTTATTGTCGCCGATTTCTGCACTTGGAGTTCGCTTTTTGTATTTTTTTAAACATTCTTTGGAAATTTCGCATATTCAAAAAGTCTTCGAGCGAAGCCTTCCACGTCAGATTTGTCAAAGCGGTGCACTTGTTTACATCGACATCTCAGATCGCATCGCATGCGGCTCTCAAGGATCGCGCGCAGTGCTGTATCGCCTTTTTCTTGTAGAGTCACAATACAATAACTTGACATCAATAACATCACAATAACAATATACAGTGACATCACATCTTAACATCAATAACGTCACCCGAATCGGCTCAGTTTACCATTACACCATCTCCAGGGCCGGCCCACCTTACTCGGTCGGACGCCGACCCAGGCGTGCTAAACACCTGGAAACGAGGCAAATAAAGCTATTTGCTTTAATAAGGGAAGTATGCGCTTGAAGACGTGTATATGTCTTAGCGAAAGTAATTAGGCGCCGTCTGTTGTTTGATAGCGTGATTAAGTACAGAACAGCATGGCCTCTGAGATTTGCGCGCGCCGGCTGGTTTTCTGGGAGGTATAATTCGTCGGTAATATAGCCTCTCACCTCTCACGTCCTGGCTGTAACCGGAGGTGAACGCGAGCATGGCCTTGGCGGCTCGCTCGGGGGTCCGGCGCAGCCCCTGGCGGTCGGGGTTCTCGCCCACCTTCTCGAGGAGACCCCGGTAGTGGCGCGCCATAGACTCGACGAGCTGGCGCTCCTCGGCGTCGTCTCTCGGCGGCTCCATGGCAACTGAATCGGCCCCGTTCATCGCGACGCCATTGGTGGCGGCCGAGGAGGAGACGCGCTCAGCCTCGCGGGCCCCCTCGGACGAAGGGGGCCCGACTATCGACGTGCGACCCATGGTCTCGGCTCCGGCCGGGGAAAGGGGGGGCACCAGGTGGGGACCGGTCGCAACACACTGCTTCCCTGAAAGGATCGAAGCGCTGCGCACAGGAAGAAAGAAGGACACACTGTTGCACACTCCCCGAGGATAATGTTTTGTCCTTGCGTGTTTGAGCGTGTCTAGGGCTATACGCGCGGGGACTTTCGTTTACTCTAGTCGACTCCGCTCTAGACTTTATTCCTATAACCTGTATAACCTGTATTACCTCACATCCATTTATATTCAATTTTATTTATGACATAAAGTGTGACCACATTTAGGTGTGAAATATTATATATAGAGAGAGGTCTTTAGTTAAGTCAGAGACTGGACAGCCTAGACTTCTTGTTCACACTTAGGAAGTGGGAAAATACGAATTTTTACAGAAGGCAAATAATTGCTACGTACATTTGAGAAACGTGAGCATAAATACATAATTAACAATACGTAATTATGAAGAATAAAGAAAATGAGAATACTATACAAGAATATATATTTACATGTATATTATTTGAAAAGGAGTAGTAGTCACATAGGGCGACTAAATCTCTTTTATTTTAATAAACAAGAGAAAGATACGTATTTCTCTATTTTTTTTATTTACTAGCTGTACTTGCAGAGAATCGGTAACTGTAGGTGGCGCCGGATATTTCTATTTTCTAGGGAGCCTACATTCAAGCGCTGTCTTACTATTTTCCTGCACAATAATTATGCTGCGAACGGTGAACGCATAGAAGCAACAATTAGAAAAGGAATGCAGCGACATCATTTCTCAAGTTCACATATATACAAAACAAATGGGTCGTTCACGAAATGTAAATGTTTATTAATGCGTATCGCTTATCGATTTATGCATCGAAGGGAATCATTTTCCACGGTAGGTCTGAACTCTCCACTGAAGGAAGAAGGTGCTCGCCACTTAACACGGATTTAGATCCCGTCTCCTGCACATACTTGTATACAGTGTCGCGCTATGAAGCACCCCAGGTGGTCAAAATTAATCCGGAGCCCTCCACTACGGCGTGCCTCATAATCAGAACTGGTTTTGGCACGTAAAACCCCAGAAAGAAGAAGAAGAAGATGATCACTGGGTAAGCGACACTGGGTACCAGAAAAAAAAAATTTATTGAATTCACGCCCTGCGCTGTCCTCACCGCAATCGTAACACATACTAAACATCGCGCCTGATCACAACTGCTCATGGCAAAAAAAAAAAAAAAAGGGGGAAAAGAAAAGACTGTATAGTTTTATTTCCAGGGCTATATAGCATCCGGTTACATGAAATGTACAGCTGCCACTTTGCGGCAGGTTGTAATTTCGTAAGTACATTTTCCATAAAACCAACAGTTAACGCAGTTTTATTGTCTGTTGCCTTCATGTGGTTTTACACACACACACACACACACACACACAAATTGAGTCCGTTGGTCAACCGTATTCGTGTTGGTCAATACAGGTGCAATAACATACATGTGCTGTTGATTATAGCATTTTGTGTTGAGAGATTTTTTTTTTTCAATTTTTCTTTCTTTCTTTTTTTTAAAGATTTCGGAACCTCGAACTGCTGCGTTGCTGACGGTAACTCGTGGGTGTTCTGATTTCAATTGGGGACACTGGCCTCGGATAACGCTTAATAATACGCACAGAGAGGATACCGCAAATCGCGGTCCTGCCGACCTGCCACAGCTGTCGGTACCAAACACGTGCCGGAAACTAAGCTAAAGACAGAGCCTAGCTGTCGGCGACAGAAACCTGTGAACGATAGATGTGAACCTCCACTTAACGGTAAACGGTCATAAACGCGTCATTCTTGTAGGCGGCTGGCGTAAGTGCGTTATTTAACTAATTCAATTTCTCGAAGTAAAATGCGTCACCACATTCGTAAAGTGCGACTTACACACAACCTGCACACGTGATAGCATCTTATTGTAATTCGAATATACGATAAAACATAATCCCGTTATACGCGGAAACTCAAAAACACAAAGCCCTTCTCGCTGCCGTTTGTTTTTGGGGGAGCACAGACCGCGAAATCCCGACCAACGAGAGAATAACAGCTTCGATGTAGAAAAAGAGAGAGAGAGATACAAACTGACGTTACAGTTACGAAGTTTAAAAAACACGCAAGGATGTTTAAAAAAAAAAAAAGATACAAACGCACAGAAACACACATGCTTACCAAAAAACCACACACATACACCAAAACAGAGAAAATGGTTGGAAAAAGACATTGTTGAAAATATCATAAAAACAAACGCACGGAAAAACAGAAAAAGACTGGAATAAGTTGAAAAAACAGAAACCCACAGCCTCTATAACACTGCGTGCCACAATCTGCTATCACTGGAAGCTCCTCCATGGTTTTTTTTTTTTTTTTTTTTTTTTTTTTTTTTTTTTTTTTTTTTTTTCTAGCAAGCCAACGTGTATTATGGTGCTTGCGTCTCCATGTATACTCGGCGATTTAGCAGATGACGCACTTCTGGGTGGGCTGACATCAGCTGTAGTTTCCACTCCGATGCCAGATTGTCTTGATGCACGTGAATTGCCCGAACAAATTGGTGCGAAGTCACGGTACAATGTCGCGAACCCGCAGTTTTTTGTTTCGCTTCCATCGTGCTCTTAAAAGCACAATTTCAGTATTAGCGTGTCTGTTCTTTTGCGCATTCAATTGTGCTTCACTTTCTCAATGTTTTACATTTCTCTATTCCCACTAATATTTTCTCACATCGGCGCTGCTGCGAACGAATGAAATTTCTTGCTACTCTTTCTTCGAACTCCGTAACGGTCGCTGCCGCTGCTGTTGCAACGATGTTGAAAAAGAAATCATTATGGGGCTAATAACGTCCCGAAACTGCCTAGCGAGTTACGACGGACACCGTGTATCGGAGGGCTCTGGATTAATGTTGATCACGTAGGGTTCTCACGTAGGAATCATGTTGATCACGTAGGGATCACGTAGTTTTCTCACATCGGATTGCGGTCGCAGCGCTCGGTAGTCGAACCCGACACCTCGACAGAAGAACGCCATATTGACTCGAGCTATCGTGGCGGGTGTATACTGCAGCAATATCACCAGCCCTCTCCATCACGCATCTCGCAGTGCACGTCGTCAGCCTTGCTTGCGATATCGGTGGGTGGCCTCAGCTATACTTTAGAGGACCGCTGTAACGCCAACCTTGGCGTTTGAAGAAAAAGGCCGTACAAGCCGCACTGTATAGGCGACGAATGTGCGCAACTTTACGGATGCTGTCAGTCATGTGACCTTGTGACGCGCGAAACCGAAATGGTGACGACAGCAAAATTGCGGAAGGTATAGTCGAACGAGAAAGTGAGGCGTACGTTCGGTGTGCGTGTATATAGTGCTTGCGTGTCCGTTCGGTGTGTACGTATAGCGTTTACGAGGCGGAACAATTAAGCAGTTGTCCTGCAATCCTTGTGGGGAAGTCACGTGGGGATGACGGAACTTAGAGGCGTTTCTTGCGCCGGGAGTCATTAAAACCGGCTCTGCAGGCGACAGCGACGCCGATATAATTTGACGGAGCAGCGTTTACGAAACGCCTTTGGGCATCGAAGCGTAATTAGACGAGTAGCACCGAGGAACAGAGACGCAGAAAGGAAGGAGGCCGTTTATGATGTGAGCGTTCAGATGAATATCAAATGAGATGTCGCGGAAAATTATAAGGGTTGCACACTCCGCGTCGCATACATGAGCGAGGAAGTGCGTATGTAGGAGTGCGCTATCACCGTCTGTTGACCATAGAGAGCTTTAGGTTAGGGGATGCAGGCGGCAAAGTGCACTGAGAAGGGAGAGGGGGGGGGGGGAGGCAAGTCTTTTGCGTGCACTCTCCCTAATGAGAGCGCACGAGAAAGATATAGCGAGAGAGCTGTTTTTCGTCGGTCACTGCAGCGGCTTGCGCGAACGTACTAGACGAGATTATCATTGAACCACACGTATGATACTAATGATGATGATGATTTAATGACGTCCCCTTTGAAACGGGGCAGTGACAAATAGTCACCTAGCCTGCTTGATTTAATCAGGTATGCTATACATGTTTTCAATCTAGCATTTTTGTATACATCTCATTAACCCCCCCCCCCCTCAATATTGCACATATATGTATACATATGTATATACAAAAAGTATGCATATGCAGGGAGGCGCACCATTTTGAAGACCGCAAACTCTAAACGCTCCAGTATCCGAGACGGCGGGAGCAGGGGTTTTTGCTTTGTTCCAATGCACTTCGCACTCGCAAAGCTCATGGACCACACGAACAACTGGTATTCGAGATTAGAGAACTAATCCATACCTTGACTGCGAAAGGACACCACGTGACATTTCAGTGGCTTCCAAGTCACTGCGGCGTCATAGGAAACGAACACGCCGATATGGCGCTGCTCGGTCGGCTCTTCAAGGCGACGGAGAGGAACCAATACTGTTATCAAGGACAGATGCCGCTCGAAAACTTCGAATGCTCAACCGTGATATCACGTTTTCCCTGTGGAACGCAGGAAGTTTTCAAAGCAACCGGCTGCACAAGTTAGACTCCTCTCTACGCCCTTGCATCCCAGCTGGACTCTGCCGCCGAGAAGCTACCCTACTTTTTCGAATATGGCTAGGAGTGGCCTTTACTAAGTCTTTTGCATTCAGAATCGGATGGGCCAACGACGCCTCGTGTGATGACTGTGGTAGCGAGGAGACTCTTCAGCACCTTCTCTGTGACTGTCCTCGCTACAATTTACAGAGACGGTCGCTCGTACACGCGATAGCGCGTTTCGACCAGAGACCTCTAACAGAGGAACTTATTTTAGAATGCCGACATCACAAGCCATCGCAGCGGAGGGCGACGAAAGCACTGTTGCAGTTTTTTTAAGGGCAACAGACTTGGACAAGCAGCTGTAGCCTGAGCAGATGTTTATAGTGCTGCAAATGCTACTCTTCTGTGCCACCTGTGACCTATTGTGTTTGTGTATCTGTGCTCCTTTCTTTCTCTATCTCTACTTTCCTGTCACTTTACCTCCTCCTCCCCTCTCTCCCCAGCGTAGGGTAGCAAACCGGATCTTCCCATCTGGTTAACCTCCCTGCATGCCTTTCCCCTTTCTTTTGTATCTCTCTCTTCTTTTCTTCCTCCACCCCCTCAAGAAAAAAAGAAAGCAAGAAAGTTACATTAACTACTTTTTTCTCTTCCTCCCCCGCCCCCCTTTTTTTTCTTTCTTTTTATATTACCTTCGGTGTCCCTTCGGTCTTGGAGTCGAAGCCACGACCTCAGCTCTAACGGCAGATAAACAGAGCGACACGTAGCCACTGCATAGAGTAAAAACAATAACAGAATAGTGAGTGAGTGAGCTAACGAATAAGCGAGTGAATATGTGATTTAATTAATGAAATGCATGAGTGAGTGAGTTAACGAATGATCGAGTGAATAAGTGATTTAATTAATGAAATGCATGGGTGAGTGAGTGAGTGAGTGAGTGAGTGAGTGAGTGAGGTGAGTGAGTGAGTGAGTGAGTGAGTGAGTGAGTGAGTGAGTGAGTGACGCAGCAGCCGGCGAATTCATTGGCACTGTAAATATGACGAATCTAACGAAGATATCATAACTGTATTGCGCATTCATTGTTTCCCAGTGAGAGATAGGATAGACAGAGAGGTCGACCTGGGAGCTCTAGTCTGCTGCTCTGTACTGGGGAAAAGGGAGTGAAAGTACTGGGATGGATGATGAGAGAAGTGGTGAGTGCTTTTGTACACTAGACGGTGGCCCTAATCGAATCGTTCGTCCATAGTTTCCTGTGAATGTTTCCTAAGTATATACATAGGAAACGACGCTCTTGCTATATTTGCGCGATAAGGGCCAGACATGCGATGAAAAAAAAAAAAAGGAAACAAAGCACAGTGGACGCCGTCGGTACGTCTTAGGGAAATATGAGCAAGCGGCGCGAGTAAGAAGTTTTATGCGAGCGAGCGCGCGTGGTGCAACTTCCTGGCGGATCTGTGAAAGCGATATAGCTAAGCATGACGCCAGCGTTTTTTTTTTTTTTTTTTTTTTGTCAGTGTACTGCTGACCACTTTATCGGGGGTCCTCCTCGCTGACCCAATGTCAGTGCCACGAACTCTCGGCAAGTCTGCGCCCATAGCTAGCTCTCGCAATCGCGTAATCTGAAAACTTTCGCCGCGGCGTCGGCTGCTTCGCTTACGCAAATCACCGCGCGAGCTCGCCCACTTTTTTGTATCATTCCTTCGTTAGCGCACGAACGTTAGGAGACCGTGCAAGCTGAAGTGTAACCTCGCAAGCGTGGCACAACTCACGAATGTTAACAAGATAATCTAATCAAGGGTTCGGCGAAAGTTCGTCTGGTCAGGCATGGGATGAAGAGAATCACAGTCACTGACCGAGCCTGATGAATTATCCCACGTTTAGGAACCGCGTACGAGTTCCTTGTTCTCTGAGTTGGGCAGGAATATTAACAAGGCGGCGATAGAGGTTAGTTGGTCGTGCAATCGTTGACGTTTTGGCGCGCTGTTCTGAAACGCAAAATCAGCGTCTTTAACAGGCACCCAGCCCAAAGCACGGTACATAAGCCCGTTATGCGAAATTATTTCTTTTAATAGAAACTATCATATCTACAGGCCCATGCCGCTTTTGTGGGTATAGGCGACGTGGCTATAGGCGGACATTAGCAGCAAGAAATATTTAAACGATAATTTCGCTCATTACCCACAAATGTGCTAATGACCTAATTGCTAACTTTGGTGCACATGTTGCAAATGCAATATTAGAGGCGAGGAGTAGAAGTCGTGTCTGCTTAGCGGAAATCTGAAGACTATATCGCACCACTTTCGAGATATCCGCGCATCCTCGAAATGTGCAAAAAAGTGTTCCAGTTAGATCGCTCCGAGCTGTTAGAGGCACGCTTTTGGTTAACTGTTCCGTGGAGAAATAAAGTAAATAATAATAAAAACACCTGGCATATATATTTTCATTCCGCGACCGCGTTCTTAATCATTTGGAAGTGGCTGTGCGCGGACGTTTGCAAAGCGCATGCATTATGCACCTCATGAATTAAGATCGCCCAACTTGCTGCGCCTAAAATCTTCGATTATTTCTTTGTTTTTGTGCATATTTCTTTTCCCTTTCGATTACCGAAATCCCACCGGTTACTCATGTATATATACATGTATACGCACACGAGACGCATCGCGCCGGCGTATAGAGAAACCGCGCCTTCGCGCGTCGCAAGATCGAGGCTGTAGGACAGCATGACGAAATGTGACCGCGGAGTGAAATAAGCTCCCGTCAAATTAGTACAGTCAGTGACGCGAAGTCCGCAAGGTCGTCGACTTTCGCCTGACGGCCTTGCCCACAACAGTGCGACACGCTCTGCCACGTATACTTGCTAATCATACCCGGTGCAGTCAATGTGCCGGGAACTAACATGCATAAGCATAAGCACTACTTCCTATCTAACCAAGCACTGTCTTGAGAAATAAATAAATAAATAAATAAATAAATAAATAAATAAATAAATAAATAAATAAATAAATAAATAAATAAATAAATAAATAAATAAATCACGTGTGGCTCATATACCAGGGCCGCACATTTCAGCTTCGCTGGTTTACCATCTGTACGGGGTGCATGGGCGGTGTTTTATTTATTGTACATGTGCTATATCCCTTTGCGCGCTTCCTTTATTTCAGTTACAGTTGCTTTCCTGCTGATTATTATGTGGTTGTTTCCTTTTTTACAAATAACCAGCGTTTACTAATTAGTAATTGTGAATAGTAATTGTTTGTATTCATTAATAGTAACATTTTGTGGAGTATTAGCTAGTTATAGCTTGTGCTGGATCAGTCACTGTAGCCATTCAGGCTATCGTGCGAATACCTCTGTAGGGACGTTTCCTAATTATGTAATAAACTTTCACTTGATTGATTGATTGATTGATTGATTGATTGATTCAATCGTGATACTAGAAACGCGCGCCCTTGACGGGTACGTTTCGTTAACAGTGACGACGCAGTGGTCTGCACCACTTAGACGAACTAGTGTCAATTTTCTCAGAATCTCTGGTTTAGTCATGTTCGGGGAGAACACGGCTAAATCACTTCCACTGTGCCACACGCATGTGACTTCGTATGCCAGAATGAATACTTCACGCAATGCCTTCCGAATTACTCTTAAAAAAAGCAGAGAAGAGAATATTATGTGCAGGGAATCTCAAGAAGCTGCACGTACACCTTTTAAACGGCGTCGACGCGTCGGTTCACTTGCAGCGCAAATACGTACGATCGCAGTTATCATGCAGGTTGAATCGCATTGCGTATAGATATGTCTCTTACCTGATTATGAAGTACGAATAGCCCGTGAGGTTATAAACTGGAAGCCATGTGCAAAGCTGGAACGCGTTTCCCAGGTGTTTTCTGCGAGGGGATGTGGCACCGCATCATTTTCAGATCGCGCGATGACGCGCACTTCGTTGAGCTGCCTTATACATAGCTAGCATGTGGATAGCTGGCAGGGGACGGAAACGGTAAAGCTGTAACGGTAAAACGGTGGCGGCATTGCCCTCCAGAGCTTTCGAATAAAAGATTGGTTTTCGCGCGATGTGAGATATATGGACGCGCCGACACCACTACGAAAGCACGCTGCGTGGCGTGCGTGCCTTAATTGACTCATTGGGCGGCTAAAGTGCACGAGTATCTCTACCCGAAATGCGCGGACACAGAATGGAGGAAGAGGTCAACAAAGTTGGCAACCAAGTACAGGGCAATTGAAAGTGTAGATAGACAACCAGGAGTAATCAGAGAGAAGGTGAGAGAAACAGAGACAGTAAATTGGATGCAAAGAATGGAAACAAAAAGGACCATGGAGATTTACGAGAATGAGAAGAAAGAAATTAGAAGGGCAAATCTGTACGATGACACAAAGCACAGTGCCTTGCTATTTGAGGCTCGAGCCGGTTGCCTAAGGACAAATACATACCGGAGAAAATATTCGCAATTAGATGAGACATGTGTATGCTGTAGCGAAAATCCGAAGACCACTAAGCACATCATAATGGAATGCGGAGTGAGTCACTCAATGAGACCAGTACGTAACGTACAACTTCCAGAAGCGCTTGGATTTGAAGTAGACGGAAGTATCAACCCGTCAGCAGTCGAGATAAGCAGGAGACGTTTAGAGTATTGGTGGAAAAAATAACTGGGAAGAGATTGATACGACCAGACGCGTTATAGCCATGGGTAGCGGTACAAGGTATAGATAGAGAAGATTAAAGAGATGTATACAAGAATATTAGAAGGAAATGTATCGATAGCATACCCGATTAAATCAAGCAGGCTAGGTGACGATTTGTCCCCGCCCCGTTTCAAAGGGGATGCCAATAAATCATCATCGTCATCATCACTTTAACATATTAATCAGATAAAAATAAGGAGGGGAACCGAGGGCCCAACTCGAGTTCTAGTAAACGTCTTATGAAACCGTAGGAATGCATGAAGGAATTCAACTGTTTTGAAGGGCTGAAGTAATTGTGTTTGAGAGCATTATTTGCGATAAACCTCATATTAATGAAGGAATATGGAAGTCAAAGAAAGGACAGCTTTTCGTCGGTCGAACTCACAACCTCAGTATGACGCGTATGGATCGTGAGATGCATCAGTCAACTTTATGGGGATGGGGGGCGACGTGAAACATCCATTAAACCTGAGGCATGGCGTATGCAAAACGCACGTATTCTTATGAGCAGCGAATAAACCATCGGCGTCAGGCAAGCATGAAGGCTCACTATTATACTGGATACGGGTTCGGCTGCCCCGTACTGGCGCCAGGTTGTCTTTTCTTTCGCATTGATTTATTTTCCTTCGTTAAAATTATGAATTTTATTACATATACCGCAGTTTTATTCGGTTACGGACTTGTGGAACCTACAGATGGAATGCACATACAAACAAGAAAGATCCCCGAGTGGGACTGTGTAATCTACACACTTAAAAATAAGGAATTATTACGCCTGTGCTTTGCAATTGGTTTTACAACTGGACAACTTGTGACGCGCAGCCCTTCACGTAGCGGCATCCCTAGCACAATCCACGGCGTTATTGTGGGAGTTTTACTGCAAATCCCGCTGTTACACGTCGCTGTACATAAATGTGACAATATGCACGGTGTTCTTTTATGACGACAGTAACTCATATAGGCCGCGCGATCAGTGACCGTTAATTACAACCGTTTATCTCGGCTCCACAGCTGTCATCTACGAGGAAAGAAAAAATAAGAAAGGAAACACGACGCAACGGCTAAACTTTTTGTTTCGTCGTTGTCGCTGGCGCCTTCAATTCTTCAGTTCTCGCGCGGTATTTGCGTTGCGCATAAATTGCAGCGCTGAGCGCTCACCTGTTACCGTAATTGTCGCGTCGGTTGAAAGCCGAGGAGGTGCGGCCAGCTGATTGCGTCCGTTCGGATGAGGCGAGTCGTTTTCGTGGTGGAGGGTCGCGCGGCCGAGGAAACCCTGCGCCGGTCCGTTTGCGTAGCCCGTGTGACGACTGGCGGCGATAGCTGAGGAGACTCAGCTATAATGTGGTGTGGAGCGCCGTTGTGCCGGTGGCGCCTAAATGGCTCTCCTCCGGCGGGGCGACCCCGTCGGCGACACCACGTGGTTCGACGACGAGGGTGAGCGCGTACGCCGGGCAGCTGTGCGCACTCTCCGCAAGCACGCGCGTTCCCGTGACAAAAACTCCCCGCCGAGAGAGAGAGAAAGCGCGCGCGATGGTTCGGCTTCCGGCGTCCGTGCGTTCAATTAAGCGGCATACTGAAAAATCTGGATGCACTTTCTCTAAGCAAGTTCTTGCAAAGTTTACCCGCGTTCTGCTTCCGAGAACTACGAGGTCGCGGCAGCCGCATTCCAAATGCGGCTTCGAGAGACACCGCAGTGTAGATATATCTGTACTGCGGTGTCTCTCGAAGTCCGCGTGTTGATTTGATACCTAGAACGCCATCCATCAATCCTTCCATTAGCCATCCCTCAGTCAGTCATTCGGTCAGTAAATAAATAAATAAATAAATAAATAATAAATAAATAATAAATAAATAAATAGTTGGAAGGCGCACTATGTCCACCTGCTTTGAAGAGGAAGGGATTGGAAGAAAGCAAGACGGTGAAAAAACAGTCAGCGCTCGACGTAGACCAAATTAAACGTCGATGCTGACTTCCTCAGACAGCTGAAACATAACCGCACGCATATTTAACGCGTACCACATGTGCGGCTGGGATTACAGTGACGTCGTCGTGCAGCATATAAAACATGGCGTCCCAAATGTGCCGCGAGTGATGAAGAATGCGTCGCATATGCTTCGCTTGTCGCTGGCGGTTTACTGTACGGCATCGCTTGAATTCGCGTTAGGTAGAACTTGTTTAGCTGTTTGTAGCATCAGCACAGTTAGAATGAAGCTGTGCAGGAGCGAGGAAACAGACAGTTCTCGTCTATTTTTACACACACACACGCGCGCGCGCGCGCGCGCGTACGGCCGTCAAATAAAATGTGTATTTGCAGATACGCATGTTAATAAAAGGACATGCTCTCTCGACGTTGCTAACGAAAAGTTGTCGAAATTCGAACGTCCTTCTGAAATAGATGTTTTTATTGCGATAGCAATTATATGGACACTCCAGGCGAATTTCTGCCGTCACCGTCGCCGTGAGGTTCCGTATAAAGTCCACGGGCGATAAAATCGTCGCCGCGCGCCGTATGGTGTACGTGCAAGGGAAAACGTGCGAGGGTGAGCCGGTGATCGCGGCTCAATCTCGCACACACAAGGGCGGGAAGGAAGCGCTACGTCTTCCAGTCGCGCGCAATGCTCCGGGGGGAGGGTAGGGAGGGGGGGGGGGCGTTCTACTATGCACCGCCCGAGCGACCGCGCGCGCCCGCCCGGGTAGGTGTATCTTGAAAGCCATTTGCGGTGGGGGCACAGTCCTCCCTGCGCTGTGTTTTCGCGGCTTGGTTCGCGTTGATGCGAGCGGCAGCCGAAGGTCAATTCGCTTGCTGATGCTGCCGCCGCGCTTCCTCACTCCAGCGTTTTGACAACGCGTTTCCGCGGTCGTCGAGCGAGGTGTATTCATGTTTGCTTGTGCGCGCGCGTGACACCATGCATGCTTGTTAAATTAGTTCGTATGCCTATGCTTACAACTTTATACAGCCGATAAAACTACTATCCTTACATCGTATAGCTGTCTACTAGTTTGCTATCGCAAGTCGATGCTTCGCTTTTCGGGCGAAACTGCGACTTTTTTTTTTTAATGCTCTCCATTGAGTTATGCTGGTGGACTGCGGTGAAGTTCGACAGATAGCCAAAGGGGCAATATGTCCAAAATTCCAGGACATGTAAGGGCGTCACGGGTGACCTTGCGCAATCTCATTTATCAAAGTGACGTTTTTAAACCTCATACCTCTTTTTCGGTATCGTGCACACTGTGATGCGATCGCGTGTACGATCAGCTCGCCACACCTCGAGTTTTCTGTTAGATGCCTCCAAAGTGTGCGAAGTCTGCCTATGTATGGCTACAAAAAAAAAATCCGTGACCGATGGTGGGATCGAAACTCTGTCTTCCAGAACAGCAGCTCAATGCTCTAACCATTAATTGGCCGGGTCACGATCGCACTTTTTGCTTCTTTAATGCCGATTCTGCAACATCAACAAAAGAAAAGCAAATGTTGCACGTTTGTAAAACGTGAAGGCGAAAGAAAGCCTGGCAGCTGTGGAAGAAGACGACGACGAACGCGCGAGCAGTGGCACGAGCGCGTCTCTGTGACCACGTGACGTGTGCAATCGGGCACGCACTAGGTACACCTTTAGTAACCCACAACCGTGGAGCAGCCGTGGCTTCGGAGAGGCGTGCACGTCTCGCACCGCGGAAGCCCGGGTTAGATTTCCACCCATACCGAAATTGCCAAATTTTCTCTTCAAAGCCGCTAATTTACTATGTTTACAGGAACCTCCCTGAGAAATGTGACGTCAATCCGATCATTTTTAGACGTGTTTTTACTCTTTGCGGCGTCGGCCATTTTTCGTCACGGCGCAGTTTCTCCCAAGTCTCTGCAAGGTCACCGCCAACATAGATACCTGAGGCTTTCGCCTTAATAACAGACGCAACCACCATCATGGTTGATCATGCATTAAAGGTGTTCCGCACGCCCACTTCTCTCGTGTCAAAAGTTCGCACTTTGAAGCATCTGGCGTGTGCGCCATGTGCCAGTTTCTCGCACTGTTACCTCGTGGCAGCGACTGTAGACTGCACTTACTTCTGGAGCCCACATGATATAACAATAATGACGATTTCTGTTGGCATCCCTATTCGAACCGAGGCGGAAACGGGGCACGCCGAGCAAAATGAACCCAAGCGATGAGCACATTGTGGCTGAATAGGGACACATTAGAAGGAAGTGCGCACGGCACCAAATGCTTCAGAGTTCATTCACTGCGGTGTATCAGAGCAGTGTTGTGAGAAAGAATAAAGTTTGGCCAATTTTTAGATGAGATGAAATCTCTGCGCTGCGTCCTGTAGTTTTGCGGCACTGCATGGGTACATGTGTTACTATATGTACAGGTTGTAGCCATTTATACCGAATGTGGCCGAAGTGGGAAAGCCACATGTACATGTGTATATTTCAGCGCACACTCGATGGCGCTGAAATTGCGCACAAATAAACAGTATCACGGTGCATGCAGTTTAGCACGCACTAGGCTTAGGGGCTTTGCTCACATTTTTGGACAGAATAGATAAGTGCGCACAGTCTACGGTGGCGCCAAAGAAGTAATGTACGTTATGGATCGCTCTGAGTGCAGACCATTCTGCTTTACTTGTATCGTAAGTTTAGCGCCGTGTTAAAAAAAAAAGAGAGAAAAGTGACAGAGGAAAAAAAAAACGAAAAAAAAAAAACGACGCAAAACGTATACTTCAGAAGCTAGCTGCAATGTTCAGTTCTTCCTTTACTGCACGAGTAGTGTAAACGAGCATCCATTATCTTTATGTTTATAAAATGACGTCAAATTGCACTTCTTCGCCGCAATGACATCAACGTGGCTTAAGGAGGCCAGTGACGCAGGCCGAGATTACTTTACTTTATGAGAATCATACGCTATGTTTGCCTTTGCTAATTGCCAATATATTCTATGTAATATAAATATTGTGCTAATTTTTATTGTTATATTGTAAGATAACTATGTACATGCCCTTTCTGTTATGATCCCTGATGGGATCGACAGTATAAATAAATAAATAAATAAATAAATAAATAAATAATAAATAAATAATAAATAAATAAATAAATAAATAAATATACTTGCTGGCTCTCCCGTAATCGAGAGTAGATGTAAGCATTAAATGGATACCGGCAAAGCAGATTGGTGCCGCGACGCAGGCCTGAAAGCTTACTGAGCCGAAATGAACCTGTTTCGAACTGAACCTCGTCGCAGATCTCGTCTGGGCCAAACAACCATCCGCGGCGATCCGGGCTCTGCTGGCCTGCATGGTCACGCAGCGTGGCGCCGTCTCTCGAAGGAGGCAGCGCTTAACCCGCGCCGCGGAACTCACGGACCGCTGGTGTTGAAAACAGCACAGGCAACTCTGTTTCAGCGCCAAAAGGTGACAATCAAGTGTATGGTGCACTGTATCCGCCTTTTGAACGTGGCTATTGGAAATGACAAATTAAAGTTCACCGTATACACAACAAGCTACAGCTTGAGTGACATTGTGAACAAACATTAGGAACAAATGGGAAGCAATCATTTTTTGTAACTTATTTGGGCAGTAGCTGGCGTATGCAATGTGGTCCTATGCAAGGGTTTGGGGGCCAGAGACCGCATTTTCTGAAATTTTGACTGGTTACCCGGATAGTCTCGTTTCCCTCTCGCAGCGATGCCCGGATGTTCTCGCAGGTTCTTGTTTCGTTCTCGTGCCCATTCTCGTCTTGAGTGCCCGGATAACGGCTCTTCAAGAGACTCAATGTCTCTTGAAGGTCGCTGACAGCTGGAGCTAAAAGCATTTCATGCTTAATATGTAACATCGCAGCACGTGTCGGCACTGTCGGGGCGCCGGAACCCTCGCAGGATGCCGTTTCGTTGCGTTGTACGATTCTGGCCAATTGCTTGCAGTCAATGAGCATGCTTTTCAGACCAGGAACTAAGCCTTCGCAATGCTCTGACACTGACAAAATACGGGTACCGGGGTACTATACATCGCGAAGGAGGTATGTAGCGTGAAAAGCGATACCCGAAGACACTGACAGATGAGTCCGCATCTCCTTCTGGTTATTCGTCAGGACTGTGTGGGAACGTACAGCTTTCTCGAACTGACAAAAAAAGCTTTGTCAAAAGGCCAAGCACAGCATTGGAAGTGCAGCAATATCAAATTCAACACAACAAAGGTCACGGCACAAGTTGCAGAACTTCGACAAAGGCGGCCCCTGTCTGTGAGCAGTAAAAAGAAAGCGCGTAATTGTATACCACACTATAGCAGCCTCCTTCACGGTTGGTGAATATTGGCGGAAAGCACCATCCTTTCAAATCCAGATTTCAAGTATTCGCGATCGTGCAAGAGTGCCTGCCGGCCGTTCGGGTTGCAAAGTCTCATCTGTCAATCCCGCCAGAAGAAAAAAAAAAAAAGGACATGGTTAAAAAGTATGTTGAATTTACTACTCGAATTTACGGCAAGAATTTACCATACCCGGGCGGACAAGATGTCAATTAAACCATCAATTTCATCTGTCAGTCCCAAATCATTCAGCGAGTTCCTAAAACCGCGAACGCTCTCGCGAACAAATGCATTTCCCGCAGGCGGGAAATGACACTGATCCCATTATCAAAACGAAGTTTGGGGAGGGCTGCACAATTGCATCGACCTGTAAGGCCAATGTCATTAGCGAGGGCTGCATTAATGTGGTCAATCTTGTAGACTTTTCATCATAGTCGTTTTCTCCGTCTCCTTTCGTTCGCCTTCCCCCTATTCTAGAGTGTACTAGACAATGGTCGAGAGGGCCGAACGGCGCTCTCCCGCTGAGCCGCCGCGTGTGGAAAAATTGTGCGAAGGCGCTGCAATCGAACTGGATTGGGGCAGAGACGCGCTCCGCGGCATATTCAACGTACTTTCGCTGCGGGCGCCGAGGCCGATTGCGCATAGTACGCTCGCAAAATAGTGCTTCATTTCAACTGCAAATTTATGTTCACACCATTTTGCCAAACATGTATATTTGAGGCATGGATTATACAATGCGACATCTTCAATTTCGCTGTCGTTATCAAGCGCGTCGTCTGCTAGCGAGCGCGCGTTGGCTACGCGGTCGCTGGCGGACGCCCAGTTTTTCTCGCAGAACGTCTGTGCAGTACATTTTTTAAATGTTTTAGTTGCTTTGGTGCGCCCATGGCTCTTGACGGCCGGTACGAAATGTGTAGTTTTAGCCAGGTGATCTGCTGTTGTTACCACTGTCTTCTAAAAGTAACCGGTATCTCTGCAACGTGAAGCCACGTAAGAAAATTTTGTTATTGGTATCCTGTCATTTTACGCGCGCTTCTTGTTGTTGGATATTGATCAGGGACAATGATCGAAGAAAACATTATTAGAGTGAAAAAAACCAGGTTTATGAACTGCGTGGCGCGAAGAATGACCAATGTATTTCTAGGTAATTAAATCAAAGGGTACATAGACATATTCACGATATATATGTAAGGGGAAAATAACAAATATTCTAAATGCACTAATTGAAAAAGTGAGAACTCCCAACAGGGGGAATAAGCGGACGTGTTTGCATGTAACAAACACACTTATTAGTGAATACTGCACATAAAACTCTCATTCGCAGACACACACACACACACACACACACACACACACACACACACACACACACACACACACACACACACACACACACACACACACACATATATATATATATATATATATATATATATATATATATATATATATATATATATATATATATATATACTGTACGACGCTGAATATTCGTTTCCGTTCGAATGTAACGCATAACAGCACTATTGAAGTCTCAAAGGTGAGTGACCGATACAAGTGAAGACTGTTATTCCGAGTGATTGTGCTGCCGGAGAGTCGTGGCTAGAGATGCGAAGTGCAGAAAAAAACGGGAAAATTCCGGGAAAAGCTTTTTTTTTTCGTTTTTTTTTCGGCGCAGTTGGAAAAATATGTGCCAAAATTTCCGCGGGGAAAAACGTACAGAAATAACACTTAGGCAACACCCAGCGTTGAACGTGAAAGCGAAACGCAGAACGCGAAATCGAAATGTCGCACATGATACCGGAATACCAAACGACGGCTCCGCATATGAAGCCGTGTGGAAGCAGATTCTGCAATGGCACGGCCAATTTCCGACGTGTGGTTGCACTTCACGGTCGGGGAGATTTTCACGGTTGGGGAGACATCTTGATCCATGTTTCCATAGTCGAAGCCACGACGAAATAGCCACAGAAGAGACATTTCAGTGTTCTTTGTTCTAACTGCCGTAACAATTCTAAGAAGCCGCACCCGTTCACAGAGAACTGAACGCGTTCGCGGTGATGATTCTGGCTTGTCTTCGATTTGTTAAACCCTGAATTCGTTTGTGAAAAGGCAGAAAGCATTTCACTTCTGTTATTTACATAATGAGAGTTATGGCTTTTGACATTTGGCAATAAACTATTGACCGTATGCTCAAGAAAATTGGTTCTTTTCCATTTTTTTTCCAAAATTTCGGAAAAAACGTGAAAAAAAAACAGGTTTTTTCCTATTGGTCAAAATTTCCGGAAATTTTGCATCTGTATAGTCGTGGCTGTTGCGCAGAGGTTAATAAGTCCTGCCTAACAAGTTCCTAGCTGCCATTCAATATAAAGGCCCCGTTTTGGCGCAGCCTGTATATCTGCTAGCTTGATTCAGACAAGGAAAACTTTTTTTTGACAGTCTCACCATGCATGTTTGCAACCCGGCCATTAAAACTGGGTGCCCCATGTGGTACGTACCACACTTATCTTCAACAAACGCAACAGATCTGTACATATCTCTACGTGTATGTGAGACATGCCGTTCCTTTGTTTCATTATAGTCCTTATGGTAGTGCACCGGATAACGGAAAGCAGCCGTTTATAATATACAAGCTGCTGAGTTGAGCGGTCATACATTTGGGAACGGCATTACATTTATGTATGAAATATAGGATAAGAGTAACATGTTTTTCTCGGAAATGAGACTCGAGAATAACTTGCTTTGTTTACACCCCTAGAAAAAAGCCAAAGGACGCAGCTACCTGCTTTTTTTATATAAACAAATTCTTGGGTTTTACGTACGTAGCAACGCCATGCTATGATTATGAGGCACCCGGTTTAGTTTTAGCAACCTGGGGTTCTTTAAATAGAAGTACACGAGTCTTTTTCCATTACGTTCCCATCGAATTCCGCGACCTGTAGTGAAGCCGTGAGCTTTAGCAGCGCAACGCCGTATCCACTATATATCCACTAATTAGGACAGCGCAGGCTTTCTTTCTTTCTTTTTTTTTTACAGCGTAAGCTATTATGGGCTCATTCCAATAGCTGTTTCTGGTCGCGATGATGCCGCCGTAACCGCTATCGCCGGAAACGCGGAAAAAGTACTCGATTCCCGCCGGGATCAAACCCGCGCTCGCTGCGTGGGATCCGGATTCTCTACCACTGAGCCATCGGGCCGCGGAAAATACCCATATATAAGGCAAGCATGCAGGGGCAGACGACTCGAGCCTCCGCCAGTATGGTGGCGTCATCTAGGTAAGATGCCTGCAAACGCAGCGTCCGCAGGCGCAGACGACGATATGCGATTCAGACGAGGCGCGCAATCAACGCGCTCCGACAGTATGGTGGCGCCATCTAGTTAAGGTGCCTGCAAAGGCGGCGCGCCCGACATCTAAGTTGCAGTTCTAAGGCTTGATCGGGCTCGGCAAACTGCTGTGCAGAGAGCATTACAAGCCGCAGCTCGCCGTCGACGTGGGGCGGACAGTTCAGATCGTTTTCGTCAAAACGAGGCGAACAGACTGCCGCGAATACCCTGTTGTGTGTGGTGCCGAAATTGGAGCTACTCTTGAGCCGCTCCACCAGCTGCGTGTGCCGCACAGGCCTGTGACCTTTTCTTTTTTGAAGTATCGACTGAAAAAAAAAATTGCACGTACGGCATACGGCCAAAGATGAGCATGTAGAATGACTAACTAAAACCGTTTTCGGCGCTCGAGGTTCGACTGCAATAAATGACCCCGTACCAATTACTCCGCATTCTGTTACGCGAGGAAGGCGGAAACTTGAACGGAATGTTGCGCTGCAGTTTACTCTTTTCTTTATCTATAAGAATGCTTCCCGTAAATCTGAGTACAAGGCGCCGGGATGGGGCAGATATGCTTTACTTGTTTGAAGCAACAAGCAGGAAGGTTACGTACGTTTCTTCGTCTGCGTTTCGAAAGACCTACTAATGGAAAACTATATGCACAACAATACACAGGAGAGATATACAGGGTGTTTCAGCGAACACTTTCATAATTTATTTAAGGTTGCCTGTGGCAGATAGCACAATTCTAGTTCATGAGCTGGTCTACTCGAAGAGCCGGACATTACTTGCACAAAAAATTGAAATGCATAATCGAAATAATTAACAAAAATTCACTAATGAAGTTTTTAAATCATTACCTGATGGCCTATATTGCAATTTACAAATTGTAGCCGTGGGGTTCGCAAGGCGGATCGGATCCACTTGGAATTAATTCTCAGGATGACACCAGTTTCAAGATATTGATTCCCGAACTTTGCGGAAAAATGCATTGGCGTTCCAGTTAATTGTGCGCTCCAATACATAAAGCGACGTTTTGTTAAGAAACTAACTGGAACGCCAATGCATATCTCCGCAAAGTTTGGGAATTAATATCTCGAAACTGGTACGTGTCATCCCGAGAATTCGTTCCATGTGGATCCGCCTTGAGAAATCAATGGCTACAATTTGTAAATTGCAATAAAGGCCATCAGGTAATTATTTAAAAACTTCATTAGTAAATTTTTGTTAATTATTTCGATTCCAGGGCTCTGCTTGCGGCTGCCGCTCTGCGGGCCCGGTCGATCAGACTCAGCTGATCGTCCAGGTTCTCGCTGGCCAGCAGCTCTTCCCATCGCTCCGGTGTAGGGTGTTTTATAGGGGGTACAGCAGTGGTAGCCTGACATGCCCACGTGATATGAAATAAGGTTGCTTTAGCTGAGCACCATGGGCAGCGAGGAGGGTATGTCGTGGGATGTGTTTTACTGAGGATGTGCAAATTGGGGGCTGTCTAGCTATCTGTCTCTAACCGTTTTCCCGCCAACCTGAGTCACTGGGTAGTCCGTGTTCGAAAGCGTAGCGCGTCGGACTGCTGTGCTGAGGGAACGGGGTTAGAAACCCACCGTTGGACTAACTTGAGGTACGTGCCAGTAGGTGCGTGCCGCTCTACAGTGACAAAAAAGGGGTCCTTTAAATTTCTCCAATGCTCGGCGGAACCGAACCTGCGGCGAGCGCAAACTCTGCGGTGCCCCCGTTAGATGGCGGAGCGTGTGCAGGGAGAAGCGCGTGAGAGCAGCGCTGCTGCATTCAACCAGCCAGTTTCGCGATAGCTAACTTCGACCAGCCGAATGTACCATTAGAAAACCTTTGGGGGCCTCGAACAATTTTCAAGCCACAGTATCTCGTTCGCGGGTTGCGTAAATTGACTGATAGAGAGATAAATGTAACAAGAATGGCAGCGATACGGGTACGCGGTTATTCAGCCGAGAAATTTCAAAATACAAAAAGAAAGTCGCAGTTTCGCCCGAAAGGCGAAGCATCAATTGCGATAGCAAATTAGTAGAGAGCTATACGGAGTAGGGATAGTTTGTTTTATCGGCTGCATAAACTTGGACACATTCGCTTACTAACTGAATTAACAGGCATGGTGTCAGCGCGCACAAGCAAACATGAATGGATCACACTCGATGACCGCAGGCGACCACTGTCAAAACGCTGGCGTGAGTAAGCCCGGCGGCAGCGAGTGCCGCGTTGCTGGACAGAACCAAGGCTATGTTGTTTGCTGTCGCTTGGAGATACTAAGATAATTTTTTTTGCATTCCGCCTCCTAATTACTTAATTAGTCTTAATTATTTAATCAACGTTTCAAATATTATAATTAGATGAAAGTTATCAACGCGAAACTGTAGAGCAACATGGGAAACTCCCTAATACAGCTTTCTGTTGCTCAATACGTGCTACATAAAAGTGCTTTTCCGAGCGTGAAAGGAGCCCGCGAATACACGCTAAATTGCCGCGCGACTGACCGCTCGAAGTATTTGTACATGACGCCAAATTACGCCCTCTGAGTTAATATGTTGCAGTAGCGCACCCAGGATTTCTGCCAGGGGGGGGTTGACAGTTTGCCAATACCATCTAAACAGTACTAATTTCGATTTCTTCACGGAAAATTGTCAAAAAATGCGCTTTTTGCGAATGTGTAGGCGATTGCGCGTCTTGCATCTTATTTACACTACTCAAATGCGTAAGGAAAGAAAAGGGGTTAAACAAAAGGGGGGTTTAAGTCGGCCTCAGGGGGGGGTTACAACCCCCGAATCCCCCCCCGTCGGTGCGCCACTGATATGTTGATGTCGTTCAATGGTGATCTTGTAGGCGAATATCCTAAACACGGAGAAACAATTTGCTTTTCGTAGCTTGAACAAGCCAGTCAAGCCGGTACACATAATTAAGATTAGGCATTTGCAGATGTTTTCTGCAACATAACAATGGATAGCTTCTGAGTCAAGCGCTACTGCTATATATATATATATATATATTGTCACGTAGTAGTGACGATGAAGCAAACAGTCGTAAAACTGTGAATGACGAAACTGATTCTTTATTGGGCGAACCTGTGCCCACAAAAGCAAGTTACACTTGAAGCACAACGATAGCGGCGAACACAGTCGGCGATCGTCGAAATCTGATCAGCGGCGAAACGCGTCGGCTTTTATACCTGAGTCATCGAAGGTTCCAGAATAATCCCTGGTACGCGCGTGTCTTCCAGAAAGTTCTAGACAATTCGCGTTGCTCATACAATCAGATTACATGGGCGTCGGTGACCACAGACGACGGATAGAAGCATTGATAACGTCCGAGAAGCTTCCAATGCAGGCGCGTCCTGCGCGGAGCGATAACGTTTAACATTTGTCAGCCAATGTTGAAAGCGGCCACCGGTGAAAGATAAACATGTGTACGTGTCAATATATATATATATATATATATATATATATTTCTCTGTAAAAAATAGAGCACGTTTCAACATGCCATATAGCGTCTCATTTACTGTTCTGATCTGGTGCTTTTCTTGCACATTTGTCCGCTTTCTCGTGCGTGCTTTTATTGCTTGTGGCCGGATAGACAGCTCTGGTAGCACGTCTCGGAGTTCCAGCAGCGAGCCAGCCTGTCTAGTAAATCGTGCCAACTGTTCTTGTTCATGGTTTGCTAGAAAGTGTGGGTACTTCAACCAGAGAACTACAGCCATAGAATCAACACACAATGACGTGACTTTTTTTACGCATATCACATGTCGAGATATGTAAGGTACGAGCGCGCGTTGCCCTCCTGCTGATTATCAAGAAAAGCCAGTGTAAAAGGGCATAAACAATATTTGCAGCTCCTTGCAATTGCAACCCCTTTCTCGACAGCAGCTGAACACACAGGAAAGGTTTAAAATGCAGAAAAAACTGAAGGCAAGGGCTCTGAACACAGTGAATTGTCAAGTGGCTGGTGCACAAAAACAAATGCTGTGCCATGAAACATGTTGTTTGCTGCTATAGCTAAACACTACAGTCATATGCTGCTGTAGATTTGCATGGGGTCACTTAGGGGCTCAAGGAGCTGCTACCGTTTTCAAATTGAATTTTCTTTGTCCTTGTCACTTAATTTTCTAGTGCAGAAGCTTGCCCTTGCAACTGCAGAGGCGCCGGAAGCATGCACAACCTGTCCAGACCATTTTCATGATATAGATTGCATTTGCATCTCATAATTTCATGGGTTTGTGAGATTTCAGGACGCTTGCACTTTATACTTTCTCACTTACCATGCATTATCCACTTCATCTGTGTGATAACCCTATCGGGAAAAAGCAAGCGCCGTCTGTGGAGACATGACATTGCACATACGGGTCTCTTTAATGTTCGCGTGCCTGCCCATATATGCCCACTTTTTGTGAGCCAGCCATCGGAATAGCGATGATTTCAGAAGATTACGCAAGGAGAGTGGTATCTGTTTTGGCCGTTGTGATATGTAGCAATGCACCACACATTTCATCAGCCGAAAAGAACATCGCTCTCCTATAGAGTAGTCATTGCGATTCCGACTTTTTGACACCATCCAAGTAATTCGTGTTCACCAGTGGCATATCTTAGCACGCATGCCTTGCTGACATCGCTCCTGTTCTGCCTAACTAAACTGTATTGATTTCCCATTTTCCCAGTATAAGCAAATTTGCAATTATCATATGAAACAACTTTGTAGATGATTCTAGGACGCTTGCTGCACGGCGAGCAGCTACACTCTAAAGAAAAGTTACCCCTTGCTTCACATGGGAAAAAACGGCGATGTCCTCAACGTTCGTCCCCTAATGGAGTAATGTTCCTTCCCCACGCATGGGAATAGTTTACGTAAAGTACACTTTTCACCTCTCCTTTCATTGGGACAGGTGGCTATTTACATTCTTCCAAAGATGTTTCACCATATGAAACAGCGCACAGCGCTTCACTTATTTGCAGGATATTGTGTTCCGTTTCCGATAAAAATTTGGCTTGCCCAACACCTCCAATAAATAGCTTGCACTAGTGGTGCAAGGCTGGAGTAAACAGCGGAGCTGCTTATCGACCTAGCATCTTCCAGGTTTTACTAGACTTGACTAAGTTTTGCTAGGAAGTGCTACGTGTTGCTAGGCATGGTATTCCGAATCGGCTCGCCGCCGACGCGCAGATTCTCGCTTGGAGATTCTCGCGCAGATTCTCGCGACTCGCTACGAGGTGAGCGGCTTCTTCTTCGGCTGTCCGGATCTTCTTTGCTCGTCCCATGTCAAGACCACATGTATTCGCCACAGAGTCAACGAGAGTTCTGCCGCCGTGGCGGAAGCTCCGAGCTTTATCTCCCCGGTGACGTCATGGCCAAGCTGCGCCTCCACACTTGCCGGGGCGTGGCTGGTCGAAACCTGCCGAGCCGCCGCCAGAAGCGCCTGCTGCAGTCACGGACACCGCGTGCGTTCGGCGCGAACGCGGGGAAACGGGGAAACGCGGACGGCGTCGGCAGCATGTCCGCGCGTTGCCTCGTTGGTGCTGCTACAATTGCTTTCTCTCGCTCTCTTTTTCTCTCCCGAGCATAGCGCGCGCAGCGCGCATGCTCTCCTTCTCTCTCCTTAACGTCCCATGTCAAGGTAACATGTGCACTGCACGGAGAGGAGGCGAAGCACACGCCGCTCCGCGAGGTGGTTGCTAGGCAACGCGCGGTGACGTCATCGTTCAGCGAGGTTTTTTTTGTACATGCGTTACGGACTTACGGCTGGCTTAAACAGCTCCGCTGTTAAAAATCAGGCTCCAGTTTTTTTCAAAATATGGTTAAAGTGTCATGTTTACTTGATTCGCATATATGCATTTGTCAAACTGCACAAAATTCAGTATTTTGATAATAGCAGACCATGAATGACTGATGGAAGGACTGTTCATGCTCCATTATGTGGATTTTGCCATGCTGAGACAGTAGAAAGGACAAAAAGCTCATTTTTAGCAGTATTTTCGGTTTATTTTGCACAACCTTGAATCTGTTATTTCTCACAGCACATGGTGACCAATTTCATTATATGAGAGCTCTAACTTTCAATATTAAAACATACCAACATGCAAACACATTTCTGTAACTAGCCGCGTTAGCTAAGTTAGGAAATTTGCAGGCGCAAGTTTGAATCAGCTAGCGCAAGACAGGGGTACTTGGAGAACACAGGGAGAAGCCTTCTTTCGGCAGTGGACATCAATATCAGCTGATGATGATGATGCTGTGGGTGGGTGGGGTTCGCAGAGCTGGTCGCAGCCCCCCCCCCTCCCCCCCACCCGGAAAAATGAGAACTTTCCGCCTATGGTCAGACCACTTTTAGCTGCGTGTTCCGTGTACGCGTCGCGATGTGGATAACTCTGAAAAAAAATGGATGTCTTGATTCAGAGTGCTCCTCGACGCCACATTATGCAGCGTTGTAGAACTTCACAAAACTTCACAGTCACCACCACTACCTCCGGTCGTAATGCCGACACTCCCGCCAGGGGCGTAGCCAGGGGGGTGGGGGGGTTCAAACCCCCCCGAAATTTTTTCCGCAACCCCCCCCCCCCCCCCCACTTACCCACCCTTAGTTCTCGTCGCTTCACGCTGACATAATTCATGAAACCGATGCTACTATCAAAATTTCATTCCTGGGCGCTTCCGTTTGGGTTGGTGATTTACAGCGAATCATGTCTGCATATGGAAAAAACTGTCACGGTATTTGTCAAGGCTTTGACACTCTGTGAAGTTTTGGGCGAGAATGTGGCGGCCGCATTCTGAAGCAACAAATGCGCAACAAATGAAGCAACAAATGCGGCAGCCGCATTTTAGGTGATGGCGAAAACACTCGAGGCCCGTTTACTTATATTTAGGTGCACGTTAAAGACCCCAGGTGGTCGAAATATCCGGTATACATTTCCGCCGCTTCCCTTCAGGTGCCGGTTAGGCCGCGCTCGCGCAGGATCTTAAGCTACGTTCACAGCTGTCGGAAGCGGCAAAATCTTGCAAAAATCCGCCCGCCTAGGCGGCAAAACAGGCAGAAAAACAGGCTGCGCGCCAAATCGGTCTCGGGCCGATTTTTTTTCGCCATGGCGAAGCGGAAAGGCGGCGGAAAGTCGCTCTGCTTCACTGGAAGCTGCACTAGCATGTAAACAACCAGTCGTAAACTTGAACATGGCACCAAAAGTGTAGGCTGTAATGCTGATCGACGCGATCAAGAACCAGCCCTTGCTCTACGACAGTACTGTCAGCAATACTCGCGATAGTATTCAACGTCGCGCGACCGGAGGTGCGGCAACGAAGCCTTGGCGTGACCCAACTTCTCGCGCTTTTGCAAAGCCAGGCGAACCCACCACCGCCGTTTCCGAGGTGCCCGCTGTTGTATTTAGAACACAGAGGACCGATGCATCTGATGCCTGAACATCATCTTCTTTATTTAGTGTCCCCGCGCCACCATCCTCATCTTCTTTCCTATACAACATTTTCCCGGTCGACAAAAAAAAAAAAAAAAAAAAACTATCGCTTGCGTAACGCATAGTCCCTGAACTTCAATGGAGTTCTTTTAACTCGTGCGCTCTTCCGTGGGGGTTGGCCGGTCATTCTGTCCTGCAGTGAAGACGACTGAGTACTTGACTCACTACTGGCTTGTGCTGCTATTTCTTGCCGTGACGTAGATGGACAGTCAGCATGTTGTTCACTCGCAGGAAATGCACTAACTTGAAGACACTCGTCAGGTAGTGGTAGAGTCCATTCTAGAATACCAGGTCGATTGCCTGTGAACTTCTCCGCAGCTTCAGGGTGCATCGCTTGAAATTTGGAGGCGTTCCACACTCGACCGTCATCCAAAAGAAATGAAGCTGGCCCTCGTTGCTCAATAATCTGCTTCGGTTTCGAAAAGCGCGAAGATATTTTCCCGTGAACTGACGACTTTCTCACGCGGACGTAGTCGCCGACGGCAAAGTGTCTTGTCCGGGCTCCGCGACGGCAGTCTGTGTAAAGTTTGGAAGATGCTTGGTTTTGTCTGACGCGTTGGCGCAGCCATTTCATCGCTTGTGCTGGATTTTCGTGAAATGAAGAATCCGGTAATCCAACAATGCTTAAGCGTGTTCGTGGCAGTCGTCCGTGCAGCAAAACGGCGGGTGCAACTCCCGTTGTGGCGTGAGGTGTGCAGCGGTAGACCCCCAAATAGTCTGTCACGGCGACACGGATATCACGCCGCTCGTATACTGCCATCTGTACAACAGATTTGAGGACTCTGTTGAACCTTTCTACAAGCCCGTTTGCTTGCGGGTGGTAAACAGAAGAAAAGTAATGGCGTATGCCACGTTCCTGAAGGAATTCTTCAAATTCAGCCGAGCTGAACTGCGGTCCGTGGTCGGAAACTATTTCACTCGGGTAGCCTTCACGAGAAAACACTTGTAGCAGAAAGTTCTTGACCGTCGCCGTAGAAACTTGTCTTGAAAAGAAAACTTCTGGCCATTTGCTGTGATAATCAATAAGCGTCACTGCATAACGGCATTTGATGGGAGCTTGCTCAAATGGGCCAATAATATCAATGGCAATCTTCTCCCAAGGGTTGTCAGGGAAAGCTACTGGTTGCATAGGTGCTACCGTTGGCCGTGCTGATTTGTCACATGACTGGCAAACAACACGTTTTAACCAGTTGTTCCACGTGGTTATCCATTCGAGGCCACCAGTACAACTCTCGCAAACGGCTTTTCGTACGACTGATCCCCGGGTGTGATTCGTGTGCGACTTCCATTAAACGACGAGTAAGGGTACCTGGAACTACGATCCTGTCACCACGGTAAAGCAAGTCGTGTACAATGGATAGTTCTGCACGTACATGAAAATATGGCATTAGCTCCGCTTCCAGAGATTTTTTATCCGGCCAAGAGGACAAAACAAAGTCCATGACTTTTGCGATTGTACTGTCAGATGCACTCTCCGCTTGTAATTCTGCAATGGTTAACATCGGAGAAAGAAGGCAAACAAACTCATCTTCGGCAACCTCATTGGTTTCTCCTTGCAAAGGCAGTCGAGAGTGTGCATCAGCCACCACATTATCGCTTCCCTTACGGTACTCTACGGTGTAGTTGAAACAAAGAAGTCGCGCTGACCAACGTGAAATTCGCAATGGCCGATGTCCAACACCTTTGGTTGACAGCAAGGTGACAAGAGCACTGTGGTCGGTTCGCAAGACAAAGGGGCGACCCCGAAGGTACACGTGCCAATGTTCACAGGCCCAAACACATGCTAAGGCTTCACTTTCGCCTGCAGAGTACTTCCTCTCTTGTGGGCCCAAGGTACGGGAGGCAAAGGCAACCGTCTGTAGAATTCCCTTGTTATCTTGTTGCAGCACAGCGCCCAGTCCATACCCGGAGGCATCGGTCGTGACGATGGCGGGTAGGTTCGGGTCAAAGAAATGTAGAAAGTTGCAAGTGGTCAGCAGTGATTTCAAACGAACGAAACTCTCTTCGGCAGCTGGCGTCCAAGCAAATGGCTCGTTGCCTCGAAGCAATGCCCGTAAAGGTTCCACAACATCCGAAAAATGGGGAACGAACTTGGAATAAAATCCCGCCAGACCAAGCAGGGAATGAAGTTCATTGATGTTTGAAGGCTCTTTCATCGCTTGGATAGATGACGCTAGTGGAAAGAGTCCTTTGCCGTTCACAACATGTCCCAGAAACGTTAGTTCCGTGACGTCGAAAACGCACTTCTGGTTGAGTTTCAGGCCCGCTTTAGAAAGTCGTTGCAAAACGATGCGAAGATTTGAAAGATGGTCTTCTCGAGAACGACCATATACGATAATGTCGTCGATGTAGAAAAGTACACCTTTGCACCCTTTCAGTATGAGATGCATCATCTTTTGAAATGCTGATGGGGCTGAAGCCAAGCCAAAACATACTCTCTTAAAACGAAAAAGCCCGTCGTGCGTGATGAAGGTAGTCAGATCACGACTCTCAGGATCGAGCTCTAGTTGATGGTAGGCAGACGCCAAATCCAGTTTCGAGAATCGCTTGGCGCCAGCTAAGCTGTGCAGCAGCTCGTCTGTCTGTGGTAGTGGAAAGCTGTCAACAATTATAGCTTTATTGGGCTCTCGCAGATCAACACACATTCGTATTGAACCATCCTTCTTGCGAACAACCACTATAGGAGAAACCCACTGAGAGGCGTCAACGCGCTCGATTATGTCTTGGGCTTCAAGTTTCTGCAATTCAGCCGACACTTGTTCACGAAGGGTAAACGGCAGCCGTCGTAGCTTGCTGGCAACGGGTGGCACGGAATCACGAATCTTAACTTTGTGTTTGAATCCTTTGGCAAGTCCGAGCTGTATGTCAAAGAGGTGTTCATACTCTGAACGTAGCTCAGCTGGCAATGTAGGAGTGCTGGAGGCCAATGCAAGGCACTGAAGCGATTTACCTTCAATATTCATCTGTAGTGCCGCAATGGCGTCTAAGCCCAGTACAGTGGTGCCTTCAGATACCACATACAGAAGAATACAAGCAGTTCTGTCTTGGAACGCAGCTGAAGTGACAAAACATCCTCGAACTCTTATCTTTGACTTGGAGTAGTCGAAAAGCTGCACTGAGGTAGGTTTCAAAGGGTAAGAGCTTGCAAAAAACTGGTGATAGAGTTCTTCAGTCAGGATAGTGACAGAAGATCCCGTATCAACTAGAAACGAGATAGGGTGACCTTCCACAGCGACGGATGCGTAAATGCCATGCTTGTTTCCATTGACAACACAAACTGTTTTTCCGCTACTCTGGGAGCTAGCGTCGTCGTCGTCATCAACTTGTCGAACTTCAGCTGAATATCCAGACGACCTACACATAAAATCTAAGTGGCCAATCTTCTCGCAGCGACGACATCTGCGCTTGCGGGCCTTACATACAGGACTGTTTGCAAGATGATCAGTCGCTCCACAACGATAGCAAGCTCGAAGGTTCGTGGCACCTTGTACGGGATGCTCAGATGCTTTGGCTTTGCACTTATTACAAGTTGTGCGTTCATTTGGTTGTTCAGAAGACCGAGAAGACCTTTGCGCGGTTTTAACGTGATGAACTGAAGCCTCGTCACAAAATTCCTTAGCATGACTCACGGCTTCTTCGTACTGATTAGCAATTGTTATAGCTCGTGAGAGCGTCAGTGATGAGCCCTCAAAAAGTAACCGCTCACGTAAATGATGATTCGTCGTTTTCGAGACAAACTGATCACGTAACATCTCATCAGCGAGGCTTCCGAAATTACAGTCTGCAATGAGGATTTGTAAAGCAGAGACGTACTCTTCCGCTGTCTCACCTGCATGCTGAGCACGGCGACTGAACCGTTGTCGAGCCACGATGACGTTGACTGAACGCTTGAAATGATCCGAAAGCAGGGCGATTGCAGAGTCATACGCGTCATTCGTCGACCCGGTGTCACCTGTGCTCGAAGGACTAGTAGCGGGAGCAGAGCCAGACTGCAAGTCCGCTGGCTTCAGTGTAGAGAAGATCCGCTGCCCCTCCATACCAAGGCATGTGAGCAGGATAGCTTTTCGGCGTTCGGCTAGAAGCTCTGAAGCTCCAGAAGCCACCATGTACGTCTGAAAGGCCTGCTTCCACTGGTCCCATGGGACAGCCGGATGACCAGGCGAAGGCAGGAAAGGCGGTGGCGGTTGCAATCCCGGAATGCTCATTGTGGTGATGCAGCAGAAATCACCAGGACTGTTGCACTTGCATGGGTCGAAATCTCGTCGCCAATATGTTGTATTTAGAACACAGAGGACCGATGCATCTGATGATGATGATGATCCTTCACCATGGCTCGCACCCACTGAGGGGGATAGGCCAAGAATCGGGCGGCAGTAGGTAGCTAAAAAAAAAATTCTTTTTGACAATGAGATACGCAAAGTAAAGAAGGCACAATCAAAAACAAAGAAAATTTTGTATACCTAGAGTATTGTGCCAACGAGCAGTCAGACTAACCGAAAGGTGAAAAATATAGTTATTATCAAGGTCAGAAAAAATACAATGTTACTAACGAATTTGGAGAAACAAATTTCAGTGAAATGAATACTGATCTGATAGGTAGAATAAGGTTACTATAATTAACAGGGTAATCGTCTTGTTTCTGTTAAAAATTGAAAGACTGCGCAACAAACGTCTCTGTGACAATAGCCGAGGGAGGAGGCCCCAAATGATAATAATACTGGTGTACTTAATCTTAATCCAATTTTGCAGAGTGGAGCTTCGAGTAATTTCGTTCGCTGGTTTGAATAACGTCGGCATGATAAAAAGTAGTGGTCTATTGTTTCAATTTCCTTACAATTTTGGCACAGAGGGGACATCGTCAGACCAGCTCTGTGTAAATAGAAATTCAATTCCGGGATGCGACAACGTAATTTGGAGAATGTAACTTCTAACTGCCGAGAAGGACACCACTGATTATTCCAGCCAAAACCGAGATGCTGAAAGTCTGTAGATGGGATCAGCGATAATTTGATTAAGTCATTTCGTAGGCTAAACGTTCTGAATCTCGATGCAGTGACGTAAGCTGTATCCGGTAAAATATGAAGCACAGGTCCATTTAAAGATGTTCTGGCTAATAAATCTGCCATTTCGTTTATGTATAAACCGCAGTGTCCAGGAACCCAGAGTAAATTAATTTTTTGTAACGTTGTAGGGATTAAATTTTGAAACACATTTAAGATAGTTGAATTCGTTGCCGAGGAAAGCGACACACATACCGACCGAGAGTCTGTTACTACGACAGCTGATAATTGATTCGGGGGTAGTTTGCGCAGTGCTAAAACAATCGCCAATAATTCTGCTATGAAAATAGTCGTGTAATCCGGAAGGCGAATAGAAAAGGACCAACTAAGAGAAGGAGAAAAGATGCCTACGCCAGCCTTTTCGTTTAACATTGAAGCGTCCGTG